>NC_092513.1:68678973-68979440 GCF_047511675.1 Marmota flaviventris
TTGACTGCTGTAGAACTGGTAGAACTGAGTGTGTTCCTGCTCTGACTAGGGTGAGCCTTAAGACACAAAAATGCCCACAGGTAAGAAGCATTAACAAAAGAGAAACATTAAAAACAGCCAGTTCTTTCCATTTACTAGAGCATCGAGACTGAAAAGCAATCATAAGATAAAATGATAGTAGCAGAAAATATTGAAAATTTGTTCCTGGTCCACGTGTAATGATGGGTTCTGTGAAACGAGGCTAGATTCATCCATCTGTGTCTCCTGATGCCCCGGGGACGGGCCTGGCGCTCCAAGTTGGTGTGGGATATTCACTAAATAGGTCCATGAGCGATGGCTGAACCCGTGAGCAGTGAAGGAAGGGCAGACTACACCAGGCAGATGTGCCAGGCGCTGAGGCTGCGGGATGCAGGTTTCAGTCTGCCTCCAGTTGCTCACACACCTGGGAAGTGCAGCTAGATGGCCGGTGCCGAGTCCTTCCCAGGTACTAAGGTTTGTTTTTGAGAGGCAGAAGGAGATGAGAAAAAACTCAACTCCAAATGGGGTTTGCTGGATAAGGGTCAGGGAGCGCTTCATTGAGAAGGTAGCATTTGAGCAGGAAGCCACCCATGTGGGTCCTTGGGGAGATTTTAGGCTGGAGAAACTCTGCAAAGACTTTGAGCCAGAGCTCCCCTGGAGTGCTTGAGGTCAAGAGGCTAGAGAGGAACAGGGGACCAGAGGCCAGGTATGGATGTGTGTGCATGCGTGAGTGTGTGCAGGTGTGTGAGGTCCTGTAGGGCCCAGCAGGGCTCGAGTAGAATGGGAGGCCCTCCAGGCTTGGAGCAGAGCCATGTCTTGCCTGAGGTTTCAGGAGGGGAAGGGTCTCAGGGGAACAGCCTGCAGGATAGGGGTGGGGGGGGGAAGAGTGGGGGATGCCGTGGGGCTGCTGCGGTGTTAGGTCAGGGTGCTAAAGCTGGAAGGAGGAGCGGGAGGGTGAGAGGTGGGCCCTGGAAGATGAGGATGTGTTCAGGTTTCTGCCCCAGCACCTGGTGCTGTTGGATTTTATCAGAGTGGGGAAGGTTAGGGAGGCAGCAGCTTTGATCATTGTCTTTGTTTTAAGGAGAGAATTTCTTCCTAGTATCAGTATTATTCTGACCTTTCTTCCATCATTGTCATCTTGTTCCTGTCTCACCCTTGTGCCTGCTAACCTTTTAGAAAACAATGTATCACTTATTTAGGACATCAGAAGTATTAATGGTTGTGCAGAAATCAAATGAATTCCTTTTCAAGAAAGATTGTATCTAAAGCACTTTGATTCCCCAAGGGAAAGGGTGCTGTGTACATAAAAGATTTCTTTCTTTCTTTGTTTTTTTTTTTTTTTGTCCTGGGGATTGAACACAGGTGCACCTTACCACTGAACTGCATCCATAGCCCATTTTTATTTTGAGCCAGGGTCTTATTAAATTGCCAAGGCTGATTTTGAATTTGGGATCCTCCTGCCTCAGTTCTCCCCAAACACTGGGATTACAGGCATGCATCACTGTGTCCAGCTCACACAAGGTTTGAATGCACTATCGTTCTACTGAAAGTTAGAACAGAGATTATATATGTTGATAGAACACAGATCCATGAACTGCCCTGGATGCAGTGGGAAGTTTGCATGGATTCAAATCTGGTTCCCTTCTCTAAAAACATCCTCTTGATATTTGAGGTGGCTCCTCTCCATGTTGGGAGTAGAAATTGCTTTTCTTTTAAGTTAGGGGTCCCTAAGCTGGGCATAGTCCCAACTGCTCCAGAAGCTGTGCTGGGAAAATCTCCTGAGCCTAGGAGTGTGGGCCAGCCTGCGCAACATAGTGAGTCCTTCTATCTTTTAAAAAAAATTAGGGTTCCTTTCCCAGCTCTATTATCCAAGTGCCCCTCCTGGGATCACAGATCAGCTGGAGCACAGATTGGCAATGTAGTCTAAGCCCAGGTCTGACCCCTGATCAAAACCCGCCTTTGAACAAGATCACCAGGGGATTTGGGTGCATTTTAGAGTTTGAGAAATACTGGGTCAGCATGGTTTAAAGGGGTTCTGAAGACTTCTCGCCTTGGGTTCAGCATTTTACTAGGGCAGCTGGGTTTAAATCCGATGAACGTCAGCAGGTGTGAACGGCGCTGGATGCTTGGGTCGAGTTACAAGTCAACCTGTGGCATCTCCCGTGGTGTGGCACCCCATCCATGCTTTTTCAGAGAGCCCTTTGAAAACGAGACCCCATGCAAGCGGGTATGTGTGCTGTTATGGAATCAGAGCCTCCCCCCTTCTCTGGGAGGGTCCTAAGCAGGGGTGAGGTGAGTGGAGGGGAAGCCCAGGTGGCTGGGCTCCGAGGAGCAGAGGAGCAGGTGCACGTGCAGGGGAGGGAGACTCACGTTGAGAGTCGCTGTTTGATGGAAGTGTGCACTTATTTGGAAAACATTGCCCAAAGATCTCAGAACTGTTTGTTGCCTTTTCCTTAAACATTTCTCTTGTCAGAGTGATGAGAAAATTGCCTGTGTGGGAACCGGAGAAGTGCAAATTTGTTAATACCTCCTTTGACAATGGTTTGCATCCAGGGCTGTTTATGAGCTGTCACAAATCATTTCCAGTTAGAATGTGCTGCCGCTCGGCGTCTGGGAGGGGGTGTGTGTGTGCACGGCCTCGTGCTGCGGCTGGAGGGTCCTGGCCCACGTGCTGCTGGCCCGATTGTTAAAGGGTGAAAACGGCCTGCTTCCTGTGGGAAAGCTGTGGTTTGGAAGTCGTCTCCCTTTTAATGAGCTTCATTTTGAGGCGCAAGTTTGATATTTCACCGTTCCTGGGATGGCACGAGAGAGGACTGCAGTGCCAGTCCTTTTGTTCTTTTATGATGTCTGCAGCCTCAGGGGGACGCTGTGAGTGGACCTGAGCTGTGGGTCGCCCCCCCCCCCCCCAGCTGCCTGGTCCCCTTGCTGTGCGCTCCTGGCAGACCTGTGCCCTGTGGTCATCACATCTGGGGTCGGACGTGCAGCCTGTGGACTTGGACTGTGAAAAATTAATGATCACAAGGTTGTTCAGGCTGCTTTGCGGCAGCAATTCTCAAGGAGGGGCGGTTTTACCTCTCAGAGGACATCGCTGGAGGTCTGGGGGCATTTTCGCTGGAGGTCTGGGGGCATTTTTGGTCGTCACGACTGGAAGGCAGGAGCTGCCCCTGGCGTCTAGGTCCAGGATGCTGCCAGACACCCTGCTGTGCCCAGCACAGCCACAGCCAAGGCTCACCTAGTCCTGAATGTCCACTTGGCTGCATTGAGAAGCCCCAGGCTGCAACAGCGGCAGTGGTGGTAGGTGGACGATGATGGGTAAAGGTCAGGGAACAGATAGCGGCCAGACGGAGGTTGAGAGGCATCTCATTCCCAGCCTCAGCTTCTGTTCCTTTTTACCTACTGTTCAGAAAAGAAACTTCCTTCTCCCAAATCTATTTTTTCCCCCAACCAAGACAAATGGCTGAAGATTGCTGAGTTCCGCAGCAGACAGGGACCTCTTCCCGCCAGCAGCCCTGCTATCCCCTCTGCTCCCAGATTATTTGCTTGACAATGAACAAGCACATGGCTAAGGGATGGTTGGAGTTTTCTTTTTTAAACTCCTGATCAGTCTTAATCAGTGAAGTTTATGAAACTTTTTTTTTTTTTTGGTTAGCATTTAAGCAGAATCTGCTGATAAGGAGCAGTGGTTGGAAGTGCCCACAACCAGGTGTCATTTCATTGAAGATTTTTCATGGTCACCAAATTGGCTACTTACTTACATTTTGCTCTCATGATTTCAAAATTCAGATTTCCTTGAACAAATGTTTAGAAATGACTAGAAGGAGGTTCAGGGAGTGGAATAAGCTATCAAGTGTGAGCTGGAGAGTCCCTTAAGGAACTGCCTTCTATTCTTTCACCAGGTCCCTTCAAGCTTTTGAGATGTGACTGTGACGTGCAGGCATTTGCGGTTGGTCAGTTTGTTCCTCGGTGTTTGGGCTGCTAATGTTTCTTGCTAGCTCAGCATTCGGGCAGTGGTGATCTCCCGTGGCATAGATTCACTTTTCCTAAGCTAGATAAGTGATGACGTTCCACTGAGGTAGAGAAAAAAGGAGGCTGAGACAGCTATCCTTCACCCTCTATGAAAGTTTCCCCAGAAAACGACCTCTAGAGGGGCCTCATAGTTTTAATCAGGAAGGGTCAGGTGCTGTCACTGCCCAGGGTGGTGGCAGACCCGGGTCAGGGGTGTAGCTGGCCATCTTGTGCACAGGTTGGATGCCAGGATATTCCTGGAACATGCTGGTGCTGGCCGTGCTTGCCCTCCTGGCCAGCCTCAAAGCACTTCCGACCGAAGGGGACAGTATAGTTCTTGGTACTTCCTTATCTCTGACTGACTTTTGGTCACTGGCTTTTAAACACTGATTCATGTCCCCAGCCCTTTTTATATTTTATTTAGAGACAAGGTCTCATTGAGTTCTTCAGTACCTCACTAAATTGCTGAGGCTGGCTTTACACTCACCATCCTCCTGCCTCAGCCTCCCAAGTCACTGGGGTTACAGGCGTGCGCCACCGTGCCTGGCAAGGTAAAATGAATGTTAACACTAAGACATCCTACATTTGCACTAAGTGGGACAATATCGTATGTCATACGTCACTGTACGGTTTTGATTCATTTTTCCAGTTGTTTCTTTTAGCCCGTTTCCAGATTTTTCTCTGACCTGTTTCCTTCTATGTATCTATCTGTCCTATGCACACGACTCACGGGTCACTCTCTTGACAGTGTCGTTTTTCACAGCCACCCTGTGGCTTCTTTGAGAAGGGACAGGACTGCCATGCTGCGCTGGATGTTTGATGGGGAGCCTCGCTTGGTGTGTGGTGGGCAGACCTGGTGTTCACTGGCCCCTGGAAGCCACCAGGTGGGAGGCAGGAGCCCATGTGGGTTTGGAGAAGCCTCTTCTTGGCACAGTTGCTCTCTTGCACTCTGGCTTTCTCCTCAGTCTGTACATTTGGGTTTTAGTCCCCTCTCCTGAGAGTGGATGTAACAGAATCCCTCAAGATTTCTTGGGAGGCATTGAGTGGAAATTTCACAGGGTAGGAGCTGGGGATGTGGCTCAGCCGTAGAGTGCGTGCCTAGCCTGCGAGAGGCCCTGGGTTCCATCCCCAGCACCATCAAATATATATGTGTGTGTGTGTGTGTGTGTGTGTGTATATATATATATATATATATATATTTTTTTTTTTTTTTCAGTGTAGTAGGCAGTCATCACAGCTCAGTCGCTTCCAAAAGAGATGACTCTTATTTAATTTTCGGAGCATTTCCTGAGAGCTCGTGGGGGATTTTTACTGAAGGTCACTGCTGTGAACTCTGCATTTTCATGGTAGGCAAGCAGCCCACGCGCCAAGGCGTTGGGAATGCCCTCTTGGTGCCATGTGCTTCTTTCTGCCCACCCCGAGTGCCATCTCCTGGACATGGTGACCCTGACCCTTCTCGGCTTTGCAGCAGCTCTGTCGAGGTCCCTCAGGTCTCTTTGTCTGAGAACCTGACTGTGGAAGATTTTCTTTCATGTACTGTCATAAATAACTTATGTGTATGAGAGAGCTTTGCAAATCTTTCTCTAATCTGTTTTGACAAATAGCTGAGTGGTAGTGATTTTACATGAACTTGGCAAAATTTGCTTGTATTTGGGGTGAATGGGGGCTCAGAACCACTGGAAGGAAATCGGGATTCTAAAATATAACATTTCTCCGATTCAGCCAATTATTTCCTTTTTCATGTTGCTTTATTTTCTGCTGTTGCTATTTTTCTCCTACCGTTCCTTTCTTCCTTGCAGATGTGTGTCTTTCTAGAACCTTCCTTGTTTATTTTGACCTTCTGTCTCGTAGACATTCATATCAGTCCATTCTCGACTGTCCGGAATTGTGCAGCCCTGGACAGCACCTCTTGAGGGAGGAGGAGCTTGTCGCTGCTGAAGTCAGCCCATCTTGAGAGCAGAGAAGCTGCTAGAAACCTTGCTTGACGTAGCTGAAAAGTGCCTCTCTAGGACCGTGCCTGACCACGATTTAGCTGGGTAGACAGATACCTGATGCCCTAGCGCAGTCCTGGGTACTCAGGAGGGCTTTATACATGGCCATCCGAACCCCTCCTTCCATGTTGAGGGGTCCAGGTGACTTCCCCCACTCCTCCCCTGGCACAGGACAGCCCCTCTCGTCCCTGTGTTCGTATAGTGGCAGGAGGTACCTCCAGAACTCAGCAACCAGGACCGACTCCCAGCGCAATGGGTGTTAACAAGAGATGAGCGCTGGCAGGCTGAGCAACTGCGGCACCCCAGCCTGGCTCTGTGAGGAGCAGAACCCCCCCCCCCCGGCATTCCATTTAGTGGTGGAAAAATAGACTACAGGGTTCTCGCTATTCTCCTTGCTAGATGATGGATTTTCTTCATCTTGTTTACCAAGAAAGAATGTGGTTTCTGAGCCAAAGACCTTGATTCCTGGTTCCCGATGAACCATTTTTCACGTGCTCCAAGTCTCTTTCGTTGTCAGAAAGATAATTCTGAGGGACTGCTCAGCATGGTACCTGCCTGGGATGGAGCCGCTTTCAGCAAATGTCCATACAAACCCCAGTTCAGTTCAAGTGGTGGGCTAAGCGTCTTTGCTGTTGTGTTTTGTATTTCCAACCCCAGACGTTCAGAGATTCCGGCAGCCCTGCCTCTGCCCCTCTGCTGTCTGGGGTGGACACCATATATTCATGTTGGGCAATGTCCCCACGAGCCCACCGTCAGGTAGACAATAGTGTGAGTTGAAAATGCATTGCATACACGTGCCTTAGCAGCACAGGGCAGAGGGTGCTGGTTGTTTCCTCTGTGATTTTGGGGCACCCTGGGGGTGGTGGAAGGGATTAGATCACGTGTTCCTAGTCTGGGAAAAGATCAGAATTCAAAATTTGAATACATATGGTTTTTGCACCACCATCAAGTTGAAAGTTCTTAAGTGGAAACATCGTTAGTCTTCAATAAGTGAGGTCCTCTTAAACCCCAAAGCCAGGGCCCATCTATGCCGATTAGATCCACCGAACTGGTGATGAGCCCACTTGGCCACTCAGCCTCATGGTGAGAAAGAGCCACTGTTGTTGGAAGGGGCAGAACTTCTATCCTGGAGAAGCTCCAAGGTTTATGGAGACATCTATATTGAAGATGGCCCAACAGGCAGGGCTTGCCTGGCCACAGGTGTCACTCCAGGCCTGGACTAGTACCTGCAACATGCCCAAGAGGGCGAGAGTGGTGGTTGGTTGCAGGGCCTGTGAGCAGAGACAGTGTGAGGAGATGGGACCCAGGGTGTGGCAGGGCCCTTGTACACCGGGCTGAGTGTGCATGCCAGCCTTGTGAGTGCTGGGTGAGAACAGCCAGGGCTGCAGATAGAGACCAAGTCCCACCAGTCCACATCTCTCTGGAGGAGAGCAGTAGGAGAGCCTTTGCCGCTGGGCCGCCATGTCCAAGGCCAAGTCCCAGTTCTGCCCCTTACCAGCTGTGTGATCTTGGATGCTTCATCAAACACCCTGGGCCTTATTTCCACACCTGTAAAAGGAAGATGTTGGTCATAGTATCACCACCTCACACAACTCTTATAAAGATGGAAAGAACCAATAACACCACATGCTTGAAACACAGCTGGCCAGCCTAAGTGTTTGTTATGGTCTTAAGTTGGGAGTCAGTTCTTGGACACAGGATTGTCCAGCTACATGACACGGCTGAGTGCAGGTCCTTATTGGGCAATAGCCCCATTTCAGCTTCTCATGTGCTAATTTTCTTTAATGAGGTACAGTCAGCCTGACTTTAGAATTTTTGGGGAAATTGTAGTGGAACCCCAGAGTCTGTATAAGGACAAATGCAGGTGTAGACAGGCTCAGGGAAGCATGTGTGCTGCCCCCTGCCGCAGTCAGGACCTGCTCCTCCTCTCCAGAACCTGGGTTGCTGTGGGCTGCTTGATGCGATTTCAAAGGCTGGAGGGATGAAGGTGACTGTTAATGCTCCTGCATGGCCTAGCGGGGGACCTTCCAGGATGCAGCCCTGCTGGGCAGAGCTCCATGTTACTGGCCATCAAAACATGAGCTGGACATGGGGTGCTTCCCAGTTCCCCTGAGTCACATCCTCAGAGTGGGCTGCTTGTCCAGAACGTCAGACACACCCGTAGTTAATGATAAGTACGAAAACAGAGCCAGAGTGCATGCTTTGTGAAGAATCTGCCATGGTTCAGTGTACAGCATCCCTTTGTGAGCACAGCTAATTAAGTATTGGCCTTTTTTCCATAGATATCCTGAGCCCGGTAACCCTGGTAAACAGCGTTGTTGGGCAGCACAACCATTGACATGTGTTTTACATTAGTCGCTGTACTGTGCTTCCTTTCCTTTTGGAATCCTTCTGAGTGCTGAAGCATTGTTTATACTTTCCCCAGCAAATGGCTGCGCTTTGGATCGTGAGAAGTAATTTTTCTTTAACCTTCCTATTCTTCCCAGATTTTGAATCCCGATTGATTTCTGTTCATAAAGCTTTCCGAGATGCACTGCCGAGAAGAGTGGTTGAGGACTGTGTCTGAGAAGGCGCATGGGTGTATCTCCCAGATATGACGTTTCATAAAAGCATTTAAAATGCAATCTTCTGAATCTGGAAGGTTCGGAGTTGGCTTAGGAACAGACTGAGTGTTTTAAGGTTGAGGCAGGCACTGGCGAATCGATCTGTGACTTACGTAAGAGCTCTTAGTTCTTTTACCTAATTTAAGGGCAAGTTGCCCAAGCCATGAAGCTGGACCCATTTGGACCCCGCCCGGCTCTCAGATCTCCACTTCACCAACTCCTGGGGTTTTACCTGCTGTGTATTTTTTCACACCACTCCTTTCCCCGTCCCCACAGCTGCTGCCTGAGGTTCTTCACATTCTTTGCTTGGACGTCCTCGGCCATCTCTCTGCCTTGACTGTGCTTTTTCTCTTCCCTCTTGCAGGTCTGTCCCCCTTTCCCTGTGCAAACCTGAGTGTGGGTCAGGATGGCCCACGCATGGGCTGCTTCACGGGCCGCTGCTCTGATGGGCTAGTGTGGAACTAAGGCTGTTTGCATGTTCCTCAAGATCACAGAGGATGCTCATGCTCCTGGTCCAGGACCCACCCTGAGAACCGCCTTAGCGCCCTCACCTGCAAGGCTGGCCCATCACTCAGGCTTTAGAAGGTGAAGGCTGGGCCTATCTGTATGGCCCGGCCAGACTCCCTGTCTCCTATCCCCTCTCCCTCTGGCCCCCCATTTTTCTCCGTTTTTCTGACCCCCAATGATCTGCAGCTTCCCAGTGACCTCATACTGCCGGGTCCCCTGCCTAGAGCATGGCCTCCTTGGATGGGTGGCAAACCCCCGCTGGCTGAGATGGACTCTTTCTGGGCTGCTTGTCCTTTGTTGAAGTGTGTCACGGAAATGAACTCTTCCATGGCACCAGGAGCCTGCATGCACATCCCTTCATTTTTCTAGAGCAATTAAATAAATTTCATTTGCACTGACTCACAGAGAGGGGAGGTGTCTTCCTCTCCCCTGTGGGTGTGTGCCTAAGGACTCGCCACTCACTCGCAGCAGGGCTGCTGGCTTGGCGACTGGTCAGGGCTGCTGAAGTCATCTCCCGCAGGGGTGGCCCGTCAGCTTCAGCTCGATTGTCCAGAGCTTAGGCCTTGTGGAACCTCCTTCCTGTCTCTGGAGGATCTTTGCTGTCTCTTGAATGGGGCCCCTTTTCTCCTCCAGCTCTGAAAACCATCTCTGCTTCCCACATAGGTCTGTCTGATCCGGGTTTAGAGCTCCAGTCGGTGTGTCTTAGGAATTATTCCAGGAGTTGGTTCCAATGCAGAGTCCTGGCCCCTCCATCCCCCCTCCGGAAGATTCTGACACAGAGGAGCAAAGATGGTGCCGGGCTGCCTGGCGGGATGAGTGTGACCAAGGGCAGTGCCGGCTCCTTGGACTTTGTTGCTCTGTAGCTGAGACAAAGGGTAGCACTTGCCCGGACTTTTCAAACAAAGACTTATTTGGGTCTCCTCCCTACTTTTCCCTTTGGATCCAGAAATACAGAAGGCCATTTTGCTGCAAATAGTTTTCATAGATCTCTGCTTCCCAGCTATCAGGGTGTCCAGGGTGTCCAGAGCTCCTCCAGGTCAGGGAGTGTGCTCCTTGTCCTGCACACACAGCCTGGAGCCCAGCTCCACATGACGGGAGCCCATCAGCCTTGGGGACAAATGCATGCGACAGACAGAAAGGTGACAGACAGACTGGGGGCCTTTCTTTTCTTTCTGGCTTGATACTCCTGTGTCCAGAGGTGGGAGGATTCCAACAGTCTCTGGGGGCTGCTTTCTGAAGTTCTGGGCTTGGAGTGGGTGTGGCTGAGAATGTCATTTTTTTTTTTTTAATCGGTGAAATGATCATCTTAGATTGAAGGACAGCTGCCAAAATAGCTTTCATATTTGACAGCAGCTTGTAATAGATTTCACGTGGAGGAGAGGGAAACTGCTTCAGAGTGAGCCCAGCATCGCTGGCCTTGCCTGGCCCAGCCCTGAGGTCCTGCAGTCCAGGCCAAGCTCCTGGCAGACCCCTGGAGCCCTGCCCCCACCCTAGCTTTGGTGGCAAATCACTGACCCATAGACTGAAATGGATAGGATTGTGAGGGATACTAAGTGTCGCATTTTTCATGTTCTATTGATATTAGAAATCATTTTTTAAAAATATTTTTAGTTATAGATGGACACAATATCTTCATCTTGTTTATTTATTTTTGTGTGGTGCTGAGGATTGAACCCAGTGCCTCACACGTGTGAGGCAAGCTCTCCGCTACTGAACCACCACCTCAGCCCGAGATTAGAAACCTTTTATGTGAACTGAACCATAGGTCCGATTTCACATGGCATCTCTTGGGGTAATAACATTTTCTGAGTTCTGGCCTGGGTTTTGGTAAGGTAGCGGTGGCAAGGGGGAGGCTGGCATAAATATTCTCATGCTGTCATTCTGAAAAATTAGCAGGCATGTTTGCAAAATGTGTTTTTGCTTGCAAGGACCAAATAATTAATTCCACTAGAAACATTTTCTCTAGGCAGCCATGCGTGAACTTTATATTTTTGCCATGCTCTTTTAACTTATAAGAGAAATGTTTGGGATGTCTGAAAACTCTATTACGATCTCCAGGGTTGCTTGTGTGTGTGTGTGTGTGTGTTTGTGTGCACACATCCAGGCCTTTAGTGTTAGCAGTCACTGGAAGGACGGTCCATCCTATTTATTTTAAACCTCACCTGCACCAGATTCACCTGTCACATGCTGTGGTGGAATTTGAAAAGGAGGATAGTTTTATCAGGACTGTGAGGTTTTCCAGGGGCATAGCCCGTTTGCTGATTTGCTTTCTAGTAACCTGTGCAGCGTTCGCAGGCCCGAGACTGGCTGTCTGTTTTTGCTCAGCCCCAGGCTTTTGGCCCCTGAACTCCTGAGATGGACAAGGTTCTCTGTGGATGGCACGCGTAGCTCAGTTACACTGGTTCATTCGCATCTTCTGCCTTTCTGGAAGGTTTAAGCCACAGGTAGAAGCTTCGTTCAGGTGGATTGATCAGGAACCAGCTTTGTCCAGCAGCTTTCCTGAGGATCTTTGGTAGAAACTTCCATGTGATGAGAATGGATGCAGTTGTATCACCCACTCTCCCTTCTGAGTGTTGATTTATGGTCATGTGGCAGACCAACGCATTCTTGTACCATTTTAAAAAAAAATATTTATTTCTTTTAGTTGTACATAATACTTTTGTTTTTATTTATTTATTTTTATGTGGTGCCGAGGATCGAACCTAGGGCCTCGCACGTGCTAGGTGAGTGCTCTACCACGGAGCCACAACCCAGCCCTTACCTTTTTTGTATTTAAAAATTGTACTCTTGTGCTTTTGAGCAGTGCCCTTGTCTTTAGGGAGCTGGCCAGTCACCTTGTGTGGTTGTAGTTTTGCTTCTCACAAAAATTCCAGTTGTTTGAATTTCTCAGCTGCTTGGATTCTGGCTCATGGAGGGCTGAATTTATCTCAGGATCTGAGATCACGGTGCTTATTGGTGTTTGAGTGCATCCCTGAGCTGACTCCTGAAGGCACGTAGAAAGGGAGCTATTTTAATGAGTCAGCAGATGCAAGATGTTTTGTGCTTTCCAGATAACTCTTCCACCTAGTGCTCAGCGGCTGACGCCTCCTCTCCTGCCTGGAGCTTGGTTTCCTGTTAGTGGAGTGCTGCTCTCCTGAGTCACTCCAGTGTCTCCCCCTTCGCCTTCCCTGTCCCTCACCTCTGCCACTGACTTCCGATTGAACTGCTCTCTTAAAAGCCACAGCAATGCACAAAATAGAACCCTCAAACGTCTGGAAGCATGTGGTATTATATTGTCAACCCGTAAAAGTTCTTAACAAAGTTAGTGGTTTGGATGGATTTTCATGAGAACTCTTTCAGCTAAAAGATAGTAAAACTATTACCTTAAAATAACCAAACTTTGGCTTTTAACAAGGCCATTGTTTGGCAGTGTCTACCTTTAAAAAAAAAAACCAAACTTTCCAGAAGTTGGAAGAGGAAGTGATTCTGAGACAAATAGTCACTTGAAAACTAAAGACAGTAGATTTACCTTGACATTATTTGCCCACAATTGATTTCTTGCCTTCCAACTTTTTACCCCAAGTTCTGAATAAATTGCACCATGTGGAGAACTAGAAGATTAGCTTCTCTCTCTCTCTCTCTCTTTTGAATTGGTTTTGCAGAAGTGGAAATTTGGCAGCAAGTATGGAAACTAGCAAATCCGTTTACAGTGTCCTGGGCTTCTTGGTTTAATGAAACCCACAAGAATAAGGAAAGGAGGAGTGGTTTTGAGTAAGAGAAAGCTATCTTGGAGCAGGGCCTGTCTTTCCTGGGAGTTTAGTTTTACCCTTAGGAGCCCCCAGTAGGTCGAGCAGCTGGTAAGAGGGGCCAGAATGAAGAGGGCTTGGTAATTTTTAAAAAAAACCTATGACCCAGCCGTCCACTTGTGCAGCAGTGACAGTCTGTACGTGGATGTCCCGCCCTGCACTTGGGCCCTAACGAGGCAGTAGAAGTGACGGTTTCCCACCCATGCCCTGTGTGTATAACATGCCTGCCTTTTGATCCATCTGAATCGCTGGTGTCGGAGTTTCTCCAAAGGGCCAGGCTGTTGGCGGTTCACGCTTGCTCAGGTCATGGTTCCTGCACCAGGCCTGCTGTGCTTTCAAAGTTGGTGTCCTCTCCGTATTCTTCTTCTCCCTCCTCTTAGTCCCCTTGGGTGTTTTGTACGCCACTCTTCCCAGGTGACTGGTTCTGTCCAGGAACATCTCCGTTAACATCTGACGGATGTCACCTTGATCAGATTTGAACACACTCGCAGGGGAGTTGGGCAGGTGCCTTGGTCTGCAGAGGAGTCAGGGCTGCCTAGCGCTTTGTTGTGGGATGCTGCAGGGCCCCCCATTTCCTGGGAGCCTGTGAGCTCAGGGCTCAAGGCTGACCTGCAGAATGCAGCCAGCCTACTCTGGAGTGCAAAGCCATGCTTGTGCCAGGCCTGTTGGAACGACTGTTTACAAGGGTATTGAAGCAATGAAAGCCAAGGCAAAGACACTTTAGCAGTCGAATGTGTTTCCATTAAGTTATTTCAGAATATTGGATTCTAGGCTTTATTTGCAAAGTCCAGGCACAGATAGTACAGACGGGGCGAGCTCCGTTTGGCTCCAGCAGAGAACACTGAGCTCCTCTGTGTTTTCTGGTTGGTTCCTGAGTCCTGCAGGCTGTGCTGGAAAGGGTTACCCTTTAGGATATCCGGGAAGTTTTATTGGTAGCTGGAGCTTGCTCTTCTATGCAGGTCCAAACTCACTAGTTCCAAAATCATCTTTGTAGGTCAAAACCAACATTAGAAAAGTTATTTGCAATAAAAGATGGGATGTATTTCAGACAGTAAGGCTGAGTATTGTTTTCAGAATCTTAAAAAGTTATACCTGGGATCTCTCTATGTGTGTATTTAAATATAACCCTGTGTGTACGATGGATCTATATTTGTGTATTTATAATACACATATGTATGTTGTACAAAAGATGTTTGAAAGTACAAAGGGTCCAGGAGGACTTACAGAGTCTAGCTGGGTGTGGTGGTACATACCCATAATCCCAGCAACTCAGGAGGCTGAGGCAGGAGGATGACAAGTTCAAGACCAGCCTCAGTAACTTAAAGAGACCCTGTCTTAAAATAAAAAGGGATGGGGATGTGGCTCAGCTATTAAGTGCCCTTGGGTTCAATTTCTCAGTAGCAAACCAAAACCAAAACCAAAACAAAACAAAAAACCAAAACATGACACAGTCCACATAATTCAATGGAGAATGACCAAGTATCATGGTTCCAGGGAATTCAGCACATGGAAACGGCTCTCTGTCAAAAGCTGGGCCTATATTCAATGCAAAATTTTAAGAGGTCAATAGAATAATAAAGATAATAATTCCCAAGAACTAAGCACATTCATATTTGCTATCTCATTTATGCTTTACTTATTATAACTATTTGTTTTGATTGCTGTGCAGATCTGACTATAGGGTGGAACCGGGTTCAAGTCCCAGCCATGCTTCTTAATAGCCGTGTGACCTGGGCAAGCTACCTAAATTCCCTGGACTCTGGTTTTCTCGTTTATGAGCTGAGGATAACAACATCCCCACAGGGCTGCTGTGAGCATCAGCTGAGCTGATAAGTGCCAGGGGGGGCCTTTGCTAAATGAGTGTTACCTTATTATTATAATTGTTTACATTATTATTATCACCTGGGCATGAGGCAGAGGCCCACGTCTTGACCTATCTGCGTGGCTAAGCCATGACCCTTCACCTCTGACTTCCCCGTGTCTTCCTTCCTCAGCCCAGTGGATGGGACTTGAGCTGGGTGTCTGAAGATGAGAGGTCATAAGGTGTGAAAGCTGGGGTCTTGTGCCTTGAGTTTTCTTCTGAAGTTGCTCTTCTGGGAACCCCTACTATGGCAATGTCGAGGGGATGCCCAGAATATTTTTAAAAACCCAGAAAACAGGAGACCTATGAAGTGCTCAAGCCAAATGCGCAGGAGGGCAGGAGGCCGTTTGGCTTTAGGCAGATGCACGGCCTTTCCCTGATTGACAGACCTTGGTTGGAGGCTGCTGGAGCCTCCATTTCTGCCCCCACCCCATGCTGAAGGTCCAGCTCTGTGGACTAGGAAGTGTGTGGGAGCCAGGCGGAGTCTGTGCTTCCTGAGCTGGGCCAGAAGCCCCCGGAAGTTGCCAACTCTTGGGAGAGTCCAACCTCTTCCCTGTCTGCTGGCAAAGGCCTAGCGCCAGGCCTCTGAGCTGAGGAAATGCTTTGCCAGAGCGGCCGCCATGCTGTGTTCCCTCCCAGTGGGCACCACGGGAGGTTTCGCCCTTGCGTCTGCTTTGAAGAGGCCCTTTATTTCTATTTTGGGACAAGAAAACTTGATCTAAGCCAGACAGCTGACAGGTGGTGTCTGGCCCTGTGTCCTCTGGTTCCTCCTGGCTGGGCTGCGTCTGCCAGGTGTGTCCCTTGAGCCCCAGGTGCCTCGGTAGAGTGGCTGCCAAGGTTGGCTGGGAAACAGGTGACCAGACTCGAGGCTGTGGTGGGCTGGGCAGCCGGAGCTGTGGCCTCCTTGGTCCCTGGGTTGGGGTGGCCTTGCAGAGCAGGCCTGGGCTCTGCAGGAGGCCACCAGTCTACTTCCTGTTGTCAGGTGGCTCTGGCCACCTTGGCCGCTGGCACTCCACTGAGGTTGGACTCTGTGCACATGACAGAGCTTGTTGCTGGGACCTCGGGCCCCGGAGAAGACCCCCCATGATCAGTATCAGTTGGTTCTGAAGCCATGCGGCCAGTGGGAGAAGATGTCATGCGGGAGTGCTGGCCACCAGGATGCGACCAGCGCATCAGAACAAAGCCTGTGGCTGTACAGGGGGAGTGACTATATAATGCACCTGTGCCTCTCCTGAGCGCAGGTGCAATGTCCCTGACGGGAGCAGCAGGTGTTTCTGTGTCTGAGGGGGACACAGGCCCACCTCCAGCCATCCTGAAATAATACCATCGAGCGAGAATGGTTTCTCCTTGGAAATCTCCTTCTGTAACACTCAACGTTCTGGAAACAGCCTGTTTTTTTCCTATCCCAAGTTACAATTTCCACAGAGTGGCCTCGGGTCCTGTCCCTCGGCCTGGCTGTGTTTTACATGGCCCTGCTCCACAGGGCCCGTCCCCAGCTGGAGAGCGTCCCCGTGCAGAGAAAGGAAGGATGTCTGCAGCCAGCTTCCTCTTAACCCTTCTCAGGAACAAATTCTTCATTTACCCTCAAGAGGAAGTGAGAACGTTGTGAGGATGAAGAATAATAGCTCGGTGGCAGAGCACTTGCCTGGCACCTCTGAATAGATAAGTGACATACGTGGCTCCCGTCCCTTTGGTGCTTGTGTCCTCTGCCCTCACGCACCCATGGCCTGCTCATGTTCAGGAGTACCCCCACTCCCTCGGGTTGTCCTGCTTTCCACAAGCTCACGGGTCCCAACATGCCAGGGAGATGTCATTCAGGAGATGGTTGGGTTGGTGACCTAGTCAGAACCTGGAGGCTGCCCTTATCACTTTGGAAGGCACTTGTAGATTCCTGAGATGCTTGCAACAGCAGCAGGGTATGGCAGGAGGACGCAGCCAGCACTTTCTGTGAGCAGCTGTGCTGACCTGGTCCTCCACTGTCTCCGAGTGAACAGTTCTGCTGCCCTCATGTCCCAAGTGAAGGTGCGACATTCACACCCAGGCTGTGGTTTGAAGCCCTTGCTGGACTTTGCATTGAGCTGTGTTATTTGAGACTGGAGAAGACTCACCGTTGCTAGAATAGGGGGAAAGAAGCCGTGGGGCGTCGGGTTGCCCTGTGACCTGGGGCTGATTCTCTCCCTGGGCGGGCTCTTTCTGCTGCGTGGGCTCCGGTTCCCTGCCTCACCCCGTCCAGGAGGATTCTGAGCTATGGGCCACTGGCTGTTTTTCATAGCTAGAGATGGGCCTGAGGGAGTGCAGGTTATGTTGGAAGGAAGAGGTGAGTTTGTTGAAGTTCTCTGCCTCGAATTCCGGGACTGCTGTTTGTAGTTTTTCTTGGCTTGGGTGTGAGAATCCTTCTATCTGAGAAGCTGAGGATAAGGGGATAAACCTTGGAGATAATGTTCATGTTTACTAAGTGATTGGTGAAGGAATGGGCATGTAGAATAAGTTTCTGAATATGGATTTTGGGGGAATATGACAAGTTTCTGTAATGAATGAAGTTTTTATTTTGTACCTTCTATGTAATTTAACTAATTTGAATATTTAAAAATATGCCTGTTATTAAAATCAGCCTTTTCAAAATCTAAGACACAACTTTAGTCACAGTATTCTTTGTAATAAAAGCAATAATTTATCTCTTGAGGGCAACAGAAACTGACTTTATTTAGACATTCTACTTTTCTTTGATTATTATTATTATTTTTAGAGAGAGAGAGAATTTTTTAATATTTATTTTTTAGTTTTTGGTGGACACAACATCTTTATTTGTATGTGGTGCTGAGGATCGAACCCAGTGCCCCGCGCATGCCAGGCGAGCACGTTACCACTTGAGCCACATCCCCAGCCCTATTATTATTTTTAATACATGGTATCACTATGTTGCTAAGGCTGGTCTCGAAATCGTTAGTTCAGGGGATCTTCTTGCCTCAGCCTCAGGAAAAGCTGGGACTACAGGTGTGCACTACCACACCTGGCTTCCAACTTTTATTTTAAACAGAGCTTAGATAAAAATTTTAATTCAGAGAATTAAAAATCACCAATTTAATAATAAAAAACAAAATAAAGAATTTTTAAAAAAGATTGTCAGGAGGGCTGGGGTTGTAGCTCAGTGGTAGAGCATTTGCCTAGCATGTATAAGGCACTGGGTTGATTCTCAGCAACATATAAAAATAAACAAACAAAACAAAGGTCTGTTGACAAAAAAAAATACACACACAAAAAAAAGATTGCCAGGAAGTAGCTTCAGAATTAGTGTCAGAATTAGAACCCGTTTGTTTGACCCACTCAGGACTTTTTCATTTTGGTTGAGAATGAAAGACTTATTGATACAAATGAAAAATTAAGAAGGATTCACAAATTCTTGCTCTGCAGATTTTTTAGGGAAGTTTTTGTTTTTAACCTTGAGCTGTTACATAGCTAAAATGCCAGAGAAGCAGCAAGGATATTTGGCCAAAGTTGTAACTACTGAGTGACATTTCTAAGCACGGACTCAGGTTCCCAGGTAGAATGAAGGGATGGGACCAGGGTGAGCTGTGCCTTCAGTCTCTGGGCTCGAGCAGGAGCTAAAGATCTGCCAGCTATTTTGAAATTTACTTTGAAGGTACAAACTTGGCTAGAAGGATGGACCAATTCAGTTGCTGTGGCCTTATCATAGTGTATGGAGATCTACAGATCATAATGCTTTTAGTTTGGCTCATTAAAAAAAAAAAGGTAAAGGCTTCTCAGTGGTTCGCTCTGCAAAGTCTTGGGATGCCAGGATGAGGTGATGAGTTCTTGCTCACAAGGAGTGGGGAAAAATGAAGTTTTACCTTTGATGCCACAGGCAGCGAGGGCTGTTCTGATGTGCTGGTTATGTTTGCACTTAAGAGATACATATTTTACGTATCTCTCTATTACTAAACTAGATTTAGTAATTTTACATTGCTACATAGCAAATTGTCATGAACCTGGAGGCCAAGCACAATGCTCATTCTCGCACAGTGTCCATAGCTCAGGGGCTGTGTTCTCATCTGGAGGTTTGGGTGGGGAAGGAGCCATTCCCAAGCTTATTCATGTTATTGGCAGAGTCAGCTTGCTTGTCCCTGGGGGGCTGAGATCCCTGTTTCCTTGCTGGCTGTCAGCTGGTGACTGCTCTCAGCTCTCAGAGGTCCCTGCTCTCCTTGCCACGTGGCCCCCTTCACAGACAGGACCCTGTCTTGTTAGCTCCCTTCTTCAGAAACAGCAAGGGCACCTCACTGTAGTTACTGAGCTGGATTCCTACACAGGGGAACCTGATCAAGGGAGTGGCACCTGTGCCATTTGTTGGTGAGAAATAAGTTACAAGTTACTCCTGTGCTCAAGGGAAGGGAATTATACAAGGGCACCATCCACTGTGGAGTCACATGGGATTCTGCCCTAACCAAGACACTTATGTCATTTCACTGACTTCTGTTCCCAAGAGATCGCAGCGTTTGAATCCCAGAAAGCTTTAGGAGAGGGATCCCTGTTCCTAAGTTCTGGAGAATCAGAAGTGCATGTTTTCTTTTCTCAGTGGAGAGAAGAAAGGAGAGGAGAAAGAAATGTCCAACTCCTCAAAGGAAGAAATACAAATGGCCAAAAAATATATGAAAAAGTGTTCAACATCATTAGCAATTTGGGAAATGCAAATCAAAACTACCCTGAGATTTCATCTCACACCAGTCAGAATGGCAGCCATCAAGAATACAGATAATGATATGTGCTGGAGAGGATGTGGAGAAAGGAACACTTTGACACTCGCTGTTGGTGGGACTAGGACATGGTAGATCAGGACAACCACCATGGAAATCAGTATGGAGGTTCTTCAGAAGGCCAGGCCTGGAACCACAACATGGCCCAGCTGGACCACTCCTCAGTCTATATCTTAAAGAATCAGAGTCAGCTTACTCCAGGGATACCTGCACACCCATGCTTATAGCAGCCCAACTCACCATAGCCAAACTGTGGAACCCACTCAGGTGTCCATCAGAGAGGAATGGATAAAGAAAATGTGGTGTGTATGTATACAATGGAGTTTTATTCAGTCGTAAAGAAAAAATGAAATTATGTCATTTGTAGGAAAATAGATGGAACTGGGGACCATTATGATAAAGGAAGTAAGTCAAACTCAGAAGGTCAAGGAGTCAAGTTTTCTTTCTTAAAAGGAAGTCAGAGAGGAAAAAGCAAAAGAAGGTTGGGAGCGGGTCTTATGGGAATCAAAGAGAGATCAGTAGAGTTAAAGGATCAAGGGGTGGAAGGGGGCAAGGAGGGAGAAGTGCTGGGGAGTAATAATGGCCCAATTATGTTGTCACATTGTGTGCAGGTACGAATATGTAACCACAAATCACCTCAGTTACATACAACCATAACGCATCAATAAAAAAATGTGGGAAAAAAAAAGAGATGTCCCCACAGTAGTGACAGGGGGAGTTGTACAGACGCAGGGAGGCACTGGCTCAGGTGTTGGGGTGGGCCTCTGTGGGACTCTCATGGGGCCCTTGAGCTAGGTGCAGTCATTTTTTTTATCTAGATGCCTTAGCATTGGCGGATCACTCGGGAGTGACATATGGCAGCACTGTGCTTTGAGGGACAAGTCTCCTGGAGGGGGCACGGCACATGAGCTAGACAGATGGCGGCTCATTCAGCCTTGGACAGGAGCATCCGACCCACTGGCAGGCCGGGTGCTGAGAGGCACTTGTGGTATCTGAGGCAGAGCTTTACCGAGTTTTCCCGAAGCTGTGCGTGGAGGTCTCCTGAGGAGGCACGGTGCTCAGCCTCCAAGGCCCTGTGTGCGTGGAGTCAGCTTACCACCTTGGGGTGAGGGGGCTGGCGACGGGTTGTGTGGCCTGGACAAAAATCTGCATCACCCAGTGGAGGATGTATCACTGACGGGACAGAGGGCGGGCGGAGAGGCCAGAGCTTCAGGAGGGCACAGAAGCAGGCCGGGATTTCAGGGAGGAACCGGAGCAGCTGGTCTTGCTCCCTGCAGGTCGGAGGTGGGGCGGGCCGTCGTGTTCCCTGCTCCAGAGGTTCTGCTGAAATCCCCTCTTCCTTCCCTTTAATACTTGCTGCTTATCTTCACATTTTTATTTGCTTTATTTTGATATTTGTGCCTTTTGTTTTGACAGCCCTCAGGCATTTTCTGGAAGTTGGTGTGTCTGGGGGTGGATGTTCCAAGGGAAATGAAGGACTGGTGCCCTGACGGCCCTTCTTTTCCTTTCTGTAGTGCAAGCTCTGCACCTGCCACCTCACGCCGCCGCCTCCTCCTCCGCTGGACCGTTTCCAAGGACTGATAACCTGTCTGCTCGTAGTGGTAAAGGTGAGTGGGGCTTCCAGCTCTTCTTTGTCACAAAGACTGTCAAACACCAGCCATTCTGAGATGGTCCCTTCCTGAGTTACTGTATTTGGTTTTATGTTTGTGAGCCCGTGTGTGTATATGCCACTTTGTGTGTGTGTGGGGGGAGCTCAGTGGCTGTGACTTGGGGTGTCTTCAGCAGAAGCTTAGATGACACATATGTGTTTGAGTCACCTCTGATATCCTCAGTCTCAAGCCCCATTCAGAGCCAGCCCCCTTGGGGGACAGCCAGGGGAGGTGCTGGAGGCTGCCAGGAGTGTCCCCCCCCCAGCCTGCCCACCTGCCCACCGTGCACTTTTCTCCTTAGGCATGCCCCCCTCCCTTCCCTGTGCCTCTATTTTGTCAACTCTGAAGTGGCTTTAGTGAGTCTTGTCCTGCCTGATTGTCAGGCTTCACCTGATAGCAGGGAATATCAGTTGGGGTCGCACTTGAGAATCTTGAGGAAGGGAGGGGAGTTCTGTGAAATACAAGGCGTAATTTTTTTTCCCTAAATTTTTAATGTGCCAGGTGGTGTGCTCATTGCTTGTGGCAAATTCCTTGCTAGAATGGAAACTTTCTAAGGGCCAGTGAACCCCCAGCCCCATCCCCTGTCCCCGCACCCACTGCATTGTGCTGAAGGACAGTGCCCACAGCAGGGAGCTCCAGGGAACTCGTCAAATGAAGGACATGGATGTGTTTGGAGGGGCTCAGCATATCCAGACCTTTCTATCTATGGCTGCTATTGGCAATGGATGACGGTTGGGGATTGGGGAGGGGGTTTAGGGTGCTTCTTCACCAAGGCACACCGGGGCTTTTCACAACTTGGACCCTTGAATTTAAAGGGGCTTTTCACAACTTGGACCCTTGAATTTAAAGGGGCTTTTCACAACTTGGGCCCTTGAATTTAAAGGGGCTTTTCACAACTTGGACCCTTGAATTTAAAGGGGCTTTTCACAACTTGGACCCTTCCTAGCATGGCAGGTGCTTAAGAGCGTGAGTTGCACAGTGGGCCATTGGCTGATTGAGTGCACTGGGTTCCTATCTACTGCTGCCTTGAGGGTTCCTGTGAGTTTCACTATCAGAGGTCTGAAAATGTGGAGTGCAAGGCACTGGGACTCACGGGGCGTGATAAGCCTTCATTCATCTCCTGGGTGTTCAGGGACTGATGAATGGTTCATCTGGCCCCTGAGATCCTAAAGGAGCAGCATGAGGCTTAAGAATTCCCATCTTTGCTGCCCCGTGAGAGCTGGTGAGCTGCACTAGGTTTCTTCTGTAACTTGGCACCTACCACCAGCTTAGAGTGGGAGGTGACTGCTCGACCCCACCAGGGCCTACAAACTGGGGGTGCAGCTCTGTTTGCATTCTTCATCCCCAATACAGCCCCCTTGAATTTTCCGGCCCCAAGCTAAAGCTGCCCCAAGTCGCTGTTCACCAACCCTCCTAATGCGCCTACTGGCCTATGCCCCGAAGGGCTGCCCAACTTGATTTGCAAAACTTTGGCAAAAGTAGAAATAATTCTTGAAAATTACATAAGTATCTGATTTTCCTCCTTATATGGGATTACCTCATTCTGTCAGCTATTTTAAGCAACTTTCAAAACTGGTAATGGAAAACTTTTTCTCAACTTGCAGTTGCTGAGTGTGGCTTTCAGGTTAGATTGAAAGCCGTGTTGCCCCACCCCCACCCCCACACCCAGAGAGGTCCGAGAAGGGAGGCTGTCTCTGCAGACCCGCATGCTGCTTCACGCATCACGGGTAATTTTCAAGCACAGACTTAGATTCCGAGGTGTCGTAAGAACTTTCACACCTCTAAAATAGGTCCTTACAGTTGACTGTCCTGGAATTTATATTCACTCTGTTACTTGTAAAGCTTGGTCCCTTAAGCAGCTCACAGCTGGGCCGTGAGACATTCCTAAGGGCTGATGCAGTGGACAGGTGGCATTACGGCTCAGTGCTCTGCCTGTCTGGGAAGCCCACGGAGGTCTGCGTTTTGCACAGACCCTCTTTCTGTACATGGATTCGTTTGAACTTGGCTTTGAAATGGGGGTGGGTCTGCATGTGTAGGGTGCTGTTAATGTGATTCATCACTTGGACCTTCTGGATGAGCTCAAGGCTTGCCCCTTGGCATGCGGCATTTGTAAAGTGGAGTCACAAGCCGCGGAATTTGGGTTGAATTCTCGCCCCATGGATTTTATTCACTTTGTGACGCACACCAGGTTCTAGCTCTGAGTCTCAACTTTTTTGACTTTTAATGGGATGTTATTTATCTTGAAGTATTATTTAGTAGATGCCTAATTCAGCATTTTGGTACACAGTAGGTGGGAGGATTAGAGGAAAAGAGACAGAGGTGGCAATCTCTGTCCTCGATCAGCACAGGGAGAATTCCTGAAGAACTTCACAGGTGTCTTCCAAGCGCTGGGCGTGCTGGGGTGTAGCCTCTGAGATGCAGGCCAGGGAGTTGCTCCTGACCTCTCTTCATCTATTTCTTTTCTTGAGAGAATGGAACCTCAGCCTTGGATCTGCTTGGTTCTCAGCAGACGAGAGGATGCAGTTGGGGAGAATCCCACCTGTCTTGGTTCCTTCCAATGTCCTTGATAGACTGTGGGGCAGGGAGTCGGCGTGGGATCTGTGGTCCCAGTAGAGTGACCCTCGGCAGTTAACAGACAACCCTCTCCACCGCCATGCATCCTAGGACCTGATCTTCCTGTTCTTGCCTTAAATTTAAAACTTTTAGGGTAAAATCAAAGAAGAACAGTAGAACTGAGATAAGCGCTCATCACCTTTAAATGTGGGCTCCTGCTTTCCGGTAAATAAATCAATGCTTATTTTCACCAGATGTTGGTACAAAGTCATCTTTGGCATTGAAACGGACTTAACTGTGAAAACATGACCCAACAGAAACGGCTGGGCGTGGCACAGGGGCCTGGCTCCCAACTCTGGGAGTGAACTCTGCCTTCAGGTTAGGTTCCTCCAGAGCTGCACCAGGATGTCCTGTCTGCATGAGCAGCTGGACCGCAGCAGGTTGGAGCCTCTGCTGTCCTTCCAGGTTGTCATCAGAGAGGTGACCCCATGGCTGCCAGTGCCAGGAGTCCTGGTTCAGGGGTCTCCCTTAGGCTTCTAGAAGTTTCTGGGTCCTCCAGTCCTCATTCATCTCCAGTGCCTTCCTGCCCCTTCCCGCCCCTGCCTGAGTCCTTCATCTGTGCAGCACCAGGGAGTCAGGTCTGGAGCCCCAGCTCACACTTTCCCCTCACCCTTCAGATTCAGGTTCAAAGTGGCATTGAGAAAAACAGAAGCCCAGCAAGGGCGTCACGAGCGCGGGTCGCCTCTATCTATGGGCTGGACTAGGAAAACAGGCAATGCAGGGAGGAGGGTCAGCAAGCGGGGACAGGCTTTCAGAAGAGAAACTTCTTCCTTTTGTTGCTTCCCCCGTGGTCTGGGACCTGGGGGACTTTCTCTGTCTGTTTGGTGGTTTCTGTCTTCCTATTATTAGATTATATTATTTTCTCAAGTAGGTGTGCAGAGTCCTATCAGAAAAGCACCTTGAACATTCTGCTTTCAATTCCAGTGTGCTGGCAACTTCTTCAGTTGATACCTAGCACAGTATTGTTAAGCTGCTAAAAAGCTAGCAAATTTTCCACCTAAATTTTTGTGGGGGAGGTTGGGGTGGGGGCGTGGGGAAAAGAGTATAAAAATAAACCTTTCAGAGATTCTGGGTTGCTTGGTGGCGGGTGTATTTTTCCATGGTGCGGGAGGTTAGAAATAGCATTGCTTTTTATGGGATTCTCAGCAGCAGCTCCAGGATTTGGCTTCGTGGGTTGGGTCTGTGTGTGTGGGTGAGGTGGCTTGTGCAGTGCTGTGTAGTGGGCAGCGCCAGGCAGCACACTCCAGCACCTTCTCCCTCTTCCTGCCTCCCTGCGCCCTGCTGGGTGTCACCCAGTGAATTGTGCTCAAGTGTAAAATGTGCTTTGCCAAGGTCAGGTTCTTCTGATGACTTGCCCGTGGCAGCCGATGCCAGTTGTAACAGACTGAGTCTCAGCAGTCCCCGCAAGTCACGTTGGTACATCTGCGCGGCAGTCGCCGGGAGGGCGTGTCCTTCAGGGATGCTGCAAGTCCGACTGGCCAGAGCTCTTGAGATGAGGGACGTGACCTTCTCCTGCAGACCTTATGTCATGGCCAGCCTTCTGGAAGGAGTCCTTATGGATTCTTGACATTTGTTGGAGTTACATAATTCTTCCAAATGGAGGCTGGTTACTGAGCTTTTCTCAAATTCAGTGCAGGAGGGAAATGGGAGGAGATGGGCATGGGGACGGCCACCGAGGCTTGTAACCCCAGGCAGCTCGGGGCATCTGTGAGTTCCCTGCAATCGCGCTTGCTCCTGGGGAGAATGTCAGGGCTTTGATGGGATTCTCCAGTAAGGTTTTGACCTCCCCAAAGGTCAAGAGCATTTGCAGTAGAGCATGAGATGCGAGGTTCGTTTGACTGGGAGAAATCTTCTTAGTGATGGTCAACTTGGAAAGGTAATGAGTGGAGCTCAGGGCCACATGGGCGGGATTGAAGAGGACAGGCCAGGGGAGGGGAGGGATTTGGTCACAGAGTGTGTGACCTGCAACACAAAGGCGACCGTTAGAAGTGTCAACTGGGCTTTTTCTGCCCAGGCTGTCTACTTCAACTTTATATAATATTTGTTTTTGTGTTGGCTGCGACTCCTGCCAAAGGCTGTTTGGTGACGCTTGGTTAACTTCGCAAGCTGAGTGCTTGGGAGAGGGCCTGCTGTGCTCAGGGCGTCTGGGGTCTGTCTGGGCTCAGCCTGACGTGTAATCAACAACTTCCTCCTTCTTTCCTGGGGTCTGGTTTCCCGTGGCTTTCCTCATTTTTTGTATGTCTTTCTGGCACCTGGGGGCTGTGCTACAGCAATCGAGCTGTGCATGGGTTGGGGGACAGTGCAGAAGACCTCAGGCCAGGGCCTGTTGGCCTTCCCGCACACCCAGGCTCGGGGCTGCTTGGGTACCTTCTGTCTGAGTCGGCCAGTCACACTCCAGAGGGGGATTTGCTGAGTGAGTGGACAGACAGGTCACAAGTACGAAGCATCCCAGCTGCCAGGTGTCCTGTCGGGGGACTGCCCTGGCTAAGAGTGGTGGTCCCTCTTTCTGGGCCACATAATCCACTTAGGAACAGAATCATTCTGTTGAATCCACAAATGTAGGTGGAAGAAAAGGAAGCCATGGCCACTTCTGTTGGTTTTCCAGAGCAGAATGTAAAGGGTACATGTGGAGATGGGGCTTTGGGTAAGGAGGCTTTATCCTAAAAGCTCTGTGGACCTGAGTCTACATTGCCTATATTTTTTTTTCCTGCAGTGCTGTGGATGGAACCCAGGGCCTCGTACATGCTAGGTAGGTGCTGTATCACAGAGCCACACCCCCAGCCCCCTACTTTGGAAAAGTTCCAGAGCCGCTGCCTCTATTGCAGGTTCTGTGGTGTTGTGCTCACTTTCTTCCTGTGCCGTCGTGTGCTGAGAACAAGGCTGCTTCTGGGTCTCATCTCTCTGGGCCTGGGCATTGGCATTTTCCCAGTGTGGTGCCTGGGTGGGAGGCCTGTGGCCTCTGCTAGCCTGGCCACAGGGTCACGTGCCCCATCACCTCCTGTCTATGTAGCCCCACTGAGTTTAGAACATTAAGAAGATGTGCTGATTCTTGAGTCATTTCAGAAAGAGTCATGCCACAGGCACAGGTGCGTTTGCCAAGTGGGTTTTGGTGCTTTCAAGGATGCGAGGGTGCTTTTGAGTCACCCTTAAATGAACTTATTACCACTTGGTATTGTGATATTTAAGTCGGTTACATACATTTTCATCTTTAGTGTTTTTCAGGATTTCCCCCTACTTTTTTAGGGGGTACTGGGGGTTGAGCTCAGGGGCACTCAACCACTGAGCCACAACCCAGCCCTATTCTGTATTTTATTTAGAGACAGGGTCTTACTGAGTTGCTTAGCTCCTTGAAGTTTCGGAGGCTGGCTTTGAACTCGCTATCTTCCCGCCTCAGCCTCCTGAACTGCTAGGGTTGCAGGCGTGTGCCACCGTGTCTGGCTCTGCCCTACCTTTTAAAAAGAGTCGTGGTAAAATATACCTAGCACGGTGGAACCCTGGCGCATCGCTGGTGGCAGTGGAATGATTCCATGCGGTGGAAGACCACCTCGCTGCCGTCCTTAACGGTAGAGTTCTGTGGCATTAGGAACAATCACACTGTTGTACAACATGCCTGCCCCGTGCAGAGCCTTCGGAGAGTCTCACACAGGTGAAAGTCAGCAGTGTGCTGGAGAAATAGCAAATGGACCTGCAACCTTGGGAAGGAAGATGAGGTAGAAAGTTGAAAAAGCAGTGCCAAGCCGGGAAGTGTTTGAAGGCCCCCGCAGATCATCCTGTGGGGCGTGGAGTGCCTTGGGGGGTTCTTCAGGGAAGATGAGGTCATTATGTCATGTGTTCAGGGACCCAAGTCTGGTGGCCAAGGGTGGGAGCAAGTGGAGGGGACACTCAGGAGCTGGGAAGGCCATCCAGGAAGAAGAACAAGGAGCTCGTTCCAGGCCCCAGTGATTGGGCCCCAAATGAGGCGGCAGTGACAGAGAAGAGGGCCTGCAGTGGGGCAGTGTCGGGTGGGCTGACTGACCTGATGTGGAGCGTGAGGAGAGGCCAGGGTGGAGGAGCAGAGGCAGGCTCTGAAATGACTCTCTGGCCTCCGTCTTGGGTGAATGGGGAGCTGGCGTGTGCAGAGACAGCAGCAGGGAGAAGGGGCTCACAGTGTGCGAATGAGGGGTCTGGGCTGGAGGTGCCTTGGCTCAGCACATCTGAAGACACTGTGGGGAAGTGGCTGGGAATCCATTCGACAGCGGTCTGAGCTGGAGAGGTCATGACTGAAGATGGAGATTTGGGGGTGTTACGGTGTAGATGAGGTGTCCCCCAAAAGCTCACATGTGAGGCAAAGCAAGAAGGTTCAGGGGAGAACTGATTGGGGGTGTAGCCTTAACCTAATCAGTGTAATGATCTCTGATGGGATGAACCGGGTGGGGACTAGAGGCAGGTGGGGTGTGGCTGGAGGAGGTGGGCATTGGGGCCTGGCCATGGGGTGTATATTCTGTATCTGGAGAGTGGAGTCTCTCCGCTTTCTGATCACCATGTGAGCTGCTGTCCTCTGCCACCCTCTTCCTCCGTGATGTTCAGCCTCACATTGAGCCCCGAGGAGGGGAGTCTGCTGTCTTATGGATTGAGGCTTCTGAAACCTTGAGCCCTCTGATGAATCTTCCTCCCCTAAAATTTTTCTGGTAGGATCTTTTAGTTCCAGTAGTGAAAAAGCTGATTAAAATGGGGGCAGTAATTAACATAAGGCAAGATCACCCCAAGAATACAAAGCAAGTGTGAGAGCAGGCAAAGTGTGTGAAGTCTTGGTGTGCCTTGCTACATCGCATACTCAGTAGGACACACTGGTGTGTGTGTGTGTGTGTGTGTGTGCGTGTGCGCGCGTACGCGCTTCTAGAGATTGAACCCAGGGCATTCCCCCCCCCCCCCCCCCCCGCTAGACGAGTGGCATCTCCAGTCCTTGTTATTCTTTGAGGCAGGGTCTTGCTAAGTTGCCTAGGCTGGCCTTGGATTTTTGATCCCCCTGCCTTGCCCTCCCTGGTAGCTGGATTACAGGGGTGTGTCACACACCTGAGTAGGTGTTTTTGCCTTAGTACAGTCCTCTTTATCTTAGCATCACGATGATCTGTTGTGTTCAAGTCTCAGCTTAGTGGTCAACCTTAGAGCTTTGCCAAACTCTGCGGTGTCCCTTGCTCAGACCGTTTTCCATCTCTACCTGGAGGCCCTGGGGCTGCTGCAGCCCACACTCACTCTTGGATGTGTCATTCAAAAAATAGTGACCTAACTGATGCACGCTGTAGTACCCTTCAGTGTGTGCATGTGGCTAGTGTGCCCACCTGGTCCCCCCACCCAGCGTCTTGTTCTCTTTCCATAGCCACTTGCATTTTTAAGGAGACCTCGTGCAGTTGGAAGGGTTGCCCTGGTTGTTTTTAGGCCCTGGGGACACGCAGAGCCTCTACCGTCTTCCCAAGTGTGCTAGTAGGAGTTGGGTGTCCACCTGTGTCTTGCGGGTGGGACCCCATAAGGAGACATGTGAGGCGACTCCACACTTCACTTTAGAAGGAGCGGGGCCTTCTGTGTGGGATCATAAACTCTTGGCTCAGGCACACTTGACATGTTCCCGTCTGGTGTCCTGACCATGATGCTGGGGCCCACTGGCTCACAGCCTCTCCACCACGGGGGTCTAATTCTATTGCCAAATTCTATTGCCATACAATACCGACCTCACGTGGAGCCATGGGGTGAGTGCAGAGGGGAGCACGTGTGAGGAGCACTCCCTCCAGGACCCATTTGGTCATTGAGTGTTTATTTCAGGGGAAATGCTGGTAATTAATAGAAACTCCTTGCAGCTGGGAATAATTAATGGAAGACCAATTACAGAAATATGACGAAATGGTTCCATACAGAGAAAAATGTTATAATCCTGTATCAAAGGAGGTAAAGAGATTAAGGCAAAATCTATCTAGTTACTGTGTAACTAGGTTCAGTACAATCATTTGGGTTTTTGGAAATTTCATATGGTCACAGAAGTCATCAGAGAAGCACTGTCATTATCTCCCAAGCATCTCTCTAGACCACAGGAAGAATCATAACGATCACTTTACGTTGTTGAAGATTTCCTTTGCAGCAGTTCTTATGGTGATTTGTGGGGTTTTTAAGGTAATCAAACATAGAGCAGTTTTATAATTGTCCAGTTGAAACTAAGTAGAATGTCACCCAGAATAAAACGGAAAATGCTGCATTCCCAATTCCAGATTAATAAAGTCATCTCTTTCTGGTCTTCTTTCATCAGTTTAGCCAAAATTACACTGATAAAAGTCTGTGCCGTATCTCTTTAAAGGAAAAGGGGTTATTGAAATTGAATTATTTATTTCACATCCAGTTGTTGATACTAACACTATCTCGGGTTTACAGCAAAGGAACATTTAGTTGATGATAGGGCCAGATACATAGTCTGGCTATTTCTGGATTGAAATATTGCTGAAATAATACAATTTTAATAACCAAAGCCAAAAAGGAAGTGTCCTGACAGGAGTCAGCACTGTATTGTGAAGGTAGGTGAACAGGGAGTTCCTCAGGAGCCACAGCTACAGGGTGAGTCAGGGGCCATGATACCACTCCCACAAGCCTTGGAGATAGAGCACACCTCTTGCACTTTGGTAACACCCACAGTGGACCTACTGATACGACTGCCCTACTTAGAAGCATTTAAAACACAACTTAAAAAAAAAAAAAAGTGAACAAGTGCGAGCTTTGGCAGAGGCACTAAAACACCAGGGAGATAGCAGCCTCCACATCTTGGGGCATTTGGCAGCTGGGGTTCTGGAGGCACTGGTTAGGCCTCCCTAGGAACTGGGGCTCAGTTGTACTTAGCAGCGATTCAGGGACCCCACTGCTTGGTATTTCCCACTTCTCTGTAGGGTCCCTGCACTAGACCTGTTTGTTAGCAATTATTTTCAATGTGCTCCGAGTGTGTATTGTGGTTTTCTGAATTCTAAAAATAAAGTAGTTCAGTTCTGGGGTGCACAGTGGTTGGCTTTTTAGGGACTTAAATCACATTGTAGTCATTTTCTCCTTTGTCTCCCTCTTATGAGGTGGATAATCTGAGGGAATGGAAGATTATATGAAGCTTGTAATATTACTTCTGATGACCTTTATGGCATTAGGGTTAAAAGCCTTTTGTAGATTGCAGGGCCTAGACTTGTTTAAGGATTTGCAAATGTGTTAATGTAAGTAGAAGTTAGTATATATAGCTAGTTAGTTGTCTAATCACTTAACTTTAAACCTTCTTTGGGAGTGTCATCAGTCTTTAATTAACAGTTGAACAAAAAATGCCGAATCTGTCTTTTGGTCACTGTAGTAGAAAAAGCATGAATAAAACTGTGATTAAGAATTGCTAGTTGGTACCAGGCACAGTGGGGCACACGGGTAATCCCAGCAGCTCGGAAGGCTGAGGCAGGAGGATTATGAATTTGAAGCCAGCCTCAGCAATTCACTGAGTCAATTAGTGACTCAATGAGACCCTGTCTCTAAATAAAATACAAAAAAGGGTTGGGGATGAGACTCAGTGGTTAAATTACCTCTGGGTTCAATCCTAGTACCAAAAAAAAAAAAAAAAAAGCTAGTAGTTCTTTGCAAAGTGAAAGACATGGGTCACTGGTGATGTCACTTGGGGTCCATCTGTTCCTGTCTTAGAGATCTCTGCTCAACTGCAATCCCTGCTGTGCCCGGTGCTGAGCCTCTGGGACTGTCATGGAGAGGTGGGGTGTTGTGGAGAAGGATGGCTGACTCACAACTACCAGGAGTGAGCCCTTTCTTGCCAGAGTCGGGTGCTTTAGCTTCTGGGGTGAAAGGTCACGTTCAAGGACAGGCTTTCAGGTAGCTGAAGAAGAATCACCGTATCTCGGCTTTCGAGGGGTCATGGGCGAGGCATTCTGGATGTTCAGTGCAGGACAGCTGACTCTGGCCTTCCCGTAGGGAGTGGCTGTGCAGACCCATTGCCCTTTGTGTTATCTCACACCCTGATTGTGAGCCCAAGTGAAACCGAGCCCCAGGTGCTTAGGGGACCTGATGGGTGCTTCTAAAAGCCCCCAGCTGCCAAGATGCTCCATTTCCACAGTGTTTCCGTTCTTCTGCATGGGCAGACAGGGCTGGCTCAGGAGCTGGGTGATGTGGCATGGCTGCAGAAGGCAGGCCCTGGTGGTTGGTGCCTCCCTTCACTGGTGGACGTCCATTCTTTCCATGTTACCATCAGACTTCATGACTTTGTTTCCCAGAGAGCTCCTGGTCCTTAAAATCAGGGTCTAGAGATTCCTTCTGGTTCACGGTTCTCCACAGAAAAGTGTTAACATTTTGGGTACCTTAAAAGTTTAGCTCGCAGTGAGCTAGCTTGCTTCCTTCCTTCCTTCCTTCCTTCCTTCCTTCCTTCCCCTTCCTTCCTTCCTTCCTTCCCCTTCCTTCCTTCCTTCCTTCCTTCCCCTTCCTTCCTTCCTTCCTTCCTTCCTTCCTTCCCCTTCCTTCCTTCCTTCCTTCCTTCCTTCCTTCCTTCCTTCCCCTTCCTTCCTTCCTTCCTTCCTTCCTTCCTTCCTTCCTTCCTTCCTTCCCCTTCCTTCCTTCCTTCCTTCCTTCTTTCTTTCTTTCTCCAAGGATTGAACCTCTGAGCCACATCCCAGCCTTTTTTTTTTTTTTTAATGTTTTATTTAGAGACAGGGTCTCACTGAGTTGCTGAGGCTGGCTTTGAAGTCATGATCCTCCTGCCTCAGCCTCCCGAGCTGCTGGGATTTCAGGCATGCAACACTGTGCCTGGCTTGTAGTAGGTTTAAAATTTGAAGCAACCTTCTCTACATTAATCTTTGTTTATATCCTGAGCATTCTCCAGCTATATTAGTGTGTCTTAACTTTTTCAAGGCACAACAATCCTGAAACCATTCTAACACTAAATTGTTCAATGTTTGCTCAGCCAGGAGAATTGATAGCTATTTAAGGTTTCCATTTATTTGTTTTCTTTGGTTTTTCTTTTTTCATTCTCCAGACAAGTATTCTTTAAAAAATAATCTGGATGTGTTTCAGGAATTTTTTGGTATCTTAAATCCTGTGGTGAGAATGTGCACAGTTTCTTTTTTGTTAAGAAGCAACAGCAGGGTATCTTGAAAGAATTTCGTTTTCCCCTTTCAGATGTGTGACCAACTCCTTAACTGTGGGCAGTAGCAAAACATTTGGTGAGATATAAAACTATACCACTCTCTAACATATTAATGAGACATAATCACTCTAAGAAGTTAGCATAGCAGAAAAATGGAAAGACCTTTTATCTGTTAGTTAAAGTTATCTAAACCAAACCTTTACCTCAGGGTGCAGACCACCTGGGGACTGACCTTGCCAGCCCCATTGAGCAGATCTGGAGACCTTGCTTGCTTGGCACCTTGGCCTCCTGAGACAGCTGACCCACAGGCCCATTCACCATGTGTCACTCTTCTGTGGTGACACATGGGATTTTAATTTCCTGAGGCTAACTTAACTAGGAGAAAATTTCTGTTTACGGGCAATTAAAAAAAAAAAAAAACTAAACGAAACTGAAAGGGACTGTCTATCAGGCTGGATGGAGTTTGGTCTGTGAGTCACAGCAGGGCAGCCCCTCGGAGGGCGTGGCCGCGTCCTCTCCCCCGCCCCTGCCCCTAGCCCGCTGGGTCCACTGACGTCTTTACACCCCTCCAACGGAGGTCCCATCTGTTGTGCTCCAGGAAACCAAATGATGAAGGATACGACCAGAACTCGGCTCTCTGCCGCCGAGAGGGGCCTCAGAAGGCAAAAATCAACTGTTTTGGTTTTTTGCTTTTGTATATTAATCCACTCACTCACTCACTCACTCATTCATTCAGGAAATAATAATTGAGTAATCGTTGATTGAAACCATAAAATATGGTCCTGCTAGGCACAGTGGTGCACACCTGTAAATCCAGTGACTCAGGGGGCTGAGGCAGGAGGATCGTGAGTTCAAAGCCAGCCTCAGCAACTTAGTGAGGCCCCCAGCAACTCAGGGAGACCCTGTCTCAAAACAAAACATAAATTGGGCTGGGGATGTGGCTCAGTGGTTAGGTGCCCTTGGGTCACAGGTTGGCTTCTATAGTTGGGGAAACAGAGTTGCTGGCAACAAGGATCGTCTGTGAGCACAGAGCAGTGTTGACAGAGCTGGGAGGACTGGGCTGGGGGTGCCGTGTACTGGCTGTCCCAGTGCAGGCTCAGCCCGCTGTCGCCCCCCACTGTGAAGCGCTGTGCAGACTGGCCCTCTGAAGACTGGCCCTCTGCAGACAGGCCAGGTGAAAGCTCACCCCTCCAGAGTTTAGCAACTGTGTCTTTAACGCTCAGGAGCAGTAAGGGTCTCGATGGAGGTAAAGGGGATTTATCTTTAAGTCCCCTGAATTTTAACAAAGCAATGATTTTGAGGATTGAAATGTGTGCATTTGATTTTAATTGTGCTTTTTCTGCTTGAGACGGACTGGGTGTCCCAGCGGAGGCCACGGCCCGGGAAATTTCCCATTTACTAGGGAGATATGGCCCCTAAATCTATTGGACCAACAGATGAGGTTTGAATCAATCAGATTAAATTTTGAAAAACACCTCAGTGAAACAAAAAATTCCCCTGAAGGCTACCAAAAAGAGGCACTAGGCATTGCTTTTAGTGTATTCAGCCCTCAAACATTTGTTGGGTGTCATTTGAGGGCTCGGCTGGGTAACGAGGAAGCATTAGGGGAGTCAGAGACGTTACCAGCTACTGGAATGGTGGGGTGGATGAGATATTGATAAAGTGTTTCCAAGGACCTGATTTTTCTCTGGGCTGTTTGTCTGAGATGTTTTATTATTTTATTTATTTTTATGTGGTGCTGAGGATTGAACACAGGGCCTTTCATGTGCTAGGCGAGCGCTCTACCACTGAGCCCCAGCCCCAGCTCCTGTCTGAGATGTTTTTAAAGCACGTGACATCAGTAGCGACACTGGGGTGCACCTTGATGTGAACATCTATGCTAACCTGTGGGTCACGGGCTGACGATATTTCTGGATGTGCTTTGTACATTTTGTGAATCCCCGACCCACCCTCTGTTCCCCCAACTTTCTCCCACTAACTCAGATGACTATAGGTCAGAAACATTTGAGTTGTAAAATGTTTTCAGTGTCTAAAAGAATCTGGCCCTTCTCCCATCTTCAGGCTTTGGCCACCTGGACAGCAGCACATGAGATGTGACATCTCTAGTGCATTGTGAGAGGAGAGAGGACGCCCTTGGTGTAAGGTTCCTCATGCCCAGTTTGCTCCAGAATTTCCAATGGGGCTGTTGGAGCCTTTACAGCTGGTGTCTCCTGGTGAAGAGGTGGAAGCATGTGGCAACCCAGGAGTGACTGAATTTTGTGAGACTGGAGCCGGGGATTCCTTGGTTTCTGCCATCTGCGTTGGAGTTAGCAGGACATTGTTTTCTGGTGGTCACCTGGAGGATTTGTTGTGCAGTTCACGAGGCAGGAGTAAGTGGCCTTCTGCCTGGTGGATGATTGACAGTTTTGAGAGAAGGACTGAACTCCCGACTCCCATCTGTATTTCTGGGGAAGATCTAGGACTTTTCCATTGCATGGAGCGCTTGGGAAGGGAAGGATGACCGAGGCAGTTCAGGGCTGGCTCTGGTCCCCGAGGCAGGCTCTCTTTGGGTCTGGGACTTGGACACGGTGTCAGAGGAGTGCTGTGAACCTTCATGTTGGTGTCTTAACTTTCGAGGTGGACATGTGATGAAAACGTAAACTGGAGCCGAGGGGTTCAGATCTTGGCCAAGTTATAGCTCTTTTGAGTCTCTACAGCACTGCAGCATGGGTTGGCATTCTTTGTAATCAGTTCTACGTCCCTCCTGTGGCCTCTGGGGCTGCACAGGTTAATTCAGTGTGTGCTGGGATGACGGACCAGGAGATTAGACATCACTTCTAGGCTGCTGTTGGGAAGCTTCTGCCACATGGACAGTCTAGCTGATCTCATGTGTTTGTGCTGCCTCTAAATCAGCAGTATCTGAGGTGAGGACTTCATGGTTTGTTTCCCCTCTACCGTCTCTGAACAGACACTGATACTAATTAATCAGGTTTAGATGCATGGAGCAGACACCTCCTTGTGTAGTCATGCAAATCTATGCAGACTATAAAGAAACAAGCAGGCTCTGCTGGCCTTGGAGCTGGACTAGAATGTTCTACCACACTGGCCCTTGCTGCCGTCTCGGGAGGAGGGTGACGGGGAGAACGGCCGTCTATGGTTGACTTTTAGACTAAAGCATAACTTCAGTATACTTTTTCTTCTAAAAATATCTGACTGCCTCCCTTGAAGTCTTGGATCAGTGTCACTTTCCCTCTCCGTTTTTTCGCTTTGCACGTGAATTTTCAGGTGGCGGTATTACCTCGTTAGTCATTGTCACTTCCACTGACACCCTAGGAAGCTACTTGCAAAATATATCTTTAAAGTTTTATTTTAAATTTAAATATTGCCTTTTACCTTGCATCAAGTTCAAGAAAAACCACTGGTCGACAGCACTGTTTGAAGCCAGGAGTATCCCTTGTGACTCGGGAAACCTTAAAGTGGATTCCTTTGGGGCTGGGGTTGTGGCTCAGCGATAGAGCACTCATCTAGCACGTGCGAGGCCTGACTTCGATCCTCAGCATCACATATAAATAAATAAATATAAAGATATTGTATCCAACTACAACTAAAAAATAAATATTAAAAAAAAATGGATTCCTTTGTACAGGCTCAGTCTCATGTGGGCTGGCCGAGTCCTGTTGTCCAAGCTTGGGGGTAGGTAGCGCTCTCCAAACTCATGCTAGAGCACTTATGAGGTTGGAGTGAGAGGTTTGTCCCAGTGATGACCCTTCAGCCTCTGACCATTTCAGTGTAATTCTGTACACTAAGCCAAGGAATGTCATCTGTAGTTTGTGCCACAATGAAAGGGCTGGTGGCAGGCAAGGTGATGTTGCTTTGCAACACCTGTAGGCTGGAAACAGACGTAATGATGATAAACAGCCTCTTCTGAAAAAGGCTTCAAACCTGAATACGTAGCAAGAGATTTAGCCACCAGAAGGTTGAGGTCTTGAAACAGAGCTGTTATTCTAGAAAAGCAAGTTATATTTTCTTCTTTAGAATCTGAAGGGGCCAAAGCTGTCAAATGTCATCAAAACCCTTCAGTACAGGTGAGGAAGTAGAAGCCAGAGTGGTTAGTGAGCTACCTAAGGTTTCCCTCTCGTAAGTTCAGTGGGCTGTGACGTGAGGACTCTCCCTTGCCACCTGGTGACCCTTCCCGAGCCCGTTCTGCACAGAGGATGTGCACAGGGGCTTGTAAGGCCAGTTGGCAGTGAGAGTCTTAAGGGTTGCTTGGGAAATCCTGTTTGCACACCTCTTACTTCATAAGTGACGGTAGGACAGCCTACCTGCTGGTTTGGGTACCAGCCCTTTTGCAGAATGGTGAAAACGGTGGTTATCTTTGGAGTTTGGCTTTGCGTGGCTAGTTGAGATTGTTAGTGGTGAAGCTGAGAGGTTGTCAACACTCAAGATGGACACAAAACTGAACTCCAGAATTAGAACAGGCTCAGGACGTGGCATGGGAGTCGGCTGATCAAACTTTCAGGGACGTGTATAAATATTTTGTTCTTGCCCTGAAGGAAATTAATTGTGGAATCTTTGTTTGCAAACTGAGAATTTTTAGCCGACAGATTTCCTAAGGGAAGCTGCTTAAACACAAATATCGACAGTACTGAGACCCCTGTTGGCATCTGGACTTTGTAGAAACTCCGGATATTTTCTCTCCCGCTTGGGATTTCCCGTGGCACCGAGTTTGCCTTTGACAGGCCAGCAGAGGCATATCCTTGCCTACTGTGCCCCATCCTGGGAGGCTGGGCCACCCCTCGTGACTCGGGAAACCTCAAAGCGGATTCCTTTGTCCAGTTCCTGCTGTGGACTCACTGCCCCAGGGAGCCATGTGTGTGGAGGTCACACTGAGCCTGAACCCAGGGATGCCAGCGGCTCCGTGTGATAGCCCGGCTATGGACACAGGGCCTGGTGCCATCTTGTCACAGCTCGCCTGCACTGTTGCATCACCTGTGGTTACTAGTAACACTTGACAGCCTCGCACATGCCCGTGGCTTGTACGTGTAGGCTGAAGTAAAATGGATTTTAGGGTCAGCAGACAGACAGATACCTTGGTACACTTAGCAAGAAGTGCTCCCAAATCAAACCGTCACTTTGAAACACAGGTTTGGTAAGGTTTTGGGATCCTCTGTGTGTCAGGAGAGGCTTGGGTGTATTTTGTACGCAGACTGGGTGGCTTCAACAATAGCAATTTATTTTCTCATAGACTGGAGGGTCAAAGTCCAATGGAAGTGCTGTCAGGGCTGGCTGCTGGTGAGGCTGGTGGATGGCCACCTTCTCAGCTTGTCCTCATGTGGCGTCCTTTGTGTGCACTTGTAGGGCTAGGACAACTCTGCGTTGGTATCTCTCCCTTTTCTTGTGAGGACCCCTAGGGCCTTTTATGGTTTGGATATGAGGCATCCACAAAAGCTCCTGTTTCGATGCAGGATTGTTCAGAGGTGAAGTGACTGGGTTGTGAGAGCTGGGACCTAAGCAGTCTGCCCTGTCTGAGTGGACTGCCGGTGGTAACCGTGGCAGGTGGGACAGAGCTGGAGGAGCTGCATCACTGTGGGAGCCACAGGAGGGTGCATCTTCCCTGTGGCCTCTTCCCCACTTCTCTCTACTTCCTGACCCCACCATGAGCCGAACAGCTTTCCTCCCTGGACCCCTCTGCCATGATGTCCTGCCTCACGTCAGGCCCAGAGCAGGGGACTTAGCCCACCAGGGACTGAACCTCTGCTACCATGAGCCCAAATAAGCCTTTTACTCCTAAGTTGTTCTGCCAGGTATTTTGGTCACCGTGGTGAAAAGCTGGCTAAGCAGGGCCCTACCTTGTGACTTCATGTCACCATAGTCACCTCCCTAGAGGGTTTTTTTCCAAATACAGTCTCACTGGAGCTTAGGATTTCAACATCTGAGTTTTGGGGGGCACACTTCAGCGTACCCCAGGAGGCAGGGTGCAGAAGAAGGTAGCCCAACATCTGAGAGGCTCACCTCATGAGGGTTGTCAGTCCTGCCACACGTGCAGGCTGGTGCGGCTGTTCTACCCTGGTTGTCACTCTGGGACCCTGGCAGGGAGGCTACATCTCAGTGCATGCCTCCAGGGTTTCTAAGAGAACACTGGAAAGCCTTGACCCAGCAGTTCAAGGGCCCGCCCAGAGGTGAAGGAGGCTCTGCTCTCTGTGAGAGAGTGCTGGCCTTTCGTGGCCTTTTGTGGTGTACCGGCCACTACTTAAAGTTCTCACCTGTGTATTTGTTTTTTGTTTGCTTCACGGCGTGAAAGGAAATCACCACCCTCTTTTACAAGGGAGGTCCTGGATACCTGCTGGCTATGGGACACTGTTCACAGAAGGGTCTGCGTTGGAACTGAGGATGTTCCATGTGAAGGGGCTTCTACATCTTGGAGGGGACTCTGCCTTCTGGTTCCCGAGGGTGGTAGAGGAGGGCACTATGCCTTTGGGTGTTTTCTGGCCCCTTGGAGTGACACAGCCTTCTGTCTAGTGCCCTGTGTTACCTCTGAGAGGGCTGGGACAATTTAACCTCTTTACTGAGCTTCCAGGTGACACAGGGACCAGGTGGAAGAGACATGCCTGTTTGTTATCCAAACACCATTTCCTGAGCTCCAGAGCTCTGAGGTTTGTGCCCACACTTGAAGTTCAGTGTTGAAGTCTGCACTGGCCTATCTGTCAAATCTAGGACAAGGAACAGGCCTTTCTTTGATTGTTCAGACAATAAGGCATGTGGGGTAGGGTCAGGGTTTGGGTCATGGCTCCAAGTAGAGGTTGGAACTTGTCCTAATGAGCTGACTGGGGTGTAGTGGGTGCCCGGCCATACTGAGGTGCCTCACCCCAGGTGACAGGCCCAGCACGGGGGGAGGCCAGGAGGCTGTGTAAGGTGTTGTCCCTGGCACTGTTCAGGGGCAGGACTGGTCCCAGGTGGGATGGTGCCAGGGGAGGGGTAAGCTTTTAGAGGCAAGGGAGGCCAGGCATCTGTCCGTAGGAGACTGGCATTCTGCTCACGATAGAAACTCAGCAGCCCGTGGAGCCTGGGAGCTCAGATGAAGATGCACTTAGACCTGAACAGCTCCAGGCTGTGGCTCCTGGATCAGGTCAGCCTTGGTGGGGACATGCCTCTGAGCCCATGGGGTGCTGCACCTGGTTTAAGTCTGTCCTTCCTCAGCGAGGGATTATCGGAGGTCTGGACAGGTGGGAACGATGGTGAGGCCCGTTGTCACACTTTGGGAAGGCAGCCATTGGTAAGTCCTGTGTGGTCTGAACATCAGGGCTTCCAAATCCTCTATTCTTGAAATTCCAGGGGAACCTTTCATTGTATCATGCTCTATGACTAGGCAGGAAGGCTAAACTGAGACTTGTGATTTTGTGTAGCTCGAGGGCATTTTATGTGACATTTGTAGTTCGGTTGAAGAGGGTTTGAGATTTGATTTCCTTTGGAATTGAGCATCATTTTTATAAACCGGCCCCTGGATAGTGGGGTGCTGCCACCTGCCCCTCAGCTGTACTCATCCCAGTATTGTGGGTGACTGTGAATGGTGAATGTGAGGGAAGACCCTCTTTCTGCAACTCAATGAATTTGAACACTGTGGGGGAGCCTTTCAAGTGTGCGGTGTACCTGTTTGATATCTCAAAGCAAAAAGATTTTAAAATTTTCCTTTGGAGTCTTGGTTTTGGAACACCTGACTCTTCTTTACCTCACCACGGTGGGTGGGTTCCATCCCCAGTTTTTCAAGGAATCTCCATACTGCTTTCCATATTGGCTGCACCAATTTGCAGTCCCACCAGCAGTGTATGAGTATGCCTTTCCCCCCACATCCTCGCCAACACTTATTGTTGTTTGAATTCTTAATAGCTGCCATTCTGACTGGAGTGAGATGAAATCTTTGAGCGGTTTTGATTTGCATTTCTCTGATGGGCTGGGGATATAGCTCAGTTGGTAGAGTACTAGCCTCGCATACACAATGCCCTGGGTTCAATCCCCAACACCACTTTAAAAAAAAAAAAATTGTTCAGTCAACTAAGTCCTTGCTTATTTTGGAGGTGGTGAGTGAGAATTGACCATGAGACAAGGCTTGAGTGACAGCAGGGAGTGGGAACCCGGTATTTCACTCCTTCTCTGTATGTACTGTGTTATCTTTAAGTCAGGGGTCTAGGCTGACCATGATCTTACCTTTCTAAGGCTGAGCAGAGTCCTCTTGGGGTGGGAGTTGGGGTGTGGTAGGGAAGGGAGTGTGGTGAGCTCTGAGCCAGTCGTTGGTCAGCTCAGGAGTCTGCACCCCTGGCCACAAGTCCCTTGAGGAACCTGTGCATCTTTTCCACATTTATTTCCTCAGCACCTGGCACTTACTTCCAGCACATTTGTCCAAAAAGTTACAGAGGAAGGTGGTTTCGGACTCCGGCTAGGGCATCCAAAGGAACATCAGTGTCAGGAGCTGAAGGAGCTTCCCAGTCCCCTGGGTTTATAAGTACTGCCTGTCACCTCCCTCTCTTGGAGACTCTTTTTTTTTTTTTAACCTTGGTACTGAGGATTGAAACCAGGGGCACTTAACCACTGAGCCACATCCTCAGTTCTTTTAAAAAATATATATTTTATTTTGAGACAAGGTCTCACCGAGTTGCTTAGGGCCTCTCTCTAATTTGCTGAGGCTGGATTTGAACTCTCGATCCTCCTGCCTCAGCCTCCCGGGCCCCTGATATTAGAAGTTGCACACTGCCCCTGGCTGGAGACTTTTAATGTTAGAGGCACTGAATTCTGCAGCCAAGAAAACCTTAGTGTCCTTTAACCTAGAATTTCCTAAGCTTACTTGAACTAAGGAGACTCTTCCCACAGTTCTATTAAGCCCAAGGAACTTGTGCTGGCCCAGGTGACCTGGAAGGGGACTTCCTGCTGCAATAATCAATAATTTTTTAAAATTCTTACTTTTATACATGACAGCAGAATGCATTTCAATTCATAGTACACATACAGAGCACAGGTTTTCATGTCTCTGGTTGTATACAAGTAGAGTCACACCATTCGTGTCTTCATACATGTACTTAGGGTAATGATGTCCATCTCATTCCACTGTCTTTCCTACCCCCATGTCCCCTTCCTTCCCTCCCCCCCCTTTGCCCTATCCTAAAGTCCCTCCATTCCTCCCATGCCCCCCCCCCCCATTATGGATCAGCATCCTCATATCAAAGAAAACATTCAGCCTTTGGTTTTGTGGGATTGGCTCACTTCACTTAGCATTATATTCCAACTCCATCCATTTACCTGCAAATGCCATGGTTTTATCCCCTTTTATTGCTGAGAGATATTCCATTGTGTGTATTTTTACCACATTTTCTTTATCCATTCACATACTGAAGGGCATCTGGGTTGCTTCCACAGAGTAGCTATTGTGAATTGAGCTACTATAAACATTAATGTGGCTGTGTCACTAGAGTATGCTGATTTTAAGTCCTTTGAGTATAGACTGAGGAGGGAGAAATGGGTGGAGGGTAGGTGGGGACATACTTAGTGTGACAATAAGGTGACAGAAGTGGGGCTTGGGGTGGGGATTATCTCTAGACGGGGTTGTGATTAAGTTTTATAAACCGTCCTGCCAGAGGACCACTAGGAACCTTGGGCGGGGCATTTATCTTGTGTGTGGGAGGTCCTGTCCTCAGGTGAAATGACCACCTTCTTGTGTGTTTCCCGTTCCACCTCTCAGCAGACTGGTGCCTCTAGGTGACATCCTTTCTGACCTCAGCTCTGTGGCCGTGCCCAGCGCAGTGCCTGACATCCACCTACTGGGCGTAAGTGGTGGCAGTGTTAGAGGTGGTGTTAGGGACCTGGTCCTCTGTCCTCTCTGTCTGTGGGTCCCAATTGGGTACCACTGAGCCGGCAGCAGGAGTCCCTCCACTGCCCCAGGTCAGAGTGCTGATGCTGGTGGAGGAGACAGATTCTCTAGATTTCTTCAGTGACCTGGGCCGTCTCACCTGGTCACCGCTGGCCCCAGCACTGGACGTCCCTGTCCGCCCTCTTCTCTCCTAAAAGAGCACCTAAATGTGCTCATGGATAGAAGCTGAAGCATTTGAATGAATCGGAGGCTTTAGTTCAACCCTAGAATAAAGGCTGTCATTTTTTTAACAGCAACCAAAACCCTGCTGTCTTCAGCTACTCCGGGATGTGGACTGGCAATTAGTGCGCCATTGTGATTCCCTGCTGTCCCTGGTGTGGGCTCCTGGTTCCCTTGCAGCCCAGTTTGGGGGACTGGGCTGATTTCATTCAGAAATGTGATATTTGTGGTGACCTCCAAGACGCCATCATGCGAGTCAGGGTTTTCTGTGGCCAGTTTGTCGAGCCTGGTGCTTGAAGCTCAGTGTTTTTGTTTCCGGCAGCTCCTGGGGGACAGAAGCAGCTTGTTAGGAGACAAACTGTGAAAAAACTGTGTCAGGGAGGCAGGATGCTACCCGGGGAGCGTGATGTGTCAGGAGGACAGATGGACTTGGGGCAGGTTGAAGGAGACCTGGGGTTTTGCCAGGCTCAGTGTCATGGGTGGTAGGTGTGTCACCCAGGTGCTTGGCAGCCAAAGGCAGCCGAGTGCCTTTCATGGGCCTGTGCTGCCCCTGGCTTTGTGGTGGGCTGGTGAGGGGGTCCTGGGGCCCCTGCTCCCTCTGTGAGGCCCCCAGCTCACTCTCCAGCTGCAGAGGGACAAGAGGAGGATGCGCAGTCCCCGTTCTGTCTTGGAGTGCAGCGACCTGCCGCTGACGGTGAAGTGGCAACTTGGCTGTGGTCCAGAAGGACAGGTCCTGGGTCCGTCCCTTTTGGAAGATTTATTGGGCAGCCTTTCATGAGGAGACGGATTCTCTAGATCTATTCTTCAGCGACCTGGGGCCATCTCACCCTGGCTGCTCAGTTGACCTTACAGTTGCCAACAGGAGGGCGCGAGTGCAGCTGAGGTCGGCTCGTGCTGGACTGCACGCCATCCAGGGGTCCCTGCCGGGCTGGCCCCTTGTCACCAGGTTCCCCTAGTGTCCTCTCATAGCCCCTGAGGGAAAGTGCGCTACCTTTGCCCCGTGGAGACCTTGCTTTTAGTGAGTGAAGAGGGAGTTATTTTATATGTGAGGTGAATCTTAAAGTAATCCTTCTGCCTCTTGCACCCCAAGAAGAGAAAAGAAGCTAAAAATCCCCAAACAAAACACAACTCTTATGAACAGGAAGTGCATGTATTGTTGTAGGGGTCTCTTGAGAAAAGGAGTCAGAGAGAAGCAGTAGGTTCTGATGGTAAAAGAAGCTGTCTGTGAGATACGACGGGAAGAAAGTGGCTAAGTGGCCTCTACAGAGGCCAAGGAGCTGTGCTAAAATCTCGGCCTGAAGCGCCGTCAGTGCAGCGTGGAGAGTCCTTTCTGGAAGTTTCCAGGCCCAGTAAGCAGCTGGAAGCTTTGGGCACCGTCTTGACCTGCACCAGTCTGACCCCATGCAGTGGTGGAGCGGGGTCCTTTGGGTCCGTGTTTGGGGAAGTGGGTGGCCCTCTCTTTGTCCTGTGCTTCAGCATAGAGGCTTGTGCCAGGGTTTGTGGGTGTTTTTTTAAATTTTATTTATTCTAATTTGTTATACATGATATAAGAATACAATTCAATATCTATTACACAAACAGCACAATTTTTCATGTCTCTGGTTGAACACAAAGTAGAGTCACACCATTCGTGTCTTCATACATGTACTTAGGGTAAAGATGTCCATCTCATTCCACTGTCTTTCCTACCCCCATGTCCCTTCCCTTCCTTTCCCTCCCCTTTGTCTTATCTAGAGTTTTTTCCATGGGTGTTTTGGGGGTTTCACGCTCAGGACCAATCTTGGTCACTGTCATGGTTTGAATCTAAGGACTCATGTACTGAAACTCTTGGCCTCTAGGGCAACAGTGTCCAGAGAAATGACCCGATCAGCAGGGCTTAGGCCTCGTCAGTGGGTTCTCTGTTGATGGCTGAACTAACTCCTGGGAGATGGGACCTGGTTGGAGGAAGTGGATCACCAGGGGAGTGCCCTGGAAGGGTTTATCTTGTCCCTGGACCCTTCCCCCCTCTCTCTCTCCTTTCCAGCCGCCATGACCCAGGACCCTTCTTCTCTCTCTCTCTCTCCTTCCTGCTGCCATGACCTGACAGCTTTCTTCTGCCATGATGTTCAGCCTCACTAAGGCCCAGAGCAATGGAGCTGGCCAACTATGGCCTGAGACATTGTTAGGGTCTGTAAACAAGTCGGGATGGCGCCTGGCATTTTAAACTAACCCGGGGGGGGGGGTGACGAGCAACTTGTGTAGATTGATACAGCAGGAGTAGGAGCCGTTTATTTAGGACAGGAGGGGTATATATACATTCCACACAGCTTACCTTAATTAACATAAACTAGATACAGCCGTCAACCAATAAGGAATTTCCACACTTAATGGCTCGCTGGCGCCCCCTCACAAACCACTCCCTCTGGCATTTTGCCAGGCGCCATCCCGACTTGTTTACAGACCCTAACAAGACATCTGAAACCAGGAGCCCAAATCAACCTGTGCCCTCCAGTGGTTTGTGTCAGGTGTATCTGTCGCGGTGCAGACAGGCACAGACCTCTGACCGCCTGGAGGTCTGGCTCCTCTGATAGTTGGAGTGTACATGCTGGGTGAGGTGGGAAGAGGAGGAGGAGGAATTAGCGTTCAGGGAAGATCTCGGCAGCTCAGTTGGTGGGAATGGCCAGGGACCCGTGTGCTGAGTGCACATGGTGGATCTCCTGGTGCCGGGCCTGGCTTGGTCAGAGTGGCCTTGTGCTCAGGGCCAGGGCATAGGACTGGCTGACCACATGGAGTCCCACCTGTTTGTTCAGCACAGGCTACAGATGAGACCACCTGGAAAGGTGCCAGTGCAGAGGCCAGGAGCGGCGGTTGACCCTGAGCCAGCCATCTGGCCTGATTAGACCCAGAGGCTCAGTCCCCCCACCTCCACATCAGCACTTGCAGATTGTATCCAGCCCACTGAGGTCTAGGAAAAGGGGTTCCTTTGTTTCAGTTTCAAATTATATTCAAGAATAATTTCCATTTTCTGAACCACTTGGTCATGAAGTCGGACCTGAGGGGAGAGGACCGCTAGACCCAGTGTTGTGGGTGGGTACTAAGGACCTCGTAGGGACAGAGAAGGCTAGTGATCTGGGAGACAAAAGAACTGCCAGCTTGCTGACGTAGAGATGGGTAAGAAAGACAGATACCAGATTGTAGTTAGGAACTGTTATGATTATTTTAATTGTACTGTCACATGGTTCGAAAGTAAAATCCATTATCCAAAGATGGTCATTCAGAAATCTGCTGTGCATTCTCTCCTTTCAATTATGTTATTTTCTGTGTCTTTCTAGAATTTCTTCATGTATTTATAAACAAATTTGAAAATAGGTTACTAACCGTGACTGTCTTCCATTTACTAAAAACATCATATCCATTTTCCTGTGTCATGTTGTAAGTATTTAATAGGTCTTGACAATCCTTCTACATGGGCACTAGAAGGTTCCTTACCTTTCCCTCCCCCTCCCCCCTTCTTCCTTGTTCATAATTGTCTGGTGTCCCATTTAATTTATGTTCCATAGTTGATTTAAACAGTCTTCTATTGGTGAACATTTGATTTATTTGCATATTTGGCTTTTATAAGCAGAATACTATGAATCACATATTGCATTTCACATAATTTCAATTCATAAACATGCAAAAGCACCTTTAGATTAATTCCCAGAACCAGAGTTATCAAGTCCAGAGTACGTGCTGCTACAGCTCAGGTTGATGTCACCAAGCGGCCCCTCCCCGGGCTCAGCACCACCAGGGTGCGCTGGTGTGAGTGTGGGGCCTGCTCCTTTTTCCCATCCTCTCCCATGGACGTTGTGACTCCGTCTTGGAGTCTTATCAGTCAGACGGGTGGAACGTGGTATCTGAGTGTGGCTTTAATCTGCAGGCCTCTGCTTATGAAGGAGGTGGTGCACCTTTTGTGTGATAAGAGCTATTTGAGTTTGTGGATTGTTGAACTTTTTCCCTACGGACTTCCAGAAACACTCTATCAGGGAAATAGACTTTTGATAAAACTTGCAAATACTGTTTCAAGGTCTTAGTTTCTGTTTTGGGGATCTTTTAATTTGTTTTCCCATTTGCCTTTTAACTTTGATTTTTGCCAGTCGAACGTCAATCTTTGTTTTGTGGCCTCTGAATTTTGAGTCATAGGAGGGAATTTCCAACACGGCTGTAGAATCAAACTGTTGCTTAAGATTCAGTTGGTTTTCTGTTTCCTAGATTTTGGATACAGCTGGAAAAGGAAAACCAATCCAGATTATTCAAATTACACTAGATTATCGTTTTCATGTACATTTCTTTGGTCCTGTCTTCTTTGCGTAAAACAACAAGATGCACTTACTACGTTTTCCACGTTCCATAACTGGAAAGAGGCTTGTCATCACCACCTAAAGGAGGAACTGAGTGCGTGTTCTCAGTGGGTGATGAGACTCATTGGAGGCCTGGGAGTGACGTTGTGGCCCTGCTCCCTCATGCGCATCCTGGTGTGGACTGTGGACTGTCCTGGGAGAGCTCTTCAGTTTCCTGGGACACGCACAGCTCTCAGAGTGCCCCTGAGTGCGTCAGAATGCGGGTAGTGAATGCCCATCCAGTGACCGTGGGAGTTCATGACTCAGATGAGGATGACTTGGTCACTGAAAGTCAAATCACAAACAGATGCTTTTCTGTGCTTCTGGTTCCAATTTCTCTGGCAAGTAGTTATTAGATGTGCCGAGCCTCGTGCTCATTACTCATAGAATCGTTTTGCTCTGTGTGTTTTCCGAGGACTCGGGGACTGGTCTGAGGGGAGAGGTCCCGCGGAGCCAGTCCCCTGTGGGCTCTACAGCACTCTGTATTTATTTATTTTCCAGCCACACAGTGCAGATGAGCACGCCGGTGCTTTACCCTGCTCCCTCTTACTCCCTTTCCTCCACTGTTTCTTCCCTTATCACTTCTTCAAAGGGGAGCAAGTTGAGGTGAAGCTGATTAAGTTCAGGATGGACAGCTTTGCTCAGGACCATGCCCAGGAAGCAACAAATTCTGGGAGCTCAGTGGAGGAAGAGATGCTAGTGATCATATGGGGCCCAGTGGTCAGAGGGAGGCTCCAGAGTGAGGTCCTGGTGTTACGGTTTGGACCTGAAATGTCCCCCAGAGTCTTGTGTGTCAAGAGGTGGGGCTTTGGGGACATGACTTGCTCACAAGGACTCTGACATCCCCAGTGGATTGGTCTACAGGTGGCTGGATGAACTGCCGGAAGGGGGCCTGGTTAGGGGAAGCTGGTCACTGGCCACGTGTGGTTATCTTCTCTCTGGCCCCTTGTCTCTCTGTCCTTCCCAGCTCCCATGAGTGAGCACCTTTCCTCGGCCATGCCTTTTGTCTTGATGTTTCTGCCCTGGAACAGTCGTGGACCATGGGTTGACTCCCCCAAAGCTGAGCCCAGATGAGTCTTTCCTTCTCCAAGTTGTTCTTGTCAGGTATTTGGTCACAGCTATAATAAGCTGAGATATACCTGGTAACCGCAAAGAGGATGGGTGGGTGCTGCCAGTGGGCCAGATGCTTTGGAAAGGCCACGTAAGCTGGAGACCAAGGGATGCTCATTAAATGAGGAACTCCAGAGGGTGTTGGAGAGTCTGCCAGGGCCATTTCAGATGCCTGGCTGTGGGCTGAGAGGGGAGCATTTTGCTTGGTTTCGAGAGGCAGCATTGAATGGAGAGGCTGAGCCATGGGGAACCACTGTTCATTCAAAGGCTGTGTGTCCATGGATGTCCTAGTAAGCTAAGACAAAGTTGTCCTTGTATCTGCTAGTGTGGCATTCGATTCCCATGTGACTTACCTCAGCCAATTGCAACACGTGGACTTTCAAGACAGTACTTTCTGGTTGAGAGCCACCAGGACAGCCAGGAGTGGCCTGGTGGTGGCGGTGGTGGTGGGTGGAGTGTACTGACGCCACGTGACCTCCGTCTGCAGGGTCCTTCTCCAGAGAACCCATGGCTGCACCTAAGGCTGTTGATAGAATCCTTCAATCCCTCAACGCATCAGGACAAATGACAGACCTCGATGGGTGGCCAGAAGGATAGTGCTGGTCATCAGGGGCCTGGTGTTCTCTGCTTCTTTAATATCCGAACCCCAAGGGGAGCCATTGGTAGGCCGGCTTGGGCTTGTCGTCTGATAACTGCGCTTGGAGTGGTGATAGGCAGAATTGCGGTTGAGACAAAGCCAGCACACATCCTCGTCCCCAGAGACTTTGCAGTATGACCTCCTCAGAGAGGCCAGCGGCACTGGTGTGCGGTGACTGAGGAAGCTAGGTGGCCCTGTAGTTGCCCAAGGGAGGGCGGCGTGGAGGAGGCGGCCGACTGGCAGCCCCTGTCCTCCGCGCAGGCCCTCTTCTTCATCTGGCCTTGACCTCTGTTTCCTCCTCGGCTTGAGCTCCAGATTTCTGAACGTTATGTGCTGTTTCCACCTGGAGTCACAGCTTCCAGGTGGGCTGGGGTCTTCCGTTCGGTTTTGTGTTTGGTCACGTTTTGGTTTGACCATTTGCAGTGGGATAGCCTGAGAAGTATTTATTTTACCCATAAATTAGCATATTTACTTTTCCTTATTTTGAAATTTTATTTTGGAAGATTTTGCAGCGTCCAGATGTTGATTAAGGAGATGATTTGGTATGTTGGCAAATTATGGGTTCTAGAACCAGAGCATTCCTGCGGCTGTAGGTGAGTTTCTTTTCCTTTTTTTCTGTAACTCACGGAGCCCAATTCTGAACCTTTTCTGAGAGGTGGGGAGGACAAGACCTGTGTCCTTCAAAGGGCTGTGCTGGAGATAAGGTTGAATTAAAAGCTCCGACTGTTCCTGGGAGGACAGAGCTATTTGATATGCGAATCAGTCCACCCACCCATCCAGCTGTTGTCCACCTGAGTTTACTGGGGCTTCCTGAATGCCAGGGCATGTAACGGGCGGGACACACATACACGGATTCCATGCCACCCTCACAGAGCCACCAGGGAGACTTCAGCCTTTGTGAGGAGCAACAGAGGCGCACAGGCTTCTGCACGCTGCCCACAGCTCCGTCCAGCATGAGAGAGAGAGCTTCATGGGTCCTGATGACAGCCCTGGGTGGCTTTCCCAGTCTTTCGGGGACCGTTGCTCTTTCTGGCTGTAGGTGGCATTGCCCACCCGAGCCCAGCAGAGGAAACTTTCACTCCAGTGCAGCCTTAGCGTGCCAGCCGCTGGGTGACGCTTCCTCCTGGTTGGTCATTACAGGTGTTCTTGAGAGATTTCAAAATGGTATTTCTAGAAGTCTTCAGAGGTTGACAATGTTGGGGACAGGAAGAACTGGCAGTGCTTCTCATTCCATGCTGTCCTCTGCAGGGGACTGGGTACATGAGCCTGGCATGAGGAAATGATGCTCCTAGATCTGACTGCTGGCAGGGGCCTATGTTCCCATGTCACTTTAGAAAAATCCCTTGCGCCTTCATGCAGGCTGCCTGTTGGCTCATCTGGAAAATAAAAATCCATAGGAATAGTTATGGACTTAATCAAAGGAAAGCACCATTCAAACAAAACAAAAAGCACATCAGTTTAAGCTGGGCCTGATGGCACACTCCTGTAGCCCCAGCCACTCGGGAGGCTGAGGCAGGAGGATCACTTAGATCCACAAGTTCAAGACCAGCCTAGGCAATATAGCAAGACCCCTGTCTCAAAAAACACCAAGTTTTTTGAGTTCAAGGTTAAAGATAATACTGCACAATTTTCCTCATAGAATTTTATGAATGACATCCTTAAGAATCATAGTTGTAAAATCACTTGGGAAAACTCTTCCTTGGTTGCATTATACATCTTTTCTGATGTTTACTGACCCCATCCTGACTTTAAAAAGATGGCAGTAAGCCCCTGCAGTAGCACACGCCTGTAATCCCAGCTGCTCAGGAGGCTGAGACAGGAGGATGGCAAATTCAAAGCCAGCCTCAGCAATTTAGCAAGGCCCTGAGCAACTCAGTGAGGCCCTCTCTCAAAATAAAAAAAAAACAAAACACGCTGGGATGTGGCTCAGAAGTTAAGCACCCCTGGGTTCAATCCCAATAATAATAATAATAATAATAATAATAATAATAATAATAAGGCAATTAACTGCTTGGGTTAGCACCTGGTCTAGCTCCTTCCCACAGCAGGGACAGCGGATTCCCCAGCTCTGCGTGTGTGACCAACAGGTCCCTGCTGCAGAGTCTGCTGGCATGCTGCATCCTGGGTGCTCCTGTTCCTTAGCCAGGTGTGACGAGCAGAGCCACAGCTTCAGGAGCCTTCCGACTGCCCTTGGACAGGCCTTCCAAGCTGGGGCTGCTTTCATCTCCACTGCAAACCTGGTTTCCCTGAGGGAAAGAGTTATTCAATGCCAGCCTCCCCCCACCCGGACGAGCACATGGGTCTCTTTGGCCCTTGGGTGTGCCTTGCATTTGATCAGGAACACGTTGCCCCTGTCGATGGACTGCGTCTTAATTATTCTCAGCTGTTTTCTTTGCTGGTGGTTTTCCTCCAGTAAGTTGTGAGGACTTTGAGGACAGTGACCGTCTGTGCCTTTGCTCCCCTTTCCCACAGAACCTGTGCCGCGTGCAAATCCAGCACGGCCTCCCTTGCAAGCCCACATGCGCAGTGGGTGACCTGCTGGTCTCCTTGACTAAATGACATTTTAGTGTTTGGATGAAGGAGAATGTTTTCTTTTTTGCAGTTTATGCATTTTGAAGTTGGAATGTGAGAGAAATGGGAGAAAGCGCTATTATGCTACTGTGAAGTAGGTGCCACCCAAATACATTTTGCCACCAGTCTCAGCACATGCTTTGATGACAGCACTTGAGAGATTGAGCACAAAGTCACTACTTAAATGTCTTTTTTTTTTCTTCCAACTTTTTAGGACCAGGTGAAGAAGTAATATCTTTAAATCCTTCTGGTAATGAATTTGGGAATCAGTGGGCTTGAGGAGACATGTCTTGACACAATTTGTGGTGGTTTTGGCATATTTCTGAGGGGTTTTGGGTTTCCTAGTTGCTAAGTGGTAGACTAGAAAGGAAACTTTGGGTTTGGGATGTAGCTCCGTGGGAGAGTGTGTGCTTAGCATGTGCAAGGCCCTGGGTTCCATCCTAGACACACACACACACACACACACACACACACACACACACATACAGGAGACTTTCAAACAGACTATTTTGACCTCAGTAGGATATTTTAAAATTATAGGTAGCACTGTGCTGTTTCCCGGAAACGTTTTAATGAATATTTTTATATTGTTAAAACTATGATCAAATGATTTGTTTAAAAAGTGATTTAATTTTTTAACTTTTTAAGTGACACAGCTGTTACTCTTAATAATAATAATATATATATGTATGTGTGTAAGGAATAAAAATGACAACTATATTTTGAAAATGAATATTATATAAAAATCACACGTTGATTGAACAGGTCATCAGCTAGAACGAGGCACTGGTCCTCACTGGCTTGGTGTGCTCTGTCTCTGCACTGGTGATAGTTTAGGGTGGCAGTTAAGTTGCCATAGTCCAGGGTAGCGTTAGTTAAAAGGGTACAGAATCGAGTAAGCTCTCTGCCTCTTGTAACTGCTTTGGCCCTGGAAGGACCTCTCCCATGGCCTCCGAGGACCTCTCCCTCTCTCTGGCAATGCCCTGGGCTCACTAGTGTGAAGGTAGAGTCACAACCTTGCATGTCTGGGTGGCAGGCTGAGGTCCACCTCCTGGGTGAGCAGGAATCCCAGCTGGTATGGAGGTCTCCCTCGGGACACAACCGGCCGAGAGCTTACTGGATTCTAGATCCTTTAAATTAACGCTACCCTGCTGTATGGCACCTGCTGTCAGCCTTGCCCAAGATCCCACCTTGCCATCGGGTCTCTGTCCCTGTGGTCCCTGGTGGCAACCTGGACTGAGCCTGACATTTCTTGGGTCCCAGTGAAGCCTTCTCGGTGCAGCCGGCAGGACAGAGAGGGATGCGGATGGGCCAGTGGTGACAGTGAGCTCCCAGTGTCATAGGAAGGTGGCAGCAGCTACAGAACTCTTGGGAGGCCCTCTGACGAAGGAGGGCCTCTGTCCCAGACAGCTGTGTGGCATTGAGGACATGAAGCCGGTTGGAACCTTGGGCTGGAGGGATGAAAATCAGTCCTTCAAATGGCTCCCATGGGTGTGAGGGTGCTTCTGGGGCAGGGGAGCGAGCGGTGCCCAGCAGGCCTGGTCACTAGTGGGACCTTCTCTGCCGTCTGTGCAGCCTCTGCTTTTGAGAAGACCCCGGTGGAACATGCTGGAAAAGCCCAGGCTTGAAAACCAGAGGAAACAGGCTTAAGTTTGTGTGTTTGCTAGAAAATGTCCTAATCTGCCCATTAACGGTAGAAAGGGGGAAATTTGACAAATCTTAGAACACGGTTGTTACGTACCTCATGGGTTAAGGCATTTTTGTTAAATGTAATAGTGCTAAAGCCAGTTGCCGTATAATATGCATCGACTACTCAGTATGTTATGTACAGTATGAAGGACATATTGTCTGGGGTCAAAAATACCCTATTTTTCAGAAAAACATACGTTTGTTTTTATGTTACAAGTAAGAGAGGATAATATAAAATTATTTTATTTGATCTGAGATCCATTATGATTTTTTTTGAGGGAAAGATTTAGTGTCTTTTGATATTGTTTATAGTTATAATTAAAATTATGTGCATCTCTCTTGTACCCCAGTTGTTTGAATGTTCCACTTTCTTTCTTCCTCGTTCTCTCTCTCCTTCTTTTTTGATATCAGGGATTGAACCTGGGGCTGTTTAACCACTGAGCCACACCCCCAGCCCTTTTTATATTTTATTTTGGGATAGGGTCTTACTAAGTTGCTCAGGGCCTTGTTAAGTTGCTGAGCCTGGCTTTGGACTTGTGATCCTCCTGCCTCAGCCTCCCGAGCCACTGGATTACAGGTGTGCACCACCACACCCAGCAAGGGTTCCTTCTTCTTGGTGGGTGAGTAATAGCGGGTGGGAGGCAGGGTAACCCTAAATCCTGAAAGAAGGGCACAGAGGGGCTTCTTTATCAGGTGAGCATTTCAATGTCGACCACCTGAAAGGCAACAGATGGTCACGCAGGTAACTGCATGTACATTGCTATACTGTCTTGAAGGGGTAGATAGTTGGCTGCTCGAGAAGCTGGGTTTACTTTGGGAATCAGCTTGAATGCCTGGGGTCTCTCCCCTCAAGCTGAAGTTAAACCTGCTATCAGAATCACAGGTGGGGCTTGGAGGGGGTTCTTCAAGGTTGGGACAGAAACACTGCCCTGTGCTTGACTTGGGCTGAACCCTAGGTGCATCTGTCATCAGGGTGGGTGACGGAAAGTTGTCTGGGTCTGGTTGCATGGCTAGTGACTGGGAATGTGAGCAGCCTGGCTCAGAAGGAAGACTTTCCCATGAGACCAAACTGGTTGGGCCCACTGTGGGCAATCATGCATAGAGAGGCACTGAGAAGTGGGAGTTGGCAGAGACAAGCTGGTGGAGCCCAGGAAATGTTCGCCATCACCACAGAAGCAGAGGAGTGTATGTTGTGTACAGGCAAAATTCTGATGGATATTTGGGGGGGGGGACTGGATGTCGCTTATCTGGGCTGTTAAATCAGCTGCTATTTAATGAAGTGTCTTTAAGGGCTTTTTGAGCAGCTTCTAACAAAATAGAGAAGTTAGCTACATAGCACAGAGGCTCCAAAGATAAAAGCAAGAGGCTAACTTACCTTAAAGGGATTCTGCTGTTAGTGAAAGTGGAGTAGCTTGAGAACATTTTTTTTTTTTTCACAAAAGAGATCTATCAAAGCTGGACCAAGAAAAAAAAAATTGGTGGCAGGGGTTGGGGGACAATGGACCAGGATCTTGAAGGAGAAGGGAAACCTACTGGTCAAACCTAATGTAATGCTTTTCCTTTTGGAGAATTTGCTGGTTCATAAGAGACTTGGGGTGGATAGGCAAAGAAACCCCGCAGAAATGGCATCCCCAAACCTGGGGCTGTGAGTGGAGCTTGTCACTTCTTGTGGGGCAGGGAGACAGGGCTTGAGGTTACAGTTGTGAAGGCAGAGTGGGCATGGGAGACCAAGACCCTGAGGAGGGGAGCCCCGTGACCACTCTGCTACTGTATCCAAGGTATTCACTGAAGCAAAGAGAAAACTATTCTTCAAGGCTGAGAGCTGTCAGTGTGAGGGATCAGCAGTAGCCAAAATAGGAATTCAAGGCCTGATAAGCATCTCAGATTTTCGGTTAGGGCCTGGTCCCAAACTGAGCATAAGAGTACATTTGAAATAGGGCAGCCTTCATGAAAGACGGAAACTCAGCCTTGAACCAGTTTAATTCAAAGCAGATTACATTAATCTGTCCTTGCTCCAACTGCTTGCCAAAACCCAAAAATAAACCCTGCATGGGATGATAACATCAGCCAGAGCCTCAAATTGTTTTGTTAATTTTTGATACACAATGTCTGGCATTCCATAAAAAATTAACAGGTATGCAAGGAAATAGGGTTTAATGATTGAAAGAAGAAGAAAGGGAGTAAAAACCAACCAAGGGACCAGGAACAGGTGGTCTAGATGTTGGAATAACTAGATACAGATTTAAAAAGCCCCAGTCATTAATATATTCAAGAAAGTCGATGAAGAATGGGAAATTTGAACAAGTAAAATGGAATGGATTAAAAAAAAGAGGATTTCTGTGGGAGTTCTGAGAATGAAAAATAAAAGAAATGAAGAATGTGAAGTAGGTGATTTTGATAGCAGATTGGAAAATAGATGATTATTGAACTCCTCAGTGTAGGTCGATAGGAAACATCAGAGTGAGGCACACAGAGAAAAAGAATGGAAAAGGAGACTGTAAGTAACAACGGTGGAACTCAGAGAGCCTGGGCAGAAGCATGTTTTAAAGGGGCATTGGCGAAGAATGGTCCAAATTAAGACATTAATTCAGAGATAGATTCAGACTTTACAAACTCAAGAAACATGACAAATGCAAGTAAAACCACACCTGCCACCACACTGTAAAGCCAGAGCAGAAAGAGAAAATGTTAAAAAGCAGCCGGAGGAGAAAAGGTAGTTAAGCAGCAACTCCATGGCCGACAGCTGATTTTTTAACAAAATAATAGAAATCAGAAGACGATGAAATGACAATTTTAAAACAACAGAAGATAGTGACTGTCTATCTAGAATTCTTTCCAGTCTATTCCCAGTTGAAAGATGTTGAAAAATGAAGGTGACCGAAGGCCATTTTCAGACAGAGAAAAGCAGAGAGAACTTGTCACCAAAAGATGTAGGTTAAAAGAAATAATTTACTATTCTTTAGACAGTAGGAAAAAATGGCCCTAGATGGGAGCATGGAAATGTAGGAAGGAGTGAAGGTAGCAAGACAGTAGAGATGTGGATAATCCTAAGGGGATGTTGGCAGCATGACAATCAGAACATCTTGTAGGGTTCTACCTGGACAGAATCACAACATCGTCGTAAGAAGGGCATTGCAGGGAGGCCCGGGTGCAGGTCCTTCCATTGTTAGAAGAAGTTGTCAAAGCAATAATTTGTTGGAATTCACACTGTCATCTCCAGAGTCATCCCTAAGTAATAGTAATGTGTAATTCATGTGACAATGGAGGGGAGATTGAAATGACAAGAAGTACTTGACGAATCCACAAGAAAGTAAGAAAGGAGAGGGAACAAAACAGGTGGATTGAATAGAAAGAAAATAGCAACATGGCCGGTTTCCACTGCAACATGACGTCCATAAAACACAACCAGCTTGTTCCACTTAATGGACAAGGATCGGCAAACTGGACAGTTAGAACAGGCTTCGTAGGGTTGTTGTGGTTTGGATATGAGGGTGTCCCTCAAAAGCTCCTGTGAACTCATTCCTTAGAGGAAGAAATACAGACACAGAGGGCTGGAAGTGAAGGAATGGGAGAGAGACACACACAGACCTGCCAGGCTCGAGGAGGCCGGGGTAGTGCTCCGCCAGCATCAGGTGCAGTAGGCTCAAGGCAGAGAGCATCACTGCAGACAGACTCTTCACAGGGGCCACGGAGCCATTCCTGGGGAAGGCAGGTCCTGGGAAGGCAGCCACGAAGGGATGGGGCTGCCTCTTCACGCCCCCAAAATGCTCACAGAGTTTCATAAGTGGGCTCACAACTTCCTCCACCCCTAGGCACAGTGCACACCTCCCCAGAAGCTTGGATGAAAGCTGCTTGGCTGCTCAGCTACTTGGATGGTTTTCTTTTTTTAAAAAAGAACGACTGTTTTGCATTTGTCTGGATTCATTTTGATGGATTTGCAAATAGCATTTATACTAAGAGGCATCTGTCACTTAAAAAATTAACAGTTGAAGTTGGGTGTGGTGGCTCAAACCTGTAGTCCTCCCTACGCAGGAGGGTGGGGCAGGAGGACCACTTGAGCCCAAGCTGCAGACCAGCCTGGGCAACACAGGGAGACTCCATCTCAAAAAAAAAAAAAAAAAATTAGCAGTTGTAATTGGTTATCTTCCATCTTTTCAACAAATTGCACAACAATGAGGAGTGTGTTGTATATTGGTGGTGTGCCTGTGTGTTTCTGTGGTGCCACCGTTAGTCCTCACGATGTGTCGAAGTGTATTCATTGAATATGGACAATGTTCAAGAAAGGCGGTTGAGTTAAGAAAGTTACGGAACAGCTTGTACCCTGTGATCCCACTTGAGTTAAAAATGTACAGACTCACATTCATGCAGAAAGACGTTTGGAAGAATACACCAAAATATAAGTAATGTTGTTGGAGCGATGGGATAATGGGTGATTTTTATCCTATCGGTATTTTTTTTTCTTCAATGAACACTTATTGCTTATATGATACAAATAAAAGCTATTTAAGAGGCAAAAAAATTCTCATCATATGATACTAGCTATTTCTACCAGAGGAATCTGTGCCTTCTTTTAATCTTGATCCATATCCAATTGAATTTCACATGGCGTTTAATATCCTTCTCTGAATGTCATTTCGAGTAGAATTTTCTATATTCCTGTGTAGCGGAGTGTTTGCTATTTTGAGTGATTTGGCCCATTTCTGTGTCGTTCCTCGCTTTTTTTTTTTTTTTTTTTGCACTGGGGATTGAACCAGGGGCACTTTGTCACTGAGCCACAACCCCAGCCCTTTCCATTTCTTGTTTGAGACAGGGTCTCGCTAAGTTGTCCAGGCTGGCCTCCACCTTGTCATCCTCCTGCCTCAGCCTCCTGAGTCACTGGGCTTACAGGTGTGCACCACTGGACCTGGCTAATTCACGATGAACCCTGGCTGAATGCTGCCCGTGTATTCTACACTTTCCTGTCCTTTTTCTTCATCTGGGTTTAAAATGATGCTGGATGATGGTGGGCAGCTTCCTGGTGGCTTTAGTACAGCATTAGATATTCCAGGGATTCCAAAGTCAGCGTCTGGAGGGAAGAGGCATGTTCGGGTGTCTGCCTGGGCTGCCCGCCTGCTGCAGAGGTGGAGCTCATTCTGAATGCAAATGATGGAGAGCACTGGCAAGTCACTTCCTTTGCAAATTAATAGTTTTATTGATTACCGGCCTGCCCTGGCCTGGAGTTCACCGACCCTGGCTTGGAACTGCGGGAGGCTCTCGTGTTCCACTTGGCCTTTCAAGCTGAAAGTGAGGAAGGCTGAGGATTAATAGGGAACAATCAATACTTGCACTATGAACTCACACCTGTTGCGTCTTGGTGAGCTCGGAGCTCACCGATCTGTAACGTGGAGGCTGTTCAGAGTGAGAGGTCATTCGCTGGGTAAGGCGTTGTTTAGCAATGCCGCTGCCGTTCTTACTCTTTATAAACCCTTTATCCTGGTTAAACACTTTATAGGTATTGATTAATTTACTCCTCCTCTCAGTGACACCGGCTTTTGTTGTGTTTACAAACGAAAACACCGTTGTCTGCAGTTTATAAAGCATGGATTGATTGGTTCTCATCACGCACAGCAGTTCTGTGCAGTAGCCACGGGGGGTCCTGTCACCCTGGTTTATTGACAGGAAGCAGGTGTGCAGAGGTGGATGGCTGGCCCTCAGTCGACAGCTGCTGAGCAGTAGGTGGAGGCAGCCCCTGAGCTTTTTTTTTTTGGATTGCGGGTCCCTTCTTCACACGTCCCACCTGCTGCTTGGGCTTTGGCAGTTTTTACAAGTCAACGGAAGCGGGATTTGAACTCTCTCCCTGCAGGGAAGCCAAGTTCACGTTCATCAGTCTTTTTTGTTGTTGTTGTGAGTTTTCTTGTATTGAGGATTGAAGCCCTGGCATCACACATGCCAGGCAAGCACTGAGCTACATTCCCGGCCCTTTTAAACAATTATTTTGCAGTAGAGCTTTGCTCAGTCGCCCAGGCTAGCCTCCCACCTGTGATCCCTCGGCCTCAGCTTCCTCAGTGGCTGGGATTACAGGTGTGCCGGCTTCATTAGTCATTTGAGGCACTTGTTAAATTCAATTTGTTTCTCTCTAAATGTTCTTCCTCCTCCTCCTCCTCCTTCCTCTTCTTCTCCTCCTGCCCTTTTCCCTCCTCCTTTCTGTTTCTTTACCTTTAATTTATAACCACTGATACTGGTTTTCTATTTTAGTGACAGATATTCTCCTTTTTTTTTTTTTCTTATGGTACTTGGGATTGGACCCAGGGGTGCTCTATAACTGTCACATCCTCAGTCCTTTTTATTTTTCTTTTGAGGCAGGGTCTTGCTAGGTTGCTGAGGCTGGCCTCCCAAGTTGCCATCCTCTTGCCTCAGCCTCCAGACACACTGGGATTACAGGTGTAGCCACCATGCCTGACAGAAATTCTTTTAACTAAACTTATTTTGTATAATTTAAATGACAGAAAAAAAAGTGATGAGCAAATAATATAGATAGACTGTGGTTGTGGCAAAAATGCAGAGGGCATTGAAGTGACTGAAATTTTGCATTTTAGATATGATTGTCTTCTAGGTCTGAGACCTGCAGGGTTTAATGCTTGGGTCCTGAGACATTGCTCAGGGTCACTGTGTCTAATTTTAATAATGATTTTACTTATAATAGAAGAGTTCTTGATGTAGACTCTCAAATGGAAGAAGGGTTGAAACCCTAGGGCAGATTTGCAGACCACAAACATCTTGACTTTGAGTTGGGAACTGTGGCACCTACAGAAACCATAATTACTCCTGATGCTGTCCTGAGATTTCAGCTTTAGGATGCGGTGACATTTATTGCGAATCTCGCTAGAAATCCGACTGCAGTCCTGCATGTTGCTGTTTACAAGAGGGGATGCCGGAACTTTGATGGCAAAAGAATCATCCCCAGCCCCTTGGCTGCCCCTCTGACGGTCACCTCTGCCTTCTGTTGGTGTAATTAGGTGGGATGTCTAGGAAGCCCCGCGCCCACGCCATCTCTTACCTCTTCTTTATTTCTGCTTTCCTGCTGCCTCTAGCCTAGGGGGAGCCTTGTGGGAGGACTGCAGAGCCCTTCTCCATTCTAGGGAGGAGCTTGCTTTCCCTCCTGCCTCAGCCTCAGAACTGCTGTGGGACCAGGGCTCCTGACAGCTTGGGGCAGTTCCCTGGGATGGGTGAGGTCCATCAGACAGGTGGTGGTGCCCCTGACTTTGCTGGGTTCTTCCAGTAACAGAGAACTTACCACCTAAGAAAGCAGCATAATCCTGTTTCTGGGCAGCTTCCATGTTGGATACCTTTATGTGGAGGGGACAAATATCTGCATGGGGCCGTGGGTATCGGGGATTGAACTGAGGGGGACACTTAACCACTTTAACCACTGAGCCACATGCCCAGCCCCTTTTTTATTTTTTATTTTGAGATAAGAAAATGGGTCTTGCAAAGTTACTTAGGGCCTTGCTAAGATGCTGAGGCTGGCTTTGAACTCACGATCCTCCTGCCTCAGCCTCCTGAGTCACTGAGATGACAGACGTGCGCTCCACACTCAGCTAAGTGTCTGCATTTGGCTCCAGATGAGCTCAGAGCCAGCTCCAGGAGTTCTGCTGCCGGAGGTGACGGGGCATGAGGAGGCTAAGCAACGGGGAGAAGCAGGGTGACTCTGGGCTTGAGGAGGCTCTTCCTTGACCTCAGGATTTCCAACGACATGGTATGAGTGCCCAGGACATCAAGCAGACCTAGTTCAATTTCAACTCAGGAATTGAAGCCTACCAGGAATGTGGCGGGCTCCCTCCCAGATGGGCACCTCCAGGAAGGAGCTCCTCTGTTCCTGGACACACCCAGCCTTGCCTGTGTCCTCGAGTGACCTGGTTTCTATACATCAGTGGGGGAGGTACATTGCAGCTGGTGAGGTCACGGACTGAGTGAGCCGGCAAGGGCTCAGGGTGGAGAACACGACTTGAGACACGTGGCTTTGCAACTTCTTTCTCATAGTGAACTTTCGTCCCCTGCCTTCCCTACCTGTTCAAAAAGTGAGCGAGCAATGGCTAGTTCAATGTCATCCAGAGCATCCTTCAGGCCCTGAGAGATGGAGCCCCATTTTCTCATCTGGCCCAGCAAACTGTTCACTGAGGACAGGGTTTGTTTTCTACCCTGCACCTGAGGATTTGCTGCTGCCCATGGAAACCTCTTCATCATTTGGTTTCTGAGTCATTACCTGTGACTTCAGATGCAGCAGTAGCCATTTTCAAAACCTATTTCTAGGCTTATAGCCATATGATGTCCTAAAATCATGGTTTATTTGAGTTTTTGTGACTATTTAATTGTTCTCTTTTGTAACCTGTTAATTTCCCCCAAATTTTAACTGGTGGTTTACAGCTCTGAATTAGTTTCTTTGTGTCCCCTCTTTTCCATACAATTTTACAACTGTCAGATGTGGTTCATTATAATGGCAATGATCTTCTAAAAATAATATTAAGGGTCAACACAAAAACTTAAAATCATTGTGAAGATAACAGTAGAAAACCAGTGTCGTTATATTTCAAAGTTTTTTTTTAAAACAGTCTGGCTGTGCTTGTTCTTTTAGTAAAAGTCAGAAAATATTAATTCACAACATAGAAAACTTTATCTGGAAATTGCTGTGTTCTTTGGCACTAACCTCAGTTTCCTCATCTGCAAAAGGAGAGAGCGTCCATGTGTTTTACAAGGCCATATGTGATTGAATGAGAGTAGGTGCTTACAGAGAATGCGGCAGACAGGTGCTAAGGGAAAGGTAGGTTTTATTATTACTGCCATTAACGTACCACTTCCTTCACCTCTGGTTCTCCTTTATCAGGGATCCCCCTCGTGGGCTGTCTAGAAGGCAGCGTCTTGTCCTGGGTTGTTGCTTTCTATGACTGCCATCTCTTGGGCTGGTCATTCCATGCACAGCTGTATTTCCGGGACTCCTGAGTAGCTGGCCCCTGGTCTTCTGAGCAAACATCAGTGACAGTAACAGTGATGGTGATGGGAGCCTGTCCTTAGCCTCCTGCGAGGTTGGACTTGTCAACTCTCAGCATGGCTGTGTGAGCCCCGTCTCTGTGGTGCAGCAGCTGGCCCTTCATTGGTAACAGGTGCTTGTGCCACTGAAGGACAGGGTGCCACCGACATTAGGGAAGGAACCTCAAGCCATGGCCAAGCAGCAGCATCACCCTGTGGAACCGAGAACACTGGACAAGGACTGTTGAGAAAACTTGCTGAGAGTCCTGCTCGGGGCAGGTCTGCAAAACCAGAATCAGATTCAAGGAAGTTGGAAGGCGGAGGTAGAGAGGACATGGGGATTTTAGGGAGGTGCCTGCATTTGTTCCTGAAGACAGAGGGACATGAGCTCATTTTCTTTAAAGAAGGGAGTGGCCATTGAATTATGAGAAACTGCAGGTGGGGGGCCACTAGGTCTCTTGAGAGGGTCCAGGGGCCCCAGGAACAGAGCATGGAGAGAGGGAGGTGTTCTGGGGCTCTCTGGGTTCCAGTGTGAGGATGGCACATCACTGTGCTTTCTAGTGTTGTCCTTACTCATTTAGAAGTGGGGAATGGACATTTATTGAACATCTACTTGGTATTAGGCATGGATTAGGATGGTCTTATATGAGCTGCACGAGAACTGTGAAATGTATCGCTCATTTTTTCCCAGCTGGGGATCAAGCCTGGGGCCTTGTGCATGCTAGGCAAACTCTCCACTGCTGAGTGTCACCCCAGGTCTTTATATTTCATTTCGAGGCAGGATCGCAGTAACTTTTCCAGGGTGGCCTAAAGCTTGCAATCCTTCTGCTTCAGCCTCCTGAGTCACTGGGATCAAACACAGATTTCACCACTGAACCTGGCTTACCTTCAATTTCCAAAATATGCCTTTTGGGCAGGTGGCTTAAAGCATATGAAAAGATTTATTGAAAAGTTTCCTACTATCCGTGGTCCTCATTTATGCAGTTTTCCCACTCTCCAATATTCAATCACTTTTATTATTTTCTTATATACACTTTCCAAAGTTTTAAGCATGTATGATCACATATGAAAATATATTGTTATTTACTTTTTATGCCCAGGCTGTAGATTCTGGGTACATTATCTTACATCTTGCTTTGTTTCCTTCATAGTTTGTCTTGGGAATTTCCCAGTGTCAGTTTTCAGGGAGTGGGCTAGTGTTTTTTTTGTTTGTTTGTTTTGTTTTTGTTTTTTAAGCTGTATAGCTTTGACTGGACTGAACAGATCTACCAGGTATTTTACTCAATGTCAATAAATAGATATTTGGGTTGTTTCCCATCACTTTGTATGAACGATCCAGGGATAAATATCCTTATATGTGCCTATTTTACACATATGATCATACATTTGTAGGATGAATTCCCAGAAGTGAAGCTGCTGGGTTAAGGGGTTTGCATTTGCAATTCTGAGTGGTTATTGCCAGTGCTCCTCCTGACGATGGGGCCAATGAACACACTCGTCAGCATACACCAGGATCCTGTTTCTCTGCAACTTCACCAACAGAGTATATTGTCTACATTTTTCTAGATTTCTGCTAATTTACTAGGTAAGAAAATATCCTATAGTCATTTTAATTTGCATTTCTTTTATTATTGGTGAAACTGAATATGTTCTCCCGTATTGTACCTGAGTTGTTTGCATTCATTTCTTTGTTTCTCTTCATTCTCCTCTCCTACTTTCCTGTAGGATCATCTTTTGGATCATGCTGTTAAATCTATCAACCGTTCCTTTTGCAATTTCTGGATTTAGAGTTGTAGTTAGGAGGCTATTCCAAAGTTAAAAAGGAATTCTCCTCAGTGTTCTCTTGTTACTTTTAGGACTTAAAAATAAAAACCAGGGTATTTTGATTTGCATTTCTCTAATTGCTAGAGATGATGAACACTTTTTCATATATTGATTGATTGTATGTCACCTTCTGAGAAGTGTCTGTTCAGGTCCTTGGCCCATTTATTGATTGGGTTATTTATTTATTTATTTTTTGGGTGCTTAGCTTTTTGAGTTCTCTATATACCCTAGGGATTAGTGCTCTATCTGATGTGTGAGGGGTAAAGATTTGCTCCCAAGATGTAGGCTCTCTATTCACCTTACAGATTGTTTCTTTTGCTGAGAAGAAACTTTTTAGTTTGAATCCATCCAATTTATTGATTCTTGATTTTAATTCTTGCACCATAGGAGTCTTATTAAGTAAGCTGGGGCCTAATTCCACATGATGGAAACTAGGGATTACTTTTTCTTCTATTAGACACAGGGTCTCTGGTTTAATTCCTAGGTCCTTGATCCACTTTGAGTTGAGTTTTGTGCATGGTGAGAGATAGGGATTTAATTTCATTTTGTTACATATGGATTTCCAGTTTTCCCAGCACCATTTGTTGAAGAGGCTATCTTTTCTGCAATGCATGTTTTTGGCACCTTTGTCTAATATAAGATAACTGTAATTTTGTGGATTAGTCTCTGTGTCCTCTATTCTGTACCATTGGTGCCAATACCATGCTGTTTTTGTTACTGTTGCTTTGTAGTATAGTTTAAGATCTGGTCTAGGGATGCCACCTGCTTCATTCTTCCTGCTAAGGATTGCTTTAGCCATTCTGGGTCTCTTATTTTTCCAGATGAATTTCATGACTGCTTTTTCTATTTCTATGAGGAATCTCACTCCAGTCAGAATGGCAGCTATTACCAATATTAACAACAACAAGTGTTGGCGAGGGTGTGGGGAAAAAGTTACACTCATACACTGTTGGTGGAACTGCAAGTTAGTGCAGCCAATATGGAAAGCAGTATGAAGATTCCTTGGAAAATTGGGAATGGAACCACCATTTGACCCAGCTATCCCTCTCTCTCCTTAGTCTATATCCAAAGGACTTAAAAAACAGCATGCTACAGGGACACAGCCACATCAGTGTTTATAGCAGCACAATTCACAATAGCTAAGTTGTAGAACCAACCTAGGTGCCCTTCAATAGATGAATGGATAAAAATATGTGGCATTTATACACAATGGAATATTACTGAGAAATAAATGAGAATAAAATAATGGTATTTGCAGGTAAATGAATGGAGTTGGAGGAGATAGCGCTAAGTGAAGTTAGCCAATCCTCAAAAAATAAATGCCAAATGTTTTCTCTGATATAAGGAGGCTGATTCATAGTGGGGTAGGAAGGAGGAGCATGGGAGGAATAGATAAACTCTAGATAGGGCAGAGAGGTGGGGGGGGAAGGGAGGGGGCATGGAGTTAGAAATGATGGTGGAATGTGATGGACATCATTATCCAAAGTACTTGTATGAAGACACGAATTGGTGTGAACATACTTTATATACAAACAGAGATATGAAAAATTTGTGCTCTGTATGTGTAATATGAATTATAATGCATTCTGCTGTCATATATAAATAAAAAAATTAATAAAAACCAGGACTGGGGTTTTAGCTTTGTGGTAGAGTGCTTGCCTAGCATGTGTGAGGCACTGGGTTAGGAATCTTAGCACCACTTACAAATAAATAAATGTCCATTGGCAACTAAAAAAAATATTAAGAAAAAAATAAAAACCAAACACAATGTTTCATCCTTTATCCAGGTGGAATTTATCCTCTGATGTGTTGTTGATCTAGCTGTGTTTTCCCAGAGACTTACCCAGTTCTGACATCACTTGTTGCCTGATCTTTTACCCCTGATTGGAAGTGCCACTCTTATCCTGCACTAGCTCCTCACTTGCATTTGGGCCCCCTGTTGGACTCCATTGTCCTCTCTTCCTATTCTTTCAATTATTATTCTTTTAACTAATTTATTAATTATTGAAGTTTTCTATATTCACTTATATCTGATATGATTTTTCATTCTCCTCCATGATTTTTTTTTGTTTTACTTCTTTTGTTAATTTTTCCATTTTAGTTTTAAAATTAAGCTTCTCTAGTTTTAAAAAATGTATTTTTATTCTGAGCATGAAAAGTGTGTACGTTGGAGAGACTCGACATCCTCCTGGTGTTGAATCTTCCTGTCTCCGATCATGATACATCTTCCCACTGGTTAAGTGTTCCTTGGTGTCCAGTCTGGTTTTAAAGTTTTCTGTAGAAAACTTTACAAATTGCATTAGCATTTATTCCTGGAAACTTGATCTTTTTTTTTTTTTTTTAGGAGCTACTGTAACTAGGCTCTTATTTACGTTGTGCAATAATATTATTTGCAGATAGCCATTATTGTACCCCTCTTTTCCATTAAGAGGAAGTCTCCAGTCCTTTCTGAATCTGTTATCTGGCTACGTGGGCTAGTACCTCCAGTGGAGTTGAAGCAAGGGTCTCTCCGTGTCTTTTCTGGGCCTTTCATCTGGTGCTTCTCTATGAAGCCTGGTCAGGATAATTAATGACAACGAATTTCTGATCTTGAGCTGTATTTACGCTTCCTAATCAAAGCGCCCCAATCCCGCTGCTCTCTCGGTTGATGCTGGGCTTGCCTGCGCTGCGATTGGATTCTGTACTGAGTGTCCTAAGCACCAGTGTTACATTGCTGCTTCTAAAGAATCATGTATTTTTGTTTTCCACTCTTCTGGGAAAGCATAAAAATGGCTTTGGAATTCCTGGCCATAGTTGATGACCTCCATGGAACCGGCTCTGTGCTCCTTGAGGGGTGACTCTTTGAAGATCTTTTTTTTTTTTTTTCCTGTGAAATTCCATCAGTTCAGGTAGCTTTGATAGGATGTTTTCGTGCTGTAAATTGTATTTTCCTAGAAACTTTTCATCTCATCCAGAATTTAAATGTATTTGTATGAAGTGGAACAAAATAGTCCTTTATGGATTGAATTGAAAGAAAAAAAAAAGACTTTATTTTTTGGAACAGTTTTAAGTTTTCAGCAAAATTCTCCGGAGGCTACAGAGATTTCCCCAGGTGCCCCCTGCCCAGGTCCCCCCCCCCCCCCCGCCCTTTGCGCCACAGTGGGACACTGTTTAAAATAGACGAGCCTGCACTGAAATCATGACCCAAAGTGCACAGTTTACTTTGGGGTTCACTTTGGGTGCTGTGCAGTCTATGGGTCTGGACAAGTGTGTAAGGACGCGTCTTCAGCAGTATAGTGTCACACAGAGTCATTTCACTGCCCTAAACCCCTCTGTCCCTCCTGTTGATCTCTCCATCTCCTCAACCTCTGCCAGTAACTGATTATTTTACTGTTTTCAGAACTTCCTCTTTTCCAGAATATCATCTGTCTGGAGGCGTTGAGGCATGGGGACTTATCAGATTGGCTTCTTTGAGCTAGTGACATGCATTTAAAGTTCCTCCAGGTCCGGCTCGAAAGCTCATTTCTTTTTAATGCTGAATACTATTCCCTTGTCCAGACACAAGACAGTTCCATCTCTTCATTCTCTACCAAAGTGCATCTTGGTTGCTCCCAAGTGTTTTGGTAAATATGCATAAAGCCACCCTAGGTGTCCAGGTGCAGGGCTTTTATGGGGCATAGTTTTTCAGTTCTTTTTGGTACATGCCAAGAGGTCTGACTGCTGGGTCATAGGCTGAGTGTGTGGTTGGCCTTTTAAGACACTGTCCAACCACCTTCCAGAGTGGATGTTCATCTCACATGCCCCCAGCTGGCAGGAGAGCTCCTCACCAGAGTGTCATGTTCTGGATTGTGGCTGTGCTAATAAGTGCCCGGTGGTATCTCTTTGTTATTTTAATTTGCATTTTCCCCATGACATGCTCTGTGGTGCATCTTTTCGTTTGCGTATTTGCCACCTGTGTATTTTCTTTGATGAGGTATCTTTTAAGAACTTTAGATTATTTTTCAATTGGTTTGTTTCCTTATTGTCGAGTTTTCAGGGTTCTTCATGTGTTCTGGGTACAGTGTTTTAGCACAGTCTCTTGACATGGGCGGGGCCTGCCTTCTCATTCTCTTGGCTTTGTCTTTTGCCTAAGTCTTTAATTTTAATGAAGTTCAGCTTATCAATTGTTTCTTTCATGGGTTATTTTTTAAAATTTATTTTTTTATTCTGATTAGGTCTATATGACAGCTGAATGCATTTTGATTCATTGTGCACAATTGCAGCACAACTTTTCACTTCTCTGGTTGTACACGATGTAACGTCACACCATCTGTGCAGTCACACATGTACCTAGGGTAATGATGTCCATCTCATTCCACCATCTTTCCTGACCTCGTGTCTCCTCCGCACCCTCCCTCCCCTTTGCCCAATCACAGTTCCTCCATTTTCCCCCGGGTTATGTTTTTGGTGTTGAATCCACACAGCCGTTGCCATGCCTGAGGGTCATCTAGATGTTTTTCTAGGAGTTTTATTGTGTTTTACATCCAGGCCTGTGAGCCATTTGGAGTTCAGTTTTGTAAAGGGCGTAACACCCGTGTCTGGATTTATTTATTGATCGTGTGCATGTGCATCCAGCTGTTCCAGCTCCACCTGTTGGAAAGTCTAGTCTCCTCTGTTGTGTTGCCCGTGTCCCCGGTAGGTGAAGTTGGCCTCTGGTGCTGTTCTGTTTTTGTATTCTTTTGTCAACGTGGCGCTGTCTGGAAGTTTAGGCGGTGTGCCAACCCTCTTACTTTGTTCTCCTTTAAAATTATGTGGGCTCTTCTGGATATTTTTCCTCCAAGTGTAAACTTTAGAATCAATTTGTTGATATCCACAAAGTAACTTGCTGGGGTCTTGATTGGAATTCTTGTTTGTTCAAAGAATTTTTTTTTGCGGTGCTGGGGATTTAACCCAGGGCCTGGCATGTGCTGGGTGAGTGCTGTGCTCTGTCACTGAGCTGCACACCCAACCTTCCCCTTTGATGTCTTTCTTTCTTTTTTTTTTTAATATTTATTTTTTAGTTGTAGTTGCACACAATACTTTCATTTTATTTATTTTTATGTGATGCTGAGGATTGCACCCAGGGCCTGGCATGTGCTAGGTGTGTGCTCTACCCCTGAGCCCCAGCCCCAGCCCTCCCCCTTTGATTTCTTTAATCAGCATTTTGTGTTTTTCTTTGAAAAGGTTTGTACATGTTTTGTTACATTTACACCAGAGTGTTTCAGTTTTGGGAGGTGCTACTATAAATGAGTTGTGTTTAAATTTTCCCATTGCTCTTATTTATTGCTGGTAGGTAGGAAAGACTGACTTTTGTGTATGGATTTTGTATCCTGCAACCTTGCTATATTAGTTCCAGCATTCTGTTGATTCTTCTGGATTTTCTGCAATCTTGTTATCTGCAAACAAAGTCAGTTTTATTTCTTCCTAATCAGTACACTTTTATTTCCTTTTCTTGTCTTATTGCATTAGCTAGGATTTACAGTATGTTGAAAATAATTGGTGAGAGAGACATTTTTGCCTATTTTTTTTATCTTAGCAGGAAATATTCTAGTTTTTCATCACTAAGTATAATGTTTACTATAGTTTTTTTTGTAGATGTTCTTTACTGAGTTGAGAATGTTCCTCTCTATTTCTAGTCTGCTTAGACTGGGTTGAATTTTGCTTCATGGCTTCATCTGAAATTTTTTAAATTGGTGAATTTTACTTATTTACATTATTGCTATGACAGTCTTGTTTTGTCACGTTTTATGTTTTTATTAAGTCTTTTTCATTATGCATCTTATAATTTACTTACACTTAAATGTTTTATGCAGGTTTTGTCCATGCTATCTGATATTATTTTACTTATTTGTTCTTTTTAGTTACAGATTACAGCAGAATCCATTTTGATATACTTATACAAGCATGGAATACATCTTATTCTAGTTAGAGTCCCATTCTTAGGGACGTATGTGATGGTGGGATTTACTGTGTGGGGAAATTATGACAAATTCATTGCACTGTCTTTCCTATTCCTCTCTCCCTCAAACTCTTAGTATGGGACCTATTTTAGTTTGTGTTTGGTTTGTGATGTTTGTGAATACATTTTTTCTAGCAAACTTTCTGATGATAACTTTATGAATTACCTTGACTTTTCCAGTTTGTTGGTGGAAGCTGCTGGCTCAATTGGTGATGGCTGGCACACGTCTCTTCCTTTTCCCTCTCCTGCCCTGCATGAGGGGGAGCAGCTTGCGGTAGCTTGCGGCATTTCCTTCACACTCTCAGATATGTCTCTATATAGGCTACATTTCCCATTCATCTTTGAATAATGATGAGGATGATGGTGGTGCTGGGGATTGAACCCAGGGCCTCACACTTGTTAAGCACACGTTCCACCACTGCGCTGCCCCCAAGACTGAATGCTGCGTGTGGGTTCGCAGCCTCTAGGGAAGAGGTGTCAGGAGCGTTACTCTGTCTCCCCATCTTTGGTCCCTGTCCCTCATTGCCCTGATTTTTGCTGGTTGTTTAGTTTCTATATTGATGTGCACTATTACACTTAGACTTGGTTTATTACTTTGATCATTTCATTGGCTTTCATCTTAGTTTTACAGTTACATGAATTCAATTTCCAGTTCTTTTGCCTTCATCTCCCTGACTGTCTCTTGAAGTCATTGAGACCAGAGTCTCTGACAATAGTCCTGTGTTAGTCTGTGGCTTTTGTACATGAAAGAGTGCCTATGGGATATGAAATCTTCGACTTATGCTTTATTTGTTTAGTATTTTAAGTATTTCGAGGACGTGCTCCAGTGATTCATGGTGTGCCGTGTTACTGTGAAGAAGTACGGGTTCTGCTTACTGTAGTTCCCTCTATCAGAGGACTGGATTTCGTTTTTCCATTTGTCAAGGTGTCCAAGGAGCTAGCTGTTCCTTATTTTTAAAGTCAGACTTTTATGAGTCCGGTTTTACCAGGATAGTTCTGGTTGTGGACTGTTTGGGTCAATTCTCTTTGTCACTGAGGTAATGTCTTAATACAGGGCCCCAGTGTGTCCTATTGATAGATTTAGGGCTTTTTTTTATTATGGAGTTTTTTCTTGAATAATGTCTCCCTATATTTGTTTCATTCCATTGTTTGTTTTTACTTTTTAGGGATTCCAAATTTTAAAAAATCCATTTTTTTTGAGTCTCATTGCTCTTCTTCAAAATCTATCATTTTTCTTCCTGATCCTTTCTAATCCTTTAGTTCTTTTCCCCCCTCCTAATCCACATCACCACCTCTTCTTTGGTTTCCTGCAATATCTCTTCTAACTTGTGCTCATTTCAAACTTATCTTCTTTTCTGTAATATTTTTTCCCCCTCAAAATAGTTTTTTTTTTTTTCTGATTTCTTCTGGCTCCTGTTGTACTTTTTCCCCTTTTCTCACTGTGTCTTCTGGTGTTCCTTATATTTGTGCTTTATTTCTCCTTCCTTCCCTCCTCTTTTCCATCCTTCCCTTGTGACTGCCTCTTCAAGTTTAAAAATTTTAATGGCAAATTACTGGTTCATCTTCTTGCTAGTAATGTTTTAGGGAGTCTTCTTTGTCTATGGGTATGTTTTATGGCGTTCTCCCACTTTCTTTTTTTCCACAGGAGAGATTTTTATGGCTTTTCCCATTCCCTTCTTATTACTCACTTGGAAGGAGTTGGGTTTTCCAAGGCCAGCTCTCCTCGAGGTGGTGTGGTGTGGAGCTTTCCGGCCTTACAACCCAGAGCCTCTCTCTGTGCTCCATCAGAGATGTGCTGTTTCCCACAAACATGGCTCATCGGGGAGGATTTTTGGGGTATCCTTTCACCTCTTTGGATTCTCTGAATGTGCAGGTCCTGCAGGACCTCCGCCCCTGGCTCTGCTCAGACCAGGGCTCACAGTGGTTGTGGCAGACTCAGATGCCACTGGTGTCCTTCAGCACTCGAGCCCCTTCCCTCCTCGGTGCCTCTATTCTCTGCCCCTCTGTGCAGCTTCTGCCAAAGCACAGCTACCTCTGGCCGTCCATCCAGGTAGTTGGAATTCTCTCCATTATATCCATCTTCCAGTTTCATGGAAAATCAAGTTTGAAAATTCAATGAGACCTTTTCGTCGTCAGTTTGCTTTTTTTTTTCTTATATGGAGGAGAAGGAAAAAGCCGTTCGTCCATCTTTACAGATAAGCAAAGTAGTTTCACAAAGATCCGGTTTTGTGATCCTGCCATCCACCAAAAGGCAGAGCGGAACTTCAAAACTGAGTGCAAAGCTCCATCACTGTACCATGGTCTTTTTTCAGTACTGGGCACAGTAGATCCGTTATACAACCAAAGCAACCCCAGTCTTGTTGGGCATTTGGGGACTTCATCATCCTCCCAAGCCTTGTCTCTGCTTGGTCTCCTTCCTTCTCTCTGCCCCTCTCTTCCTCCTCCACACTTTATTCCTTCTGTGACCAGAAAAGGGATCTGTAGGTGGGACGAGACTCTCTATTCTCATCTCTCGTCCTTCCTGCAACTTCTGTGACTGTGACTGGCATTTCGCGTTCTCTGCCATCTTTCCTTTCTGCCCCCCTCCTTGGGTTTTCGTTTTTAGACTGGCACCTGCTGACGTGTGTCCTCCCTTTGTTTTATTTAAGAGGTCCTCGCGACAGACATCCTAGGGAGGTGAGAGGAGAGTGGGGAAAACCGGATCTCTTCCCCCCTCCGCTCTGGTTTCACACATTGATAGCAGTTGCGCTTCCAGAAACAGATCTAAAAACAGCACCTGCCGCTCTGGACTGTGACAGCGGATCCCAGCCCTGAGCCGAGCTGTGCCCTTCCTCAGCGCCGCGTTGGTGGATTTGTTTGTGAATGTTTCTGAGAGTGTAAAGGTTACTGTCACGCATATGTTTACTCTGTGGAGATAAGGTTCTGGTGAAAATAGAATTGAACTGGGCCATGTTCTCCATCTTTGCATTTCTGTGAAGAACACAGTGCAGTTTCCAAGAATTGTTGGTGGATGTTCCTCTGAACGTAAAAAACAAGGCTCAGTCGCTCACACTTGGTGTTGCTGGAGGGAGCACCTGGGAGCCTGGTTTGTGCGTCTGTGTTGGTTTCAACTGGGGGACAGGCGGGGAGGAGGGAGATGTCGGTGTTTTAGCGTGATGCTTTCCTTCCAAGAGGACAGCCGTGAGTCGGGGGGCGTCTTTTGTTTTAGGTTTGCTCTCTTGGGGTAGAGGAGGGAGGAGGTTACTTCTTTGCTGAAATTCATGAAACAGTTTACATTTCTCTTTTTGCTTCATTTGTGATATCTGTGATGTGCAATTTGAGCAAAGTGGTAGACTATTTGGGTAGGAAAGGGCAAAGTGTTGGTAATTTTACTTCCCACAATTTAGGGACTGCCTTTTCTTGTGGCTTGAGAAGGGTATTCACTTATTAAAAAGATTGGCTTTGCAAAAAGTAATGTGTTGTGTGGTGAACACATTATCTCTTAGGTCTTTTTTTCCTTCTGTATGTGTATTAAGCTTTGTGTTCTTTTCAGAGGTAAAAGTAAAAACTTAGTGTAAATACATGAATGAAACCAAAATAGGAACAGTCTGACAGGGGCAATGGTAATGTCCTCTTTTTTAAAGTTATAGATAAAATGATCTTTATATTGAAATGGTAATAAAAGATCATGAAGAACATTTTGAAAACAGTTTTAAAAAGAAAATAAAAATCACTCAGTCATACTTCCTAGTACTTTTGTTTTTGGTGGGGGTTGTGCCGGGAATTGAACCCAGAGGTGCTTTACCACTGAGCAAGCCCCCATTTCCTACTGAACCCAGAGGTCTTTGCCACTGAGCTTCACCCCAATTTTTTTTTAGCAGGGTCTTGCTAAAGTTGCTGAGGCTGGCCTTGAACTTGTGATCCTCCTGCTTTAGCCTCCTAAGTAGCTGGGATCACGGGCATGTGCCACTGTGCCTGGGAGTAGCTTTTCACTTTTTTGATAATGTCTTTGTATATTCAAAATTTCTTAATTTTGATGAAGCACAAATTTCCTTTTTTTTTTTTTTTTGGTGGTCTCTGTTTTTGGTGTCATATCCAAGAATTCATTGCCATGTCATTGTTGAGAAGCTTTTCTTCTTAGAGTTTTTATAGTTGTAGCCCTTATGTTTAGATTTTAATCCATTTTGAGTTATTTTTGTATAAGATGCAAGCGTCCAGCTTGATTGTTTTGCATGTGGGTGTCCAGTTTTCTCAACTTATATGTTGAATAAACTGTTTTTCACCCATTGAAGGGTCTTGGTACCCTTGTAAAAAACATCGGACCATATGTGCAGGGTTTCATTTCCAGGTCCCTGTTCTACTCCATTGTGTGTCTGTCTGTCCTTATTAGTATCGTGCTGCTTTGATTATTGTAGACTTGAAGCAAGTTTTGATATTGGAAAATTGAGTCTTCCAACTTTGTTCTTCCTCTCAAGTTTTTTGTTTTGTTTTGTTTAAGGATCTCTTGATGTTCCATATGAATTTGAAAATGGATTTATCAGAGTTTTGATAGGGAATATATTGAATTTGTAGGTCATGTTGTATTGTATTGACATCTTAGCCATCTTCAGTATTCCAGTCCTTGAGTCAATAGAATGTCTTTCCATTTATTGAAACAGATTATTAATTTTTAAAGCATTGAAGCAATGTTTTTGGTTTCCAGTATACCAGTCTTTTTAACATTTGATGTAAGGCACAATATTAACTATATTTGAATCACCATGTGATGTTTCAATAGGTGTATACATTATGTAATGGTCAAATCATTAAACCTTTGTGTAATGCTTAAGTCCAACGCTTATTAGTTTTTATGGTGAAAACATTTAAAATCTTTTCTTCTAGACTTTTGAAACCTATGGTACATTATCTTATCTGTAGTTACCCTACTTACTGTGTAATGGCTCTGAAGAGCTCCGGCCTAGTACCAATGATTGACTTTTCACCATTCTTCCCTGTGCATTTGTCTGTCCAGCCTCTGGTAACCACAGCTCACGTGTGAGTGAGATCATGCAGTATGTACTGTCCTGTGTCTGGCTGACTTCAGTTCACATAAAGATCCTCAGTTCCATTCATGTTGTTGTGAATAATAAGGTTTCACTTTCGTAGCTGATTAAGATTCTACCATGCATGATTCTTCTGCACACTCCTTAATTAAGTTTATCTGTAACTATTTTATTCTTTCTTATGCTATCATAAGTGGAATTGTTCTCTGAATTTCTTTCTGGGTTGCTCATTGTTAGTTCATACCAGTACATGGATGTTTATATGTTGATTTTGTTTCTTATTAGTTCTCATAGTTTTGGTGTGCACGCATCTGTGTGTGTAAAATGTTTATGATTTTCTACATTTAAGATTATGTCAGCTGTGAACAGAAATAGTTTTACCTCTTCCTTTTCTATTTGTATTCTTTTTATCTGTCTTTCTTGCCTGATTTCCCTCTGTAGGATTTCCAGTATTATGTTGAGTAGAAGTAGCAAAAATGGGCTTTCTTGTTCTGCTCTTCATCTTAGAGAAGTAGTTCTCAGTCCTTCACCTTTGAGTGTGATGTTACTTGTAGGGTTTTTATAGATAATCTTTAGAACGTTGAGGCAATTTCCTTCTGTTTCTGGTTTGTTGAATGGGTGTTGAATTTTGCCAGGTAATTTTCCTGCATCAATTGAGACAATCGTGGATTGTCCCCACATTTGTTCTGTTAATAGGATATATTTATTGATTCTATGTGTTGAACCTCCTTTAATTCCCGGAATGAATCCCCCTTGTTCATGTTGTATAATCCTTTTAACATGCTGCTGAATTTGATGTACTATTATAGTCAAGTTCTACTTAACGATGTTTTGGTCAGGGATGGGCTGCAAATACGATGGTGTTGGCATAAGATTCTATTGCTTATGACATCGTACTATCTTAGTTTGTGAAAGAACATTCTATGGTTTGCACCAAAATTACCTAACAGTGCATTCTGAGAACACATCCCCATCATAAATGGCACGTGACTGTATTTTGATGGAGGTTTTGTATCAACTATTCATAAGGTCATTTGTTTTTAATTCATAGTTTTCTTATAATGTATTCTTTTGACTTTGGCATCCCGACTCCGGCACTTCCCCAACCAATGAGAACTCTTCAGGAATCCCCGCGAGAGCTCAACCGGAACTCAATGGGAACTCTGCGAGAACTCAAAAGTCATCATCTTAATGGCTCGCTGGCGTCACCTCTCAACCACTACTTCTGGCAAAAATGCCATGTGGCATCCCGACTCCACTGTGGCCCTCAACAGATGATACTATTTTTTTAAATAGTTTGAGAAGAATTGGTGTTGATCTTTTTAAAAAGGCTTGGTGAGATTCACCAATGAAAACACTTGGTCCTTGGTTTTCCTTTCGTGAGAGGTTTTGCTTGCTGATTCGGCCTCCTTCCTACTTATAGGTCTACTCAGATTTTCTGTTTCTTCATGATTCAGCCTTAGTAGGTTGTGTGTTTCTAGGAATTCGTCCTTTTCATCGAGGTGGAAAATTTGTTGGCATAAAATTGTTCCTGGTACTTTTGATTCATATAAAATGAGTAGTAATGTCTCCACATTCAATTCTGATTTTCTTAGTCTAGCTAAATGCTTAACAACTTTTCAGATCTTTTAAAAAATTATTTTTTTCTCTCATTTTTCTAGACTCTGTTTTACTTTTGTTCTATTCCAATTTTTTGTTCTTTTCTTTCTTCTTCTAGTCTTGAGTTTCATTTGTTCTTTCTCTAGCTCCTTGGGATACACAGTTAGGGTGTTAATTTGAGATCCTTCTCTTTCTTTTTCTTCTTCATCTGTCTCTATGTCCTCTTCTGCTCCCTCTCCTACTTCTCCCCTTCCCCTCCTTCAGCTTAAGAGATAACGGTCTCACTGTGTTGCCCACACTGGCCTCAAGCTCCTGGGGTCAAGCGATCCTCCTGCCTTGGTCTCAGCCACCAGCTGCTGCGCTGCACCTAGTGCTGAGCCACCCGGTGCCCCTACCACGTGCCACTGCTCTCCACGCACTGTAAACTACGAAAGCAAGCTCACACCTGCTTGTGTGGCTGTGAGAGTCCAAGAGAGAAGTGTCTGTATTTTAAATATCACAGCAAGGAGAAAACAGAATCTTTCTATGATTTAGGTGGCAATATTTCTTTTCTGTAAAGTATTTTGTTGGTTATATCTTTCCTCATCATTAAAAGTTTTCTCATGATTACATATAATTTTATGAATTATTCCAATTAATTGGTTTTTAAAAAATTTTTTTCTCATTCCTTTCCTCTTTTGTTCTTTCTTTCTCTCCTCATTTTTCCTTCTGTCTCCCTTCCCTCACACATTTTTTTCCTTTCTCTTCTCTTTCTTCTTCTCATATATGTTAGTATTAAGTTATTGTCATTGATGTTTAACTTTTCAACCTACTATATATTATTTCTCACCCACTTTTTTCATTATTTAGAAGAATGGTATAAATTATTAGCAATAAATTTTTAAATGTCTATATTATGATTTGTTCTGAAATTACCACTATCCCTGGTGTTACTGTCTTCTCTCAAAGTGGAGCTGATGATTGAACTTAAGCACCTCAATTGTGCTGACAATAAGACATAACCCCAGACCAGGGCTTACAGTAAGAGATAAGTGCTCATTAAAAGACCCTCCCAGAATAGAAGATGGACAAACAATATAGGATATCAGAAAATGTGAGGAAATAAACCAATAAGATGTCTTCAAAAGTTTTTAATCCCCCAATAACTGAACCCACAGACTTTGAAATGGATGAAATGCCAGACAAGGAATTACAAAAGTTGGTTATTAAAATGATCAACAAATTAAAAGGAGAGCTAAGGAATGAACGAAGGAAGGAAACGCAAGATATAAAAGAACATTTCCATAAAGAGATAGAAATGGTGAAAAAGAACCAAACATAAATCTTGGAAGCAAAAGACACAATAAATCAAATATGAAACTCAGTTGAATGCCTCTCCAATAGATTAGATCAAGTAGAAGACAAAGTTTCAGAGCTTGAAGTGAGGTGGATACCTTTGAACATTCAGACGGTATTAAAGAAAAAATGAGAAACTATGATCAGAATATAGAAAAACTCTGGGACAACTACGAGAGATCAAACTTAAGGTTCATAGGTATTGGGGACAGAGCAGAGATACAGGCTAACGACATTGATAGGCTATTCAGTGAAATAATAGAGGAAAATATCCAAGCCCTGGGAATAAGATGGACATCCAGTTACTGGATACATTTACAATCCCAAGTAGACAAGACCTGAGAAGAACCTCTCTGTGACACATTATAATTAAAATGCCAAAAACCCCTAATAAAAAATTAAAAGTTGTAATAGAGAAATGCTGGTCATATTCAAAGGAAAACTAATTAGAATAACAGTAGATTGATTACAAGAAACCCAGAAGGAGGACTTGATCTGTCAAGCCCTGAAAGAAAATAGTGACAACCAAGGTTGTTCTATCTAGAAAAACCATCCTTCACAATCAAAGAAGAAGTTAAAACCTTCCACAATAAGCCAATTTAAAGGAATTCATGACTACTAAGCCAGCATTGCAGAAAATACTTAAAGGAATCCCACACAGAGAAGAAGAGAAGAGCAACCAAGAGCTTGGGAAGGAATAAATCTTAATTCTTCAATTAAAAGACACAGACTGACAGGTTGGATTTAAAAATAAGACCCAACTATATATTACCTGCAAGAAACACGTCTCACAGGTAAAGAAATTCACAGGTTGCAAATAAATGGGTGGAAAATGATACTTCATGCAAATGGAACCCACAAGCAAGCAGGAGTAGCTGTTCTCATATCTGCCAAACAAATTGTAAGCCAAAATTAGAAGAGACAAACAATTTCAGTACACATTGGTAAAGGGGACAATCCCAAGAGAATATATAATTATAGTAAATGTTTATGCCTGAAAGATTGGTGCAATGAGTTGTATTAAGCAGATACTACTCCACATAAAGATGCAGACAGGCCCCAGTACTGTAATACTGAGTGATTTCAATGCCTTTCTCACTAACAGATAAGTCATCCAGACATAAAACCAGCAAAGGTACCACAAAGTTAAAACATACTATAAGTTAATTGAACTTAATGAGTATCTACAGATCATTTCACCCAACAACAGCTGAATGCACTTTCTTTACAGCTGCTCATTGAACTTTCTCCAAAATAGATTATATATTAGGCCACAAAGCAGGTCTTAACAAATTTAGGTAATTTGAAATAATTTCTTGGAATCTTATCATATCATAATGGAATGAAATTAGAAATCAACAGCAAGAAAAACCAGAGGAATGATGTAAACACATGGAGAATGACCATTACACTTTTGAATCACAAGTGGCTTGTCAAAGAAATGAGAGGAGAAACTTTAAAATGTTTAGAATCAAGTGAGAATGGAAATACAAATATATATGCCAAAATGTCTGGGAGATAGTGAAGGCAGTTTTAAGAGGAAAGATTATAGCTCTGAGCTCCTATATAAAAAGGTTAGTTCTTTCAGCATAAAAGACTCCTCAAGTCTTTGTCTGGTACATCCAACGCCTGTGCTTCTTCAGCGACAGTGTCCACCACTTTTTTTTTTCCCCCTTAGGTTCATGTTTTCCTGTGTTTTGTTTTGTTTTGAGGGTTCTTTTTATTTTTATGTTTTTTTTTTTTTGTTGTTGTTGTTATGGTGTGTGCTTTTGTGAGGAACATTTTAGGTATTTGGAAAAAAAAATAGCTACCTTCCCCTGTATTTCTGGAGTGGCTCTGTGCTGGGGAAGCCTCCACTGCTTGGCTGGGCTTTGAAATCAGTCCCTGGGGAGGATTAGGTCCTTCTACTCCTGATTTTTGTGATGTGCCTTGCCTGGCCCGTGTGCATGTTTTTCAATTCCCCTGTACACCTGCTGTTTTAAAATCTTCCTGAGTCTCTCTTTGGCAAACAGGCCAAATATTCCATTATGTCCCTCTGCCCACGACCTCCTGCCCCTGGTGTCTGGGGGTCTGTAGTTTTGCTGTGGTTTTCCCTGCTGTTTCCTGTGGTGTTTCCTAGCCTGGGATCTGAGCTGGGTTGCTGACTGAGACTCCAGCAGCCCTCAGACATGTTAATGTTGCAAATTAGGTCCGGTCTGCTTCCTGCTGAGGGAGGGAAGCTGGACTGCTGACCAGGAAGGGGATGGGGCAGAGGTAAATGGAGAGGCCACAACATCACCTCAGCCTGCACCAGTGCGTGTCATTGCTCCATGGAATCCCACACGGTCAGGCTCAGGTTCAGGTTTGATACCCCAGAGATGGGTCAGAGGAAGGGACTCCAGTGGCCAGGAGTCTTAGCATTAAGTCACCAGGAGAAGCTCAGGGATAGAGAGGACTCTGTCCTGTAGACAAAGGCCCTCAAGTGAGTGGAGAGGCTCTCTCAGGAGGAGGAGAGCAGGGCTGTGCACTGTTGGAGATGATCCCCTGGGAGCCTATGGGCGAAGGTACAGGGGGTCAAGGTCCCCTGCAATCGGTGGCAGGTAGTTTCTGAAGGTTGAAGTTGTCCAGCGATGAGATGGTCTGCTGTTTGAGTCAGGACTTTCCCTGTGTGTTTAAGGGAAAGCCAAGCTGTGTTGTGAGCTGCCAGGTCCAGTACTTTGCCGATCCATTTGCTGGGTAACCACTGCAAAAAGGGACCAACGTTTTTTTTTAATGACAGATAAACATGATTTTGAACTCATTTGGGGAAATTTAACAGGTGATGACTGATAAGAAGGCTGGTCCTTGCTCACTTGGCAGTGACAGCTGCTTTAGGCCCACCGTGACAGGCCCACTGCGTCGACCAGAAAGGGTCCCGATTCCTCACCCTGCTTTGCCTTCAGGTGACACTGGCCTTGGCTTGTGTGTTTCAGAGGGTTCCCTCCAACCCACAGGCCTGTGGCCAGGCCCGGCTGGAAGCTGATTATTGTTATTCCTGGCTATCTTTGGCTTTTGAAATAATGTGACTAAAGTTTTCTCAACTTTTGGTGGAGCAGAGGATGGGAGCTCTAAGTGGGCCCTGGAAGGGAGAGATGTTAAGCCTCTAGCTGCCCTAGGTCTTCAGGAACAGTCCCTCTCCAGTGATGGTCAGGTTCTACCACCTCAGGGCTCAGCCAAGCTCCTGACACCCAGGACCCAGCCTCTTAGCTTCTTGCTGGTTGTCTCTTGTTATCAGTGGAGGGAAAAAAAAAAATCACACCTCTAAGGCACTTTGGAGGCAGGTTTATTTTAGGGTCAGACTGAGAATAGGGTCCTGTGGAGGGTCTCTTCTGTCCTTGGGAAGTTGTAACCTAACCCGGGTATAGCAAGGTAACACAAGGGAGGACACGCACGTGCTGCATTGTATCCAGCGAGGACATCAACAGTGTCCACCAGTGATGATCCTGCCTAGATTCCGCAGTCAGTGCTGCCGTGGGCCTTGTCTGGTAGACCTCATCCTTCCATTGTGGTATCAGTACTGAAGAGCGTCAGTATGACAAAACGTCCCTGAGATTTGGGGGTTGAGCCATTTCCAGGTTATCCAGAGTAAGCATGAATGGTCATGAGAAGAACATTGGTGAGTGTGGGTTTTCCCATTTCTGTCTTCAAATGCACTGGCCATTGTCATTTATTTGCTTTAAAAATCTCCAATATTTTTCAACAAGGTAAAATATGAGATGCAGGCATGCTGGACTTTCTTACATAAGGCCTCTTGCCTGGGGGAACTGAGTCAAGGAAGGTGGACGCACACGGATCCTTCACCAGGCAACGGCTCCTTCACCAGGCAAGCCTGAGTGATGGGAAGGTCCCTTCCTGGCCCCAGGAGAATTTCTGTATTTTTATGTCCCACTTTTCCCCCTTTGATCTCCACTGATCTCCCCGGTGTTCCTGTTTTTCCTCAGAGAAGGGGGCGTGGGGATAGGAACATAAAAACCCCACCACGTTTTGCATTGAGAATGGCCTTTGAGGTTTGCACCAAGTACTTGTGAGTTGAAGGCTCATGTAAGCATCAGCTTGCAGTGGAGGGAGTAGAGTTAGCGGCACACATTTAGTGTTCTGAGCTCCAAAAGCAGCACCCTCTGCAAGAGCCTGTGGCTTGCTGAGAAGACCCCCGATGTGGCCACAGGATCCTCACTCTCTCCAAATATGCTTCAGAATGCCTGTCCCCATTTTTCTGTCACCTATATGTGTATGATATACTGATGTTTTGGGTGGTGATGATTTCGAGGAAAGGGGAGACGTCAGGTTTGGAGAGCAGCTTTTGGTCTCTGCAGCTTCCTTACAGAGACCCCAGGAACTTGTTGCACCTCCCTCTGGGTGGTGGTTGCATGGCTTGACCCCACCCCCACCCCAGCCGAGACAGCCATTTCCACTGTGGCCCTGAGCCAGGTTTGCGCCGTCCCATCGGCTGGAAGGTCAGAACGTCACCCTGCCGGGTCTGTCCGTGCAGGTTCCCTGGCAGTTGAGTGAGGTCATCCGAGGAGGTCCAGATGCCTCCCTGTGGCCCTCATCCCTGTCAGGTGTTGTGGCCACAGGTGAGGCTGCCTGGTCCATGCAGGGCTTTGCGGCAGGATGAGGGCTGTGGGCTGCGTGGTTCCCCTCCAGGGCCTGTGTTCCTCTCCTTGGTGCTGTCTGCTGGGCTCTGCCTGCAGCCAGTCGGAGCAGGCTCCCCGCAGACCCAGGCTCAGATATGGACAGATAGCTGGTGGAGCTAATGACTTGGAGCGGCCACTGAGGATGGGGCTGGGGCTGGGGCTGGGGCTCAGGGGCAGAGCACTTGCCTAGCACGTGTGAGGCACTGGGTTCTATTCTCAGCACCACATAAAAATAAGAAAAATAAAGGTCCACGGACAACTAAAAAAATATTTAAAAAAAATGAAAGCCCATGGGTACCGCTGTCTGGCTGTGAAACCTCTGAGTCCCCAGGTTGCAGCTGGGTGACCTTTCCATCGAGGTCTCCTTGCTCCAGGTGTGATCCGGATGTTTCTAGCTGGATCTTCACAGAAACAGACACACATTTTTGAAGCCAAGTTGAATAAAACAGATAGAAAATTAGAAGGGTTACAACAGCCGAAGATAGTTTGCTGGATCTAAGAGTATGGAAAGCAGTTTACCAGGAGTGAGAAGGGAAGGCCAAAGTGACACATCCAGTTGTCCTTGAGCGTGGCTTGTATGTACTTGGATTATGGGCAGGAAGGTTCCTTTGGACTCCGATTATGCAGATTACACGAGAGGGAGGTGGATCCTAGCTGTGAGCTTGGTGGGCACTTCAGGCCTCTGTGGAAGAGCTTAAGTGGAAAACTACTTTTTTTTTCTTCTTTGCTTAAGGTACGAGAGCCTGACTGTCTTTTGCTAATCATGTGTCTAACCAGCGCTGTGTGATGTAGTTATCAGGTTACTCATCAAAATGCCGACTGGCAGCCAGGGCTGGAGAATAATAGGAATGGGGGCAGGAGGGCGTTTGCTGACAGCTGCACTCTGCTTCCCTTAATGAAAATCTCCAGGACCGCACCCGAGGAAAAGGAGACTGGGAATTAACATGCAGGTTTCTCAAGTGCATGTGTGTATGTTTTAATTATCCCAGCGCCCAAAAGAGCTTTGTCTAAACAGAGCGGAGCCTGTCATGCACCATGTCAGGCTGAGTCTGGGAGTCAGCTCTGAGGACGGCTTTGCATTCTTAACTACCGCACGTTGTCTTTGAATTAGTGATGGCTTATGACCTTGGCATTCAGGAACTGTTTTGACAGCTGACGATGATAATGCTAGTTCTCATTTTCATGATAAAATATGTAGTGTCAGGAGCAGTACTGTAATAAAAATAAAATAAATATTGGTTGTGGTCTCAGAGGTGCCTTAAGTCTTTATACTCAGTCTCATTTTTAAAAAATGTGAAACATTTTAATTGCCAAATTAGCAGGCGCTCCTCGGTGGAGTGGTAATACAGTGCGAACCTTGGTATCTTACAATGCCTTGTCCTTGTCACAAGTCTACAGACAATTCCAGGTACTGTGCACAGTCTTTGCTGCCATCTCTACTAGACCTGATCTTGTCATCAGAGATTCTACATTAGCAGACATGACTGCTATTGTGAACTTTAAAGATTGGTCTCAAGTATACTGTGGATATGTAGATGTTTTGTTCCAAAGAAAAAGTGTCATCAGCATAGAATGAGTTTTAATATATATTAAATGAAAACTTTATATAACAGTATCTGTAATATGATTTTTTTTCCCGTTTTTTTATAAAAACATGCCTAATCATCTGATCTGCAAGATACTTGCCACTAATATTGGGTAACTTTGGCAGTGAGGGTTATAATGTTGGTTAGTTCATTTATCTCTATTTCTAATCTTTTTCACAGTGAACATTACTGCCTCTTAAAAATGTTCTCTAGTGACAGATATTATTTGAGTTCTTGAGTAGGGGCACATTTCATGCAAGTAGAAAGTGACTGTTAAAATCCTCTGTGGAAGCACTTTATTCTGTTTCCTGCACATGTGAAGACGGTGGAGATGAACTTGGTGATGCTTCGAGTAGTATATGCCCGGGAGTCTTTCAGTCCTTCCTTATAGAGAAAGAAGGAAGGAAGGAAGGGAGGGGCAACCAGCCCAGCAGGCAGAAGTGATAAACTAAGGGTTGACAGTGTTACTGGGGTCGGGCTGGAGCACTGGTGTGGATCTGAGCCCAAAGCCTATGTCCTCCGCGTGGTGCTGTTGGAAGGTGGTGGAACCTTTAAGAGATGGGACCTAATAGGAAGTTTTAGGTCACTGGGTCATGACCTTGAAGGGGATTGTGGGAAGCTGGTCTCCTCCCCTCTCCATCTCTGTTTTCTGGCCACCATCAGTGGAGCAGTTTGCTGTACCTCGCACTCCTCACCATGTTGTGCGGCCCTCACCACAGGCCCAATGCATGGAGCTCATCAGTCATGGACTGATGCCTTTGAAACCATGAGCCCTGATAAACCTGCCTTTTGTAAAAGTTGATTATCTCAGGTATCTTGTCATAGTCATGAGAGCTGACTAACACTGGGTGTGCAAAGTGCTATGAGTGCGTGGAGCAAGGAGCCCAGGACAGTGTCCTTGTCCATAAGCAACTTAACAGCTTAGCTGGGGAGATAGGAAAGGATCCTGAGGACCACACAGTGGCCTGCTGCTGAATTGTCCAGTCCGTGGAGAGCCGTGCAGTTTGTGTGAAGCAACCTTGCCCACCTTGCACTCCTACGAGCATTGACCAGCATCATGTAGCCTGTGCGTGAGTTCCCTCCATGACAGTTGCCTTTTCTGATAGTACCTACTTGTGTCCCCATGTGGAGAAATGTCCTAAGAGTAAATGGTCTTGATACTGAATGTCATTCCTGTAAAAGCCCATTAGATGGATGTCATTTCAGTCAGAGGGGAGCCATCTCAAAGTCCCCAGGATTTCCTAGTTGGGTTTGACCTTTTTTTTTTTTTAATGAGCATCCTATAGACATAATTTGAAACTTAAAGTAAATATTTGTTTCTGTAAGTCTTGAACTCACAACGTTGTGTGCACGTCCCACAGTCAGCAGACATTCTGGAATAGGCCCTGATTGCTTCTCAACTGATCCGGAGCCTGGTTTCTTCCCGGCGTTGTTTTCTATTAATGGCATGACTCAGAGTCATGTCGAAAGTTCAGCTAAAACGAAGTATTTGATCCTTTGAAGATTTGTATTTCTTTACCCCTGGCTTGACCAGGGTAGGATATAAGCTCTTATTAAAGATCAGGATCTGGAATATATTTATTTGATGTTGAAAACTTCAACAGAAAAAAAAAATCCTTCTGAATAAATATGAGAGTGGTCTGATCTTTATCTTCTGAATTCGTTCACTTAATGTCTCTTATAGTGAAGCCAAGCACACACACACACAAAAAAAAAAACCAAAAAAACAGAATTTGTAACTTCCTGCTTCCTGTAGCAAGAATACGTGGGGTTCAAGTTCCATTTTTAAGGCAGAGTCAATGGCCGTTGCCCCTAGTTCCTGACGCTCTGGAAAGGCTTCGGGGACATGTGGGTCATGGCTGATCTTCATGACGGGCGTCAGGGTGGTCTTTGTAGGGTGTGTCCTTGAGGCTGCCATGGCAACAGGACCCTGAGTGAGGAGCAGAGTGGCTCAGCCGGATGTGGTCTCTGTGTCTGTCAAATCATCTCAGAGGAAGAAAGAGTTTCTTGCTTGTCAGCTGCAGTCCTGTCTGATGGCTGCATTCCTCCCCAGCACCCGACAGCAGCCACGGTGGTGGGTGCTTACCGTGTCACGAGGCAGCGCATTTCAGATTTGCCTGATTTGTAATTATTGAAGAGCCCAAGAAACACCAAGGAGTTCCTGCATGTGAGTGAAAACCCACGTGCCCACACTTCACGCTCGGGTCCTAGCCATGGCCATTGGAGCCACCAAGAGTGAGAATACTATGGCTCTGTCCACGCAGGTCTTCCAGGAACGAGAAGGCAGCATCCTGACCCCCGTCCCCATGGAATCCCAACCTGGGGAGATGGGAATCTTAGATAAGCTGCTCAGAAGCGGGCAGGAGCTCTGTGGGTTTGGGAAATGGCTGTCGTAGGGACCTGAGTCGAGGTCAACCATCAGGCTGGATGGTCATGTTGTAAAGGGCTCTGGTGTTCATGCCCAGGAATTGCCCCCCGCCCCACAGGTGCAGGGACCCCAGTCCTGGCCAGAGATGTTTTAGGGACTGGTGGGTTGAAGGATGTGGGGGATGGGAGTGCAGGAACTGGGGTGGCCACGCCTGTTTGAGTCCAAGAGTACAAGAAGAGGAGGTGCTGGTCTGGGAGGAAGGATCCCTTTATGGTGTATTAAAATTGGGTGAATTGGGGGGGGGCTCTGCACTTTAGACTGTAGACTGTGGCTAGAAATTAAGGATTTGGAGCTCAGGGAAGGGATCCTGCCCAAAGTTATAGGTTTGGGGTCATTAGGACATAGGTGGCTGTCAAGATGGGTCTGTAGACAGAGACGATGGCAGGCCTGACTGTGGGACTCTGGGACACCAGTGCTCGGGGCCAGGCTCAGAAGGAAGAGGGAACAAAAGAGAGGAAGAGCAGACCTGTCAGGCGGCCACCTGGAGAGGGTGGGTGGGTCTCTTCTGGATGTCTGCAACGTGCTTGCCTGCCTTCTTGTCATCTGTCCTGCTTCTCCACGCCCTTGCTCCTGGGCATGGACACCAGGTTCTTGGGGAACACCTGCAGCTGCAGAAGGTGCCCCTGGACAAGGCCTGTTTGGACTTTGTGTGGACAGTAGGTCCCCAGCGTTGTCTCACCTTGCTTTTCTTCCATCCAGTTTGGAGCTAGACGCTACTTTGAGAGATGACCAGCTCCGACTCTCTCACTACCCGAGGAAACTGGAGACTGGAAAAGCCAATTAGGCCCAGGGAGGGCAGCGGGAGCCCAGGCCTTGAAGAACTCAGTGCCCGCTGCTCCAACTAGCCAGGCGCCACCTCTTCTTACCACTTTTTGGTTTTTTTCTTCTTATTACTTATTTTATTTTATTTTCTATGGTGCTGGGGATGGAACCCAGAGCCTTTGGCTTACCAGGAATCCACTCTGCCGCTGAGATGTCTCTTCACCCTTTCTGACCAGAGTCGTTCACCTGGCAGAGCTGGGACTTCCTGTGTGTGGTGGTCATTTATTCTATAAACAAGGTCCTGTTGGTCGTTGGTTACTGTAGTGCTGGGTCCAGCTGCCCAGCTGCTGCATGGACACAGTGGCGGGGCCCAGGCAGGGAAGGGTCCTTCCTCTCATTCTTCTGTGGTGGGGAGGTCGCAAGGGTGCACAGCTCTGGCCCTGCCCCTCTGGCTTCAGGTGGGCAGGGCTACTCCAAGTTGCATTTTGTCTCCGTCTAACCTGGCAGCCATCGCAGAGCTTCTCCGACTCTGGGCTTACCTGTCTGTGAAGGACAGATGGGCAGAATTACCTGACCCTGGGAAAAGACCAGCTTCATAGCTGGGTGTAGTGGTGCACGTCTCTCATCCCAGCAGTTTGGGAGGCTGAAGCAGGGGAATCACAAGTTCAGAACCACTTCAGCAACTTAATGAGGCCCTAAGCGACTCAGTGAAACTCTGTCTCAAAAGAAAATGTAAAAAGGGCAGGGATGTAGCTAAGTGGTTAAGTGCCCCTGGGTTCCATCCCTGGTATCAAAACCAAACAAACAAACAAAAAACACCCAGCCTCATAATAGATGTGAATCAGTATTATATAGAGAAATGCATACACGTGACACATGTCCACCCTGATATGGTAGTGTGCAAAAGAATCAGGTACAGGGCTGGGGTTGTGGCTCAGCAGTAGAGCGCTTGCCTAGCATGTGTGAGGCCCTGGGTTCGATCCTCAGCACCACATAAAAATAAATAAACAAAATAAAGGTATGGTGTACAACTAAAAAATAAATATTAAAAAAAAAAGAAAAAATCAGGTATATAGCCACACTCCTTGAAAAACTCTGTCTCTTTAAGTCTGAAGTACTATGATTGGGAAATGCTAAGAGGGGCTAATAAGATTTCCAGAGTGCTCCAGACCTCTGTGGGCAAAGCCACTACAGAGTGCATTGTTTCCTGACTTGGACAAATTTATGCATTGAATTAGAAATGCTAATATGTGTATGTATATGTATGTATGTATACATACACACAAATATATGTATGCAAATAATGTATCCTATATGTGTACAATTATATATAATATAATGCACACAGATGTGTGATATATACCATATACAGTATACATAATTTATGTATAATGTGTATCTCAGAGATAAGCTCACCTGTTATTTGTAATAGTCCTCATGAAGCGAATCCCTCTCTCAGCTGACTGCAGCCCCTGGAGTTGTCTGCTGTCCTTTCTGTCCGCCGGGCTGGCTAGTGTTGTGATTTCTGCCTAGAGGGCAGCGGGTGGTGGAGAAGGAGGGACATGTTTTCATTTTTTTTTGCCTGAGGAAGCTCAGTCGGCGTGCATGCGTATCAACTGAGTGGATATCGAGGTGAAGAACGAGAGGACCATGGCTGTCCACGGGATGAGGAGGCCCAGCCCTCCCAGGCAGAGGGCAGTGACCTCAGGAGCGGTGGACGCTGTTCTCCTTCCATCTTTGCTCTTTCAGGGACTGCCTCTGGTGTACTTGTGTCTGGTGTTGGGGGTGCAGGAACCCCATGCACTCCCTGCCCTTGGGGAGCTCCCCAGCTTGGTGCAGATGGATAAGGGAATGATGCTGAGAGATGGGTGGCCCAGGCTGCACCAGCGGAGCCTGCGGGGCCCGTGGCCCAGGCTGGCTGTGGGTGGGCAGTTGCTAGCTTGGGCACTGCAGACGCCTCCTGGGCACTCTCAGATGGTTGCAGCGTGAGGTTTGCACTGGGAGTGGAGGGGGACACTGGACCGTGGGAGGGCACAAGTGCTCTTGAGCTTGAGCCACGTCCTAGCTGCAGTGGGGGCCATGGAAGAAGCCAGGCAGAGCAGCACCTGTCTCGGATCTGCATTTTTGAGAGTGCCTCTGTGCCACCACACCTAGATAAATGCTGATCGCCTCTTAGGACATAGTGAAAATGAACGTCAGGCTCTTTAGGTAAATATTCTTTCCTCAAGTGTCCTCTCTTTTGATGACAGACTTCTGTTAGACACTGCGTGGGCTTACGCTGTCCCACGGGCCCCCACAGGCCCCCTACCCTGTCTTCCACTTCATCTCCAAATCCGAGGTCACCAGATTTGGTCAGCCCACCTGACCGCTGCCCCGCCACACCTGCCACCTGGAGTGGGTTCTGGGGAGGTTTGAGCACCAGTCGCTGGAGTACATCTCCATTAGTGTGGAGTGGTTGGTGTATGGACATCTTTAATACTCAGCCAATGCACTAATTAAATTCCTGGTTGCAAATGGCCCTTCACGCAGGGAGCTGTGCTGATGGCATAGCATTTCTCAGTAAGAAGTGGATTTTATATCCTGACCATAATTCACAGTAAGAAATAAACGTTGCATTGTGACCAGGTTCACAGGCTCTGCTACACGTGTGTATGTCACTCTAGGGAGGTCTCCCAAGGAGTTTGGTTTTGGCTTGCTTTGTTAATTTTGCAGCTTAGTAATGAGTTACCATCCAAAGTTTGAAAACCCTTGTCCTGTGGGATCTCATGGCCCTGGGTACAAGTGATGTGGCTCGTGGTCTCCACTCCTGCGCTGGGTGGGCACACAGGGGAGACGGCCAGGGATGCACGTGGGAGCTGGGCCTCGTGTGATGCTGTGGTTTCAGAGTCGCTCTCCCTTTGCCTGTGTTTGAGCCGACTCTGCTGACGTCCTCAGTGGTTCCAGTGTGACCCCTCTCTGAGAAGGGCGATGCTCTGAGAGCCTGCCCATGTGGCCTCAGGTGAATCTCCGTAGCTGAGAGACCCACCCAAGAGAGGCAGGTTTATCATCACAGCTTTAGACGTGCATTAGACTGTGCTCCTTCCACTTCCCGCTCTGCCAGAGGGGCCACAAGCCTTTCCCGACACCAGGCCTTTCACGCCAGGCACTGCTGCCTTCCTGTTTCTCCATCTCTACCTTTTCTCTCCAGAAAATGCAACCGGGATTTTCAGACTAAGCCATTGGATCCAGGAAGGTTTTCTCCTTGGTAAGGAGTTCAGTGGGCAGGAAGGCGCGAGGCGGTGGGAGGTAGGACCTCGCAATGGCTGCAGAGAAGCGCCCTTCCTGCAGAGGTAGCTCCAGAGATAGCTGCTCATCTCATCTCACATTGATGTGCCAGTGACCCAGAAAGCCAGGTCACAGAAAGCAGCTGTGACCTCCCACGGGAGCTGCCGTGCTCACACCCAGCTGCCGCCACACCCCTAGTCACAGGTGTGACTCACCTCTGCCATGGCACTGCGAGCTGTCATGCTCTCCTGCATAAGCACTGTGTGTGGTCTCAGGCACACCTTCCACCATGACAGCTACACTTATCCAAACCCGGAGTCAGGGAACGGCTAAATGACAGGCAAGCATCTTTTTACCAGTGCATGTTTTTATCAGCGAGGAAAGATTCATTATAGGATTTCTTTAAAGTGCAAAAATTTCTCTATCATTAGATTTATCCCAGTTTTATGAGTTTGAGGCCCAGATGTGCATAACTACTGGAGATATCTGAGCCGGGATTTCTTCTTATGGAGGATAGTACACTGAAGTGGATAATACCTAAAGAGCATTTCCTGTTTCCAAATTCTGTAATTCTATTCAAATATGAACAATTAATTTGTTCACCACGTAGTTCATTGCACTTTTATGTATTACTGAATTCAGTGCGTATCGCCATGTACATTTGCTAGGGGCACTTACCTCAGGAATTCTAGTGAGCACACTCATTTATATGCTTGGCCTTCATAGCGTAGACCTGGAGAATTTCTTCTTTGCCATAATCTCATTGGGATAGACATCAGGGATGGTGTTTTTCTTTTCTTTTTTTTTTTTTTAACCTACCTCTCAGGAAGAAGGGGGAACTGGTTGGTCAGCAGAACCCTTGATATCTTTGTGTTAGTGCTGAATACTAAGCTCAATTCTAAAGGGAAATGCAAATCAAGTCTTGCCCTTGGAACTATTAGAACGAAGTGAAAGAGACAAGATGTTTGTAAAAAAAAAAATACAGAGAACACATAAGAAATGATTACAGTGCGTTAATTTGTTGCAGCTGAGCAGAGCTGGTAGGTAGGTGTTGGGAAATGTTGAGCATTTGGGGTGTTGTGAGTCCAGGGGTTCCTCAGGGACATCTGAAAACAGAATGAGACTGAACTGAAGAGGGTTTTTCCCACCTTTCTCTGGAGTCTTGGAGTTGAAGTTGAATAAGACATTTCCCCCAAATAAGGAAAGCCTTGTGTGCTCTAGTCGACTGGCGGGCAGACTATGGCCTGTGGTCCACCTGCTGGCCAGGGCTTGTTTGTATTGATAAAGTTTTATTGGAACATGGCCGCACCTGTGGGCTTACGTGCTGTTTGTCATGGCTGCTTTCAGGCCATCCTGACAACATAGGGGAGCAGGGACAGAGACTGCATGGCCTTGTGCAAAGCCGCCCGCCATCTGGCTCACTGTAGGAAGCTTGCCGACTCAGCTGTGGTTGCTCCTCGTGTTACACAAAGTACACACGTGCATGCAGTAAATACCAACAATGGATTTTTCTGCCTGGAGTCTCATAGACTAGCAGATTTTAGTGGTCTGGGTGTGAGCAGGCCTCTGCATTTATTCCCAATCATTTTTATCATTTTTGATGGAGCACTTAACAGCTCCCCTCTTGGCATCATCTGCCACAGCCATTTACTTCATCATTGTGTGTGTGTGGGGGGGTGTGTGCGCGCGTGTGTGCATGCGTGCATATGTGTGCATATGTCTTTCACACACTCTGGCTTGTGTGCTTTGGGAACCTCAAAATAACAGAATCGCAATATTTTAAACAAAGTTTGTGTGTGGCATTTTCCACGCATGTTTAAATATCTGTGTATTTTTGCTTCAGTGCAATGAAGAGGGTGAGTGCTTCCTTTAGCTGCCCGCGGTACAACCTGTGCAGACGCACTCAGCTCGCTCTGCTGCTTGTGTGCTGACTAATCAAATAATTGATTTTTTTCTCCTTCCACATTTTTAGAATCAGATTATTTTTTTCAAGAAAGCTTATGACATGGCTTCGTGATTTATAGTTGAAATCTTTGTTCTTACTGTAATTTTCAAAGATTCATGTGCTTTTTGAATGAGGTATACAGTGTATTTAGTGAAACAAACTGAAATAGCTTGCCTTTTCTATATCAGCAAAATGGAGATTTCTTAAAATAGCAAATCAGTAACTTGTTTTTGAATAATATGCCAGCATTTAACGTGGTTTAAATCATTTTATGGTTCACTATGGAAATAAATATTACCTTTCTATTACCCTGCATATTTTTAACTAAAACATGGAAATCATGTTGATACTTTACAATTTTTTCTTTGTTTTAGAATTTTCTTTTAGAATTTCTTTTGGGGATTTTAAGGCTACCTAAATTATTATTATTATTTTTGTCATAAATACCCGAGATTCCTCCAAAGTGTCTCTATTTTCTTTAAAATGACATGTGGACAGTGGCATTCTTCTATGTCCATAGTTGTGGATATTTTCTACACGTTTTGCACATTTCCCATCACTAGTTTGATCCTCAGATGAGTGGAATTTGCTGTTACCTTTCTCAGAGAGATCAGCTTTGGAGGAAGTAATCACATTTACCTGATGATTACACATGGATTTTGAACATTGTTAGCTTTTGATCCTCATGGATATCTTACCTCACGAAGGTGGAGGAAACACTTAAGGGAGGGTCATATGAAGCATTACGTGAATGCCCTTATGCCAAGCCAGTCTTCTTCAGACCCTGTCATGGGTAGTGGACTAGCAATTGGAGGTAGGAACTAGCTGCTACTGCAGAGATGACTATCATCATCATCTTCGGTTTCTAAAGAAGGTGCAAGACTCAAATCACTGGACTCTAGAATCTTGCTACTTGAATGTGGTCCATGGACCAGAGGAATCAGCATCCCTGGGTGCTGGTTAGAATGCAGAACCTCAGGCCCTGCTCCAGACCTGCTGGACCCCAATCTGCAGTTCACCAAAATTCCCACAGAATTTTGCACGGGTGCTGAACTTTGAGAAGCTTCCGTCTAGACCATCAGGTTCCCAGAATGGTCCTGCTTGAGAATCACTTTTGGAGCTTATGAAACACTACTCAGTTCTGGTCCCAGCCCTCAGAAATATTGATTCCGAAGGTCTGGGGTGATTCTGTCTCCCAGCCAGGTGTGGGACCAGCTGGTCTGAAGTGGGTCCTCTCAACTTGGCTGAAGGGACATTCAAGAAATGAACTGCTTGCTGGGTGAGAGGTCCACAGCTGGCTTCGAGCACTTGGTCCAGCCTGCTGTGAGCCTTGCTTTCCCTGAGACTCCATCCCTGGGTGGACTTTTCATTCCTCAAGAGCCCACAGAGGCCTGTGGGCTGCTGGGACCGGTGTGCTGCCCGCCACTCCAGCTGAGGAGGACGGAGGTTTTCAGCAGTCTGGCTACGCAGCCTCCCTTCCTTTCTTTTCCAGTTCCCATGGAAACAGATTGTGGGGAAAACTGGGCATGGTGCTATCTTTACCCTGTTTTTGGCGATCGGAGGTCTGTTTCCATGGGAACTGAAAGGGGAAGGGACGGTCGTGGAGTAGCTAGACTGCTTTTAGATCTCAATGGCAGCCTCCATCTTCATGACAAACCCACTTCGCCCAAGCTTACCCTGGGCCAGGGGTCCTTGCAGCTGGGGATGTGGCCATGACTCATGCATCAGGGGAGGTGGGCCGAGGAGGAGGAGAGAAGAGGGAGCTCTGAAAATATCTTTGAAAATGCCAATGATTCCCTTTTCCTCCAGGAAGCCATTTTTAGGTGTTGGTAGAAGTTGTTTAAATGCCATCTTTAGCTATTATTTCTTGTATGGTTTTATTGAACATAATAACATGTTTTCACTCAAAGGAAGTGTGGAGATGAGTCACTTGACTGGGAGTGTGTTCTCTGTGGGGAATCCCTCACAGTGAGTCACTCTGCGTGGATCAGTGTGTGGCTCTGTGCGTCGGGTGGGAAGGAGGCCCCTGGGGGAAATGGAGGCTTGGTCAGCATGACCAGGGGGAGGCTTGAGGGAAGTGGGAGGCTTTGGTCAGTGGTAAGGGAAGGCAGAGCCCACCCAGTGCTGATCTACGTAAGCGATTATTTGAAGAGGAAAATATTAAATTCTGCTCTAAACGGACCTAAGATCTAACTCCTTGGGGGTTTGGCCATGGAGTGGAGTTCATTAGGGTGGGTCACGAGGTCCTTTTTCCCCTTGTCCCCTAACTTGGGCAAAGGACAGTTATTTCCCCCTCTTGTCCCTTTTAGCCTGGCTGGCGAACAACAAGCCCGGTGCTCCTCCTCAGGGTCTGACAATGGCAGGCAGTGGCTTCTTGGCCATTCCCCTACTCCCCTCACTGCCTCAGCCACTTATGCAGGGGGCCATTAGGTGTTGGAACCACGCGTGTGCCTTGGGTCCTATCTCGTCACCAGGGCCTTCCCCATTTTAGGGAGGACGAGTGTGAGGCTCAGACAGGTGCTGGCACGTGCCTGAGAAGGGCGAGGTGAGCAGCTCAGAGCTGGTGATCTGGCCCCGTGCTCCTCCCCAAGGCTGTGGGGTCACCCCAGTGCCAAGGGGACCTGAAGGGCCCTTCTGCCTGATGGAGCCCCTCTGGCAGAGCTGTCCCCGTGTCCCCATCACCATCTCCTCCAGCTGCTCTCGGATGCTAGTCTTGTGTGTTTAAATATGTGTTCTCTCCTATTTCACATGTTTTCATGGATATGTATTTTTTTTTTTTAAGATCAAATGGATGCCGGTGGTGTTGGTGATTCTGGGGGATGTTTGGGATGTTTGGGGACACAGGGAGAGCATCGGTGACAAGCAGCAATGGCCACTTCCCCATGGGGACGGAAGTCAGGTGCTCATCTCTGTCATTCCAAGGACTGCATTTGCTTTGCCAGCCAGTGAGAAGGAGGTGGTGGGAGGAGGGTGGTGGTGGGAGGAGGGTGGTGTCCATGGGCGTAGGGTCTCCTTGCTGCTCCTGCCCCTCCATCCCAGCCTCTCAGGGCTCTGGAGGCCCTGGCCTCTCCCTGAAGGACTCTGCTGAGGTCAGCACTGCGGAGCTGGGAATAAGATAGGTCTGCTCCTACTTGTCGACTCCACAGGGAAAGGGAATAAATAAGGCCAATTATAAAGGGAAAAGGGAAGCTATAAAGAAGAAATGGCTTAAACGTCGGGGAAGTGGGCTTCAGGTTGGATGGTGAGCTCTGACCCTGGGTGGCGACATGAGTGGTGCTTGCAGGTCAGATCTGGTGGTCCTCGTTAGCTCTCGCTGCGAGAGCCTGTGCTTTTCCTTGGCCGAGTCTCAGGAATCCTTTCACCTCCGTCTAATGATGGATGATGATACAGACCCTCACTGCGGTTCACGTGTATTTGCCGATCCCTTTTGCTGGGTTGGGTCCATGATTCAGAATGGGGTTGCTCCTGTAGCTGCTGCAGCTCAGCGACGCAGCCAGCCCCGGCCTCGCTCTGACCACCAGGCTCGGCATCCAAGGAGGGCCTGTCTCTCCATCACTGCCTGGGCTGCTGTGGGGACTCTCCATGGACAACCCTCATTGGCTTTTGCGGTGTAAGAGCACATACCTAGGCCTTTGTTACCGAGGCAGCAGAAATGAGCTCTTTCTGCTTGGCTGGAGGCCTCCAGAACACCCGGGTCGGGGTCTTTGTGGCCCCTGCAGTTGAATGCCAGTAGCCATCCATGCCCCTGAGTTCTCTGCCCCTCCACAGCTGCTCTGCAGGACAGATGCACTTTCCAAGCCCCGCCCCGTCTAGCCTTCCAGAAGAGCCAGACTGTCGCGTTTCCTCCAGAGTGTGTGGAGTCAGGGCTGCGTGTCCAGTGGCCCTGTGTGCCGGGGCCACTCACGGATGCTGCCTCCTCGTCATGCATAGCTGCCACCAAGGGCTCATTTGTCATGCAGTTGCAGCTAGTGACCTCAGCTGGGGGACCAGCCTCACACAGGACCATCATTTCGTGTCATGTCCTTCAGACATCAGCCGAGATGGTCACCTCTTTGGATTTCCGTGGTCAGATTGAGTTGCTTCTCCAGCTCTGACTGCCTGGACCCAGTGGCTTGATCCCAGCACTCACTGTGCCTCAGAGGGCGGCTTTGGCCGTGGACTTCCAAGCTGTTCTGGGAAGGCTGCTGCGGAGGTTGTCATTTGATTCTTCAAGTCCGCGTCTCTCCCTGATGGTTGCAGAAAGCCTGATCTTCTGAGGATGGTGCATAATTAATCACAGGTCACTTCTGGTTCCAGCCAGTGAGACAACACTGTGCAGAGAGGTCGAGCAGAGACAGCAGTTTCAAGAGGACACGGGCTGGGGCTGGGGCTGCTCCTCAGGCAGTGGGAAGCTCCTCTTGTCTCCAGAGGGGAGCACAGCCTTGCCCAGCTTTGTCTTTGTGGGCATCGGGCAGCAAGGAGTGTGCCAGAGGGCACATTAGTGAGCACCCAAGATCTGCGAGTGGGTGTATGGGAGTGGCCTCCAGCTGTACCCACACTGGACTGAGCAGTGGCCTCTGTCTACCACTGATCAGAGCCGGGCAGGCCCAGAGTCAGGAGGCATCCATCAGGGGCTCACTGCTGCTGTCCATCGCCCTTCTCCCACCTGCCCCAGACAGCGTGGACTTGTCCTTTGGAAATATCTAAGGTGAATATTATTGGAGTATTTCTATCCATCACCCTCTGCAGACCGGATATTGAGTGGTGAAAATTATAAAGTGGAAAGTTACTTTTTTTTTTTTCCTGAAGGAATATATTTCTCAAAAAACGAGAGTGAGCAAACAAGGACATTTGAGGTGTTCCCTGAACGTTTGGATGAAGAGGTGGATGTGGAGCTGGTCGGGAGCTTTATAAACAAGGAGCACCTAGGAAACCCTTGCTCAGGCCAGCTGCTCAAATTGGGCAGCTCGCTCCTTCCCACGGGGAGCCTTGGCTGTGGTTCTGTTGACCAGTTATTATTAGCGTTCAAGGGCTGGCTGTTCCGCTCCGGCACCTCTTGGAGTGTGGAGGAGCGCGGCACCCACCCGCTCAGGGCTTGGCACTGAGTCACCCTGGGGAAGTGCATCCAAAGGTCACCTGACTGGTCTGGGCCATCGCTGACACCTGATGGGGCTGGGACTTGCGCAGAGGTGGCTTCAGGAGAGATGGGCACCTCCTCTTGGAGGTGCCAGCCTGATGGGAGGTGGCAGCTTGGAGTCCTAAAACGCCCTGCGTCCTGGCCACGCGAAGCCCGTGCTTGGCCACCTTGGAGTTTCCTTCTGGGGCTTTGTGAAGGCTTGAGAAATGCCAGCACTTCACAAAGGTGACAAACCAAACAGAAGAGGTAGGAGCAAGGCAGCCTGGACCTGCTCGCAGGCTCCCCAACAAGGAGAGGTGAACGCAGTTCACCTGTCCCTGTTCCTCTCTGTTGCTGCCTTTAAAAGTTGGTGTTTCAGTTTGAAAACATGAAAAAAAAAGATCGAATACCAAGGGATATCAGAGGCTCTCTTTCCTTTTAAGGGCAAATTTCTTTTTTGTCGTTTTTTCCTTCTACCACATTTTGTACCAAATACCACACCCACGCGTTTCCTCTAATTCTGTATTCTTTACCCTGTTTCTCCCTGTTGTTAATTTTAGCTGACATGGAATGATTCTGAGCTTTGATTTTTATCTATGGAGAACTTTTTTTATTTTTGAAAATCAAGACAAATCAACTGGGGACCCATGAGATAAATACCACGCTTCTATCCAGTTAGGTCACATAGGACCTGGAGGCGGGGAGCGGTTTAGGGCGGATTCTCAGACATGACTAGAGGTCTCTGCTGAGGTGAGCTGTCATGACCAGCAGCTGTGGCCTCCTTCACACTTACCAGGGTTTTCATCTGTTCTTCACTAAATGCACAAGAGCTCCATGGGCCTCCAGGTGTCCTGGTTACTTCTGTTCTATAGCAGAGGACACCCAGGCTCAGAGAGCATCAGTAACCACGAAACTCACCCACAGCCCTGGAGGGGGCCGACTTGGGCCTGGACTTGGGTTGCCTGGCCTCTTGGTGTGGGAAGCGCTCACTGGAGTGTGTTTTGAGTGATGTAGGGATGAGCACTGCCTGTCCCCAGACCCCGTGAGGGGGAGCTTCCTGGGGAGTTTGAGTGCCCCATGGCCACCGGCCTCCTTGTGTCAGTGCCCTGGTACTTGGTGCAGCTGATGCAGGATAGAGGCAGTAGATGGAGGAGAGGACCCCGTTGAGGTCATCTACGGTTCAGTTCAGTTCATGGGCTCCTCTGTCCTCCAGTCCAAGGAGACTCAGGGAAAGGTGGAAACTCCTCCACAGATAGATGAGGCACAAGAATCCAGGTAACAGGTAATGAGGGGACCGAGGTTAGTTTGTTTACTGCTGTCCCCGGCTCCTCAGATAACGTGGGCTGGCCCACATATTCCTGCCAAAGTGCAGAACGAGAAGACGAAGCTGGTGTCCTGCAGGCCACCGGGCAGGGAGTGCTGTGGGAGGCACAGGTGTCCCCAGGAAGCCCACTGTGAGCCGACGGCAAGGAGTGGCTTGGCAAACTGGGTGGAACTTGTCTCCCAGAACAGCTCCCTGGTCCCTCTTCTCTTCCCCTCCACTGAGGAATGCCACAGTGCTCCCTGCCCTTCCTGGCTACACACCCTCAGCCCCCGGGTACTCCGCCCTGGGGGACTCCCTTCTCTTCCACCTGTCATGCCCATTTTAAGCCAATGTTATCTGAAGAGAAGTAGGTGGGGGGAGCACTGGGTGAGGAGCCCCTCACTGTGTTGGTCTGGCCAGGGGTGGAACTGAGAGGGGGCGGGGCGACTGGGTCCCGAGCAGCCACCTTGGCCCAGCTGACACCCACGACCGAGGTATCTGGGGTGCTCAGGCCAGGCGTGGTAGATGCACTTTCACCTGAGGTGATCGTCTGCCTTGCAAGCCTTGGCCCTTTTCCTTTCTTGCGTCCAGATGGGATGGTGGGATGGCCCCGATTGGGACTTGGGCAGTGAGGATCATTTCATTGTGTTCATCAGCTTTATGTTGCTGTTACCAACATACTGGACAAGAACACTGTGGAGGTGGAGAGTTTATTTTGAGCTTACCGTCCCCGTTGAAGAGATGCAGTCCATAACCGACTGACTCCATTGCTTTGGGCCCAAGGTGGGCAGACCATCCTGGCAGAAGGGCATGGTGGAGGGAGGCTACTCTGCTCTTGGCATCAAGGAAGCAGAGAGAGGGGAAGGGGCTGCAGGGAAGGTGTACCCTGCCAGAGCAGTGCCCAGTGACCCCCTCCTCAGCCTGCCCACCTGCCCACAGTTACCACATTAGTGCATTCAGGCTAGGACGGGCCCATTAGGTTGTAGCTCCATGTGGAATCATTTCACCTCCAATGTCAACATAGGAGCTGTTGGGGGACACCTCATATCCAGAGCATAACATCAGTGTTCCCTGATTCCCAGTGAATCAGGAGGTGTGCGCTGTGCCCCTCTCCAGCCCAGCGGGCCCCTCCCTCACTGAGCCAGCTTCTTCCTTTGGCTGATTCAGTCTGGATCCAGATGCCTGGCTCTGGTCCTGGCTCTGGACCACACTTACCTTCCATGTGTTTCCTCTCCTCCCCAAGTCTCCTCCTCCTGGAATGAAAAGGTTGGGTAGATGACCCTCTGGACTTCCTTCCCTCCTGGATCCTTAGGGATGCCCTCAGGACAGTGATCCTGTTTATTTTGGGGGAGACTCTTTTCCAACTTTGATGTGAGCTGAGCACCACAGTCGGTCCTTTATCAAGATTGGGTTTGCCAAGGTGACGCTCTGATATAATTGCCGCTCTCCCTGTTTGCATCCATCTGTGTCTTTGAATCGCATGCTGTGGGATTTGCACTTGCTCTCTGAACTACGGACCTAAAGCAGGGGCTTCCTTATGCTGAAAAGCTAGCCTGAGCCCACCGACTACCCCCAGCTGGGATGGCTTTGAGATCCGACCACAGAAGCTACCTGTTGTTTGTACCCCCAGATCCAAGAATGGAAAAGTAGCAGGAACTGCCAGCACACCCAACTCAGTGTCCCCTGGGGCAGGCAGCCCATGCCTCGGACACATCTGAGTCTGTGTCCAGGCAGCTCTGCTGTGCACCGTCCTCCTCAGGCATGTCTGTCCTGCCTCCCGTGGCCAGGCTCACAGCATGGGAATGTGCAGATTGGAAGGACCTGGCGGTTTCACTTCCTCCAGTTACAAATAAGGAAATGGGATCCTGAGCAGGTCAGCCTGGACAGGCCAAGTGGCTTGACCAAGTCCCATACGTGGGGTGGGAGGCCGGCAGGTCTCTCTGCCCATGGCTGCCTTGAGGGCAAGGGTCTTGGTTCTTGTTTTTTTGGTTTGCTTTTTTTTTTTTTTCTGTTAGAAAATCTTGAGGCAGACTGTGTGTCCAACAGGGCAGAAGAACAGGGCATTGTGGAGAGGGTGCTGATTCTCCACCAGGGTGCCCCTGATTCCAGCAAGTGGGAAGCGGATCCTTGGGCCGCTTTCTCCCATCTCACTGAAAGCCCTTTGCCCCTTGGAACTGCACCGAGCCAGCAGTGGGTGGAGATGGCACGGTAGGTCGGGCAGCTCGGATCTCCCATGGGCTCCTTTTCAAGTTCTGCAAGAGTTTGTCAAGGTTTGGAGCCACCTCTTCGTTTCTCGGTGCTTCTTTCTCCCTGGCACTTTCCTGGTGGGTAGAGGAGAGGAGATCGGCAGGCGCAGGCCGGGGCCTGGGCTCTCAGTCCCTGTGGCCTGGAGCCGGCTGGCAGTCTAGCCGTCACCTAGGTGACAGACACTCTGCCTGCCAAACAGTCTGTCCCCAGCGAGAGGAAATAAAATACGAAACTGCAGTGTTGATTCTTGATGCGCTACAGTTCTTTTTTTAATGTTATGTGATTTTAAAAAAAGGTGTTTCACTTCTCCTTGGGGCTTTGGCCTCTGGGCCCGGGTGCCCCTCGCACAGGGCTGTTTTGACAGGGTGGCTTTGATGAACTGTGATGTGAATACTGCCAAGTGTTTGTTCCTGAACGATTCCTGGGGGGACTGCATTTCCTATAAGTTTTCACAAACAACTAGTAACACAAACATATCCTACAACTTCTCTGCTCGGGTTTTGGGAGGGTTGGTGTTTTTAGAGAGGTCCCTTCCTGTGGGGGCGTTTTTCTGTGTGATGTGCTCTATTTCCTTAGTAACTGTTGCTCTGTTATGGGAGGGACTTAATGACATTTTTCGAGTGCAATATTGAATTAATTTATTTCCTGGTTGGTCCTGCCCGTCTTCCCAGTATAAATGGGACATCTGTGAGTGTGTGTGTGGGTGTGTGAGTGAGTGTGAGTGTGTGGAGGGGACAGAGTGATGGCAGGGGCCCTGCTGTGGAGGGAGGGCCCTTGACTGCGTGGCTCAGGCTGCCTTTGACCTGGGTAAGTCACCTCCCTCTCCCTTTTTCTTTTTTTCTTCTTTTCCTGATTTGAGCATCCTTGGGCATTGGGGTCTGAGACTCGGAAGTCGGGGGGACAGTGGTGAGAGGGCGTGGGTCCCACTTCTCCTGCACACTAGCTGCTGGGCTCTCCTATTTAACCTGGCTGGGTAGAGCCTGCTCTCTGCTGTTTGAGGAGATTTACATGGATGGCCTCTAACAGCCCTCCCTGGACAGAGGGGACCTCCAGTGAAATGTGAGCCCATGGGGTCATGGCTCAGTCCCTGTCTCATCTCAACTATCAGGGGGAGCGGGATCAGAGCCACCTGGAGCTGAGGAGCAGCCTCTGGCCCTGGGGAGCACCACTTGCTGGCTCAGGGCTTGGGTGGGTTTACCTTGTGCGTTGGCTGAGCCTTGCTCTGTACCTGCTTCTGCCCTTCTGCTGGGCACACTGAGCAGGACATGAGACCTGTCTTCGCGAGCACTCCAGGTACCAGGCAGCTGGGTGCCCAGGACCTTGTCCTGGTGGCACTTACGGTCCAAGGGAGAGGTGGTGAGGGTGACCTGGACACCCGTAGGGATCTACACCTTGGAAAGTAGTGGGAAGCCGAACAGACTGCAGGCTGGGGGACCATCAGGGACCCTCTCTTGGGAGGACCTTTTGAGCACTTGAGTGGCAAGTCACAAGCAGGAGGCACATGGAGCACAGCCGAGGAGACACAGGGGCGTCAGCATGCCGGGTCCCACCTTTCCGCCTTTTCCGTTTCTAGCACGTGCTCCCAGGATGCCTCGCCTGGCTGTGGTGATGGTCAGTCGGCTCCTGAGCTGTGGAAGCAGATGCACTGTGACAACAGGGCCTGCCACCTCTGCTGACGGGGCCGCCTGGTGGAGCTGTCTCTGGGTCCCCGTCACTCCCACCTCTGCCCAGCCTGTGGGTCTCACTCACTGGACATGCCGGTCTCAGTCCCTCCTGGATGGTTGGGGTTGGGGGTCCCGTCACTGAGAAGCAGTTCCAGGTCCCACACCTCCTGTGGACTGTCTTGGTTGTTTCCATGAGATAACTGATTGTTAAAGAAACGAGGCAGTTTAAATTCTTCAGTGGAACAAAATAAATAAAAGTCCCGTAATAAAACAACCACCACAAACAAAACCTCCCCACAGTGCCATTTTCTCTCTGGAGTTTGGAAAAAGAAAACAAAGTTTGGTATTTTGGAGCACCAAAAGAATTATATAGAAAAGGACAGAGAAAAAACAAGATTTTTAAGGGAAGGGGGGCCTTTGTTTTAATCTGACAGGATAAATTCTGTTTTCTAAAATTAATGACTACAGTGTACTACATTAGTGTACTTAAAAAGTTGGTGTAGGCAGGAGTGGTGGTGCACACATGTAATCCCAGCTACTCGGGAGGCTGAGGCATGAGATTGCAAGCTAGAGGCCAGCCTCAGCAACTTAGCAAGACCCTGTCTCAAAATGAAAAATAAAAAGGGGAGTATAGTAGGGGTAGAGAGCCCCTTGGTTCAATCCCCAGTGCAAAACAAACGAACAAAAAAATTGGTGGGGGACTTGGGGCTGCCGGTGCCTGGCTTATTTCACTTAGCATGTGTCCTCCAAATTCCTCTGTATTTAATAAATGACAGAATTTCTTTTTATGTGGCTGGATAATATTGCCTTGAGTATATATTCCACATTTTCTTTACCCATCCATCCATCCATGGATTTTGTACCTTGGCTATTGTGAATAAATCCCCAAATGAACACGAGAGTATAGGTGTCTCGTTAACATATTAATTTAATTTCCTTTGGATACCTACCCAGAAGTGGGACGGCTGGATCCCGCTAGTTTTTTTTTTTCTAGTTTGTTGAAGATTTCCTTAGCGGCTGTACTAACGGACCTCCCCACCAACAGTGTATGACAGTTCCCTGTTCTCTGCGTCCTCAGCTGCTGTGCTTTATCCTTTGTTATTGGGGGCGGGGGAGGATATCTCATTGTGGTTTTGATTGGCATTTCCTCGGTGATTAGTAACGTTGAGCATTTTCACATCTGCTTGGCTGTTTGTAAATCTCACTCCTAGAAAGGTCTGTTCACGCCATTTGCCCACTTCTCGATCCGATTACTTGTGGGTTTTCTTTTCTTTTTTCTATTTAGTTGTTTTAATTCCTTGTGTATCCTGGGTGTCAATCCATCATCACAGGCACAGTTACAGGTATTTTCTCCCAGTCTCTAGGTGGCCTCTCCACTGTTGGTAGATTCCTTTGTTGGACAGACGCCTTCTAGTTTGATATAATCCTATTGGTGAACTTTGGCTTTTGTTGACTGTGCTTTTAGGATCATATTTGAAAAATATTTTCCCAGACCAATGTCCTGAAGTGTTTCTCCTGTGTTTTCTTCTATGAGTTTCTTAGTTTTGGGTCTCATATTTAATCACTTGATCCATTTCAAATTTGTTTTGTATATGGCCAGAGACGAGGGTCTAGTTTCGTTTTTCTGCACCTGGTGATCCAGCTGTCCCAGTATTGTTTATGGAAGAGATTGTGCTTTCTCTGATGTGTGTGGTTGGTGCTGTCATTGTAGATCTATTGCCCATGAATTCATGGATTTATTTCTGGGTTATTTATTCTCTTCCGTTGGTCTATGTGTCTATTTGTATGACACTACCATGCTGTTTGGCTCACTGTAGCTTTGTAGTATGTTTTGAGGTCAGGTACTGAGATGCCTCCATGTTTATCTGTTTGCTTATGATTGTTTTGCAGTTGGATTTGGCGTCTTTTGTGATTTCATATGAATTTTAGGATTTTTTTTTCTATTTCTATGAAGATTCATGATGTTTTGATGGGAATCACATTGAATTGATAAATCACATTGGGTAATGCAGATCTTTTGATAATATTAGTTCTTCCAATCCATGAACATGGGATTTTTTTTTTTTTTAGTGTACTCTTCAATATTTTTCATCAGGGCTTTGTAATTTTCATTGTAGAGATCATTCACCTTCTGTTTTTTATTCATCCATATATTATTTTTTTTGTAGCCACTGTGAATAGGAATATTCCTTTTCAGTAAGTTTGTTCTTGGTGTATAAAAATAGTGCTGTTTTTACATGTTGATTTTATATCTTGCAATTGTGCTAAATTTGTTTATCGATTCTAATAGTTTTGAGTAGCATCTTTAGGTTTTTCATGTTATCTGCAAACAGAGATGATTTGACTTTGTTTCCAATTTGGTCACCCCTTATTTCTTTCTCCTGTCCTACCTCTCTGGAAAAGACTTTCGACACCATGTTGAATAAGCATAGAGAAGGTGGACATCCTTGTATCATTTCTGATCTTAGAGGAAAAGTTTGCATTCAGTGTGATGTTGTCTGTGGCCCTGTGTATCCTGTATGTGTTGAGGTATGTTCCTTCTATAATTTGTTGACAGTTTTTATCATGCAGGGATGTTGAATTTTATCCAAGGCCTTTTCTGCTTCTATTGAGATTATTATGTGGTTTCTGTCCTTCATTCTGTTGTTGTGGTGTATTGTGTTTATTGATTGGTGTATGGTGAATCATCCTTGTATCCCTGGGATAAATCCCACTTGATCATGGTGTAAGAGTCACTTGGAGAAACTGCTCAATCCAACTGCTGGGTTTCCTTTCCTGGAGCACTTATGCCAGTGGATATGAACCAAAGATCCCACATCTTTAAAAAAAATTACAATTTGTTCTTTTTTAGATATTCTGAACTGTAGAGTGTATTTTGACATATTATACGTACATGGACTATAACTTATTCTAATTAGGATTCCATTCTTGAGGTTGTACACAATGTGGAGTTTTACTGTGGTGTATTCACATGTGAACATAGAAAAGTTTTGTCCAATGCATCCTACTTACTGTATTTCCTATTCCCATTCCCCTCCCTTCCCTTTATTCCCCTTTGTCTAATCCACTGAATGTTTATTCTTCCCTCCTTACTTTGTGTGTTAACATCTGCATATCAGAGAGAACGTCCTGCCTTTGGTTGTTTGGGATTGGCTTATTTCATTTAGCAAATGCCATAATTCCATTCTTGTTTATGGCCAAGCAATATTCCATGTGTATATATACCACCTTATCTTTACCCATTCTTCTGTTGAAGGGCACCTAGGTTGGTTCCATAGCTTAGACATTGTATATTGAGCTGCTATAAACATTGATGTGGCTGAATTATTGTAGTATGTGATTTTAAGTCCTTTTGGTATAAACCAAGAAGAGGGATAACTGGGTCAAATGGTGGTTCCATTCCAAGTTTTCTGAAGAATCTTCATACTGCTTTCCAAAGTGGTTGTACCAATTTGCAGCCCATCAGCAATATATGACTAAACCAAAGATCTCACTTCTAAGACCTCAGGAACCAGCTTGGGAAATGAATTTCTTCTTATGGATGCACATGAACTCTGAGTAACTTGGGAAGGACATTGAGCATTGTGCTCTTCATAGCTGTGGAGGGGTGGAATCTGTAATATTCTGTTGGTAATGGGGAACTCTTCTGTGTTAGTCGGCTTTCTGTCACTGTGACAAAATATCTGAGGAAAAACAACTTAAAGGATTGGCTAATAGTTTTAGAAGTTTTAGTTCCAAGTTGACTGGCTCTATTTCTTCGGTCCTGAGGTGAGGCAGAATATCATGGTGGTGGGAGCATGTGGCAGAGAAGGTGACACTTTACCTTGTGGTAGCCAGGAAGCAAAAAGAGAAAGGAAGGGGCCAGGGTCAAGATATATCCCCTAGTGACCTACTTCCTCCAAGATGGCCCCACTTCCTGTTGTCCCCACTACCTCCCAGTAGTCTGATTATGAATCCATAATCCACTGGTGAGGTCAGAGCCTTCATGGCTCAATCACTTCCCAGGAGCCCCGCCTCTGAACACTGCTGTACTGGGGACCAAGCCCTGAGCACATGAGCCTTCAGGGGACATGCAGATCCAAACCATGACACCCCCCCAAGTCCCTCGCTGTCCCTGGGAAGCTCCCCAGTGCCCACAAGAGGGCTGTGGGCGTGGCTCTGGGTGGCTTTTCCTTTGGTCTTCTGTGGGTCTGTTAACCCCATTGGTTTCCCAGGTGCCCTAGAAAGTGACCTCTTTCTTTTTACTTTCAGCAAGGACAGAGGTGAAGCCCAGGGAGCAGCAGATCAGGACAGGCCGGGCTCCCCTGGAGAGCTGAGCCTGTGGACGATGCTGGACACGGCACGGCTGCGCAGGCCTTCGCTTTGAGGTGGGAGGCAGGCCTCTGCGGGACAGCTTCTCCACGCCCGGTCACCATGGCTTCGACACTCTGGCTGGACGGCTGACAGGACCGTGCGCCCCGCACGCCGCTGGACTGCGTGCAGTCTGTGCACCGCCCGCTCGCAGGACGTGGGAGCAGGGCTGGTGGGCATCAGATGCTCCCAAACGCTGGACCAGCGGAGCGATGGACTCGGACAGGCTAAGATGGAAGTGACCTGAGGCCTTGCCGGGCGGTTTCCTTGCGACAGGACAGCTTAAGAGTCAGAACACAGGCTTGTCTGGGGAGCAGTATGCAGGAAGCTGGTTTTCAGGCCACAAATGCTTTCACAGGTGAGAACCCTTCCCACGGAGTCAGCGGCTTCCTGGGGACTTTTACTTGGTAGCTGAGACCTTCACAGCTGCATGAAGGCTGCTTGGGGACCGAGGGTGATGGAATGATAATTTGTTTGCTGTCTCTCACTCAGTAGGCACTTGGACAAAGCATGGACATCTCATGAGTGTGATTGTGTGAATGCATGGCGGTCTTGTAGAGGTCTTCCGTCCCTTTCTCCAAGAAAGTGTGTTACCTGCAGAGTGACGTATAGGGGATGGAGCTAGGAAAACTCTCCCAAGAGAAAAGCTAATTGGTGCTGAGCAGCCCCTCCCCCTGCACCTCTGGTTTCCTTCCTCTGGTGTGTTTGTGTGCTCATGGCCACCGAGGTGGTGGGGCGACTTGGCAGGGCTCAGCTGCCGTCTGCATCTCTCTCCTGTAAATGAGCTCGGGGAGGAGCTGGACATCACAATTGAATGTTGATTTGCCCCCTGGCTGCCAGTTTGCACATTTTGCAGGGAACCACTGGGTCTGGCTGGTGCCCAGAGCCATGGCCTGAGACACAGAGGCCTTTGAATTTGGATCCTGCCTCTTTGTCTGATTCACTTAACATCCCAGGAAGCCACTTAATCCTTTGGGCCTCTGACTCTGAATTTACACCCTGGGGACTGAGAAGTTAAGGGCGCCTCAAGGAATCCAGGGAGATTTTTTTTTTTCAGCTTGTATTTTTATTTAAAAGAAAAGATGCTAGGGAAAGACTACATTCTCCGGTCATGAGAGTCCTAAAAGATGTTAACTTTTCACATTTTGCAAAGAGAGCAGGCCAGGTTGTTGGGGTGCCTGGAGAGAGGGGCTGAGGCTCAGGCGTGGGGACCATGTGGATCTGGATTGGAACCGCTTTTCCCCTGGCTTGATCTCTTCCCTAGCAGGTCCTCCAGTTCCTTCCATTTCCCTCTAATCATTTGTGAGTGGATAGGCAGCCCTCTGGCTACACCGCTCCCAGGAGGGCTGAGCGTCCTCATGAGCGTCCAGCTCAGCTCTCCTGATGTGGAATCTCACAGCGTGGAGTCCGGTAGCCTGGCCTGACCCTGCTGCTCCGTGCCCTCACTGTGGGCATGTGGGTCAACTCTAGAGACCTCTCAGCATCCCTTCTGTGGCCTGAGGGCCTCACGGTTGTGGTGGGGACGATATCGAAGGATGTGTGGCCCAGTGAAAATACGCTCAACAGTACAGAGCAAACCTGAGCCCTCTAGATCCATTTTCAGACGTCCAGGCTAGACTCACTTAGCATGTACCCTTGAGCTGCCTTGGCCTCCTGAGCTGCTGCTGCATGGACCCCCACCCCCTCCCCTGCAGGTGGAGTGCTGTGCCCTGCGGCACCTCTGCCTCTCCGCTCCCAGGAGGTAGCTCAGAGGACGGGCCTCTAGAAGGTGCCTATAAGGAGGATCTTGAAGGTAGTTCTGAGAAACAGAGGAAACAAGAAAAGGAAAAGCAGATGGGACGAGAAGAACCTGAGGATGAGCAGCCCAGGCCCAGGAAGAGCCTCCCGGTGCCCTCACTGCCCTGAAGGTCCAAAGGCTCCTATCTGCCATCTCTTTGCTGGCTCCCGAGGCTCTTGCCATGTGGTCCTCACCCTCTGGAGCCTGGTGCTGGGTCACCGTGGCTCACAGTTGGCCACATGAGGTCCTCACCAGTCCTTGGGGTGCTTTCCGGCCCTCTACCCCACAGGAAAGCAAGCCTAGGCTAATATGAAGCTCTGTTTGAAATAATCAGAATCCTCAAGTTCTGCCTAGAGATAGGACAATGCCTCTCTCTTAGGAAGGCCCGTGTGAGTGACAGCTGTCATTGTAATTATCACTGAGGCCAGACTTGGAACGCCCCCCCCCAATCTCTGCTCAGGGCCAACTTCTTGCCGCCCCACTGAGCTCACACTTTCTTATTGCTTGGCCCATTAAGTCCTATCTTATCAGACGTGGGCCACCTACCAAAACTTAAACTGAGCAAGGAAGGTACCATTTATGGGAACTTCTGAGATAGATGTTTTTAGAGTTTTATTCTTTTGAGAAAAGTAGTAAGTGAATAATTAGAGCATTTGAAAATATATGTATTTTCATACAGATACGTGTGAACATACCTGTAAAGGATGTGTAAGTGTAGGTTATGATTTCCAACCTACTTTGATGCCTGTCTGTCAGTTTCGTGGCAAGATTCATGGAGTTGAAATTTGGGACATAGCAGGTGAACTCATATTTTCCCAAGAGCTCCACTTCCCATCGTTGAGTCTCTTCCTAGTGGTGTCCGCCTGCTTGAGTGACAATAACCGCAGCAAAGATCTCAGAGAGCCTGCAGCCTGCTGGGTAGCATGCCTTGGCTGTGTGTCCTTGGTCATTCCTCATGACTCTGAGGCTAGTGTGGCTGGGCTGTGGAGCACACTGGTGTAGCCACAGTTTGGATGTTGACAGTGGCCTTTCCAGCCCAGCCCTGTGGGTGACCTCGTCTGGGCTCCCTGGGGAACTGTACTGCTGCCTGGGCTTTACCCTCAGAGATTGGGATTTAATTAGTCTCAGCATCACCTGGACCTGCTGAATCAGGGCCTTTATCCTAACAAGATCCCAGGTGCTTGGTGCACATTGAATTGGGGAAGCCCTGAGAGCCAGCAGCATTCAGCGAGCAGGTTTAAGGAGAAGCCAGGGGTGGGTGGGAGAGTCAGATCTAAAAAGAAAAAGAAAAGGAATGGACTGGTACCATTCCTTCAACAGGGATGTGCAGGTAGGCTCATCTTTCTGGGTGCTTACTATTCTTTATCACAGCCTGGCATGCAAGTGTCCGCAGGACGAGGATTTGAGCTTCCCTGTCTCCTTAGGATAAACCACCAGTGGTAAAATAAAATAAAATAAAGTGCCTGGCCTTTGGAGGTGGGTCCCTATGAGCTGGCTCACTGCTTGAGCTCTTGTGTTCTCTGTTGTTCACGTAGTTTGCACAAGGGACCTGTGGCGCAGGGTGACAGGGCTGTTCCTCCCTGCCTGAGCAGCAGAGTGAAGCCGTAGTCTCTGAAGACCAGCTGGTTTTCTCATGTTTGTTGATTCCAAATGTTTTGGGGATTGAAGAGATAGTGATTTTGCTTATTTTCTGGGGGTAATGGGAAAGGAATCTTGCCTTAAATGTTCTAACCCCGGTTGAAACATTTATTGTTGTCTTCAAATCTTGTTTGGGGACATGGCCAAAGTTACTATGTAATTAACCATATTTCTTACAAGAAAGAAATTTGTCACGTGATGGTTTATGTACCGATTCTCTTTGGAGGTAGAGGCTCAGGAGGCTGCAATTTTAAACTTTTGCAGAGTATCTTTTTATGTAGGTGCATTTTAAACTTGCATGCAGGAGCAAAACGGTCAGGTCTACAGATGGGAACTTCACTAATGCCATGATTGGACTTCCGGTGGAATCAGTTCATCCTAACTTGTAAGCTGCACTGAAATCCATTTCTTTCTGTGTCCCTTTTACAGCGGGTGAGCTCAGAATCAATGCTTTGTCCCATGTGGCTGAGATGGAGCCTCCCTGCCCGGCTTACAGTGCTCCCTGCAAAGCGCCCCTGTAGAGGCTGCCCAAGGACCTTGTGTCTCGCAGACCTTGCTAACATGCCTAACGGTGGAGCGACTGAAAGCTCAAGTGTCCAAGTTCAATTCTTATCCGTCCAGGCCATCTTGCTGCCTGGCTGTGGTGACTGAGGTCTGCGTTAAAAAGCAAACTCCTAGTACCCCTGGGCCGTGGAAACGGGACCCCTCTCAGGCTGGCGCAGTCAGATCTCCCTCTCAAACATCCACAAGATTTGCCTGAGACTTCATGTGCTTCTCTGGGCCTGGGAAAGCGTCCCGCCCAGGCTGGCACTGCACGTGTTCCAGAGGTCGCTGGTTTGTGATCCTGGCTCCTCTCTGCCTCCACGCTGCCCTTGGATACCACAGAGGTTTGTCATAATTTTCTGAGGCTCTTTAAATCATCTCAATATTGGGGGAGCACAAAACAAAACAGGCAAATGGATCAAATGCCTATAGAATTGATCTGAGTCTTCCCCACGCAAAGGGCAGTCAGATCTGTTAATAAATGAAGGTTCCCCATCACTAAGGGAGGAGAGAGTTGATTTCTTAGTCTTTAGTACCTGAGAGAGCTGTTTTGTGGATTCTGGTGATGAGATTTTCTTAGCCACTAAGGATCAAAGAGGAAGAACTATTGCACTGACTGGTTGGGTGTCTGGGTCCCCAGGGACCTCAAGTGGGTAGATGTGGTCTACTAGAGGTTGGCCAGCCCTCCATGAGTACAGGAGTGGATTGCTCCAGGCTTCTGGTCCTGCCTACCACCCAGTCCTCAGGTTCTGACTCACCACTGTGGTCTTCAAGGTCACGCCTTGGGCTGACTCATGAATGACCCAACCCACATTTTCCAAAGCTGCCTGGACTATAGGAGAGATCAAAAGCCGGTTTGCAATAAAATGGACAAGGGTGGATTCGTGGCCGAATTAAACCTGTTTCTTTACTATAGAACTTTCCAGAGTATCTCGTATGGGGTTATGTAATGGGAAGGTCTCATGGGCAGCGTTTCCCCAATCACAAGACCTTAAATGCATTTGAAAAGAGCACAGAGCATGGGCTCTCCATAGAGCATGCTCTCGAGGAGCTTCTGTCCCGCGGCCCCGGGCAGCCATCCCCAGCAGACCTGCTCTGAGTGGGCAACGCTTTACAGAGCTCGGGGAGAAGCCTGTGAGGAGATTGTCTTCCTTCCCGCTTCCTCTCAAGTCCCACCAACAGCTTTAAGGTGTGGCTTTTATTAGAACTTTCTCCTGTGCCCAAACCTGTGGATTCTTCCTGCTGCCTGACAACGGTCCAGACTCCTCCGCCTGGAGATCAATGCCCACCTGTGGTGTTAATCTCCCTTCCTTCTCTTGCTGTGACCAAAGTTCCAGACCAAGTGGACCCCCATCCATCCCAAAGTAGCCTCTGCATCTTTCCATCTGCCTCTCCATCTTCAGGATTTATCAGGTTCATGAGTTCCTTTGTACCATGCACGGGAGAAAAATCTTCCCTCTTGCAACTTAGTGGATGCAGACACGGATCAGGGCTTTTTGTGAAATCTTGACTGCTCTTGCTAAACAGAGTTAGGACAGCCCTCAGAGCCTTCTGAGGTGGGTGCTTGGTTTCCAGGCTGCACTGGGTAGACAGGCTGTTTACAGGCCACCTGCCACTGGGGCCTCATGAACCCGGGTTTAATCAATGATGTTGCTTCTGTGTGTAAATAATACATAATTTATGTTATTATTCCAAACGAGCTGCAAACTCCTCTCTGTTTTCTTCCTTGGTAAACTATTCTGCTCTGTTCCCAGGGGTTTCCCGCTGTGCCTAATGTCATCTTCCTATACAAAGGCACCGCAGAGGCCTCCTCTCAGGAGCCTACGCACCCATTTTAAATGATGACCAGAGTTAATTTCCGTGTTCCTTGAAACTCTATTTATTTTAGGGTTACTTAAGTATGTACAACATAAGGATTGTTATAAATGCTTTGTTCTTATAGCGTTAAATAGCTAAGACATTATAATAAATTAAACATAAAAATCGCAAAGTAAGAAACATTCCATTTGGTATTGAATCCGACAGCTGAGTTGGTTTTTCTGGAACCTTCCATCCCCGGCTCTTTCCGGGGGAGACTTAAAGTGAGAATGGTTATGTGCTGTGGACATTTGGGTTTTGTACACAGTCACGGATGGTGTGGGTGCTGGACTTACCATCAGGGTAGGTGTCGCTGTGGTTTAAGGTGAATCTCCTGTCACTGAACATCCAGGGCCCAAACGGCCTACAGGTCTCATGAGGTTCTTGGGAAAATGTCAGCTTTGTCCATCTTACTTCCGACACCTGGACATCACTGTCACCCCCGAAAAGGAGCCATTTGGCTCTGAAGAAATCAGGCTCTGCAGAAGCAGGCAGCTGCTTCCCACATGTGGCTTCTGGTATTTTCTCTCTGGCTCCCAGACGCTGGTGGCCTCTGGTATTTTCTCTCTGGCTCCCAGACCCTGCTCATGCTGGTATGCGGATGTTGCCAGAATCCTTCATCTTGGATCCTCTCCTGCCCGTTGTGGCAGGATCAGCCCGGAGACCAGAGGGGACAAGGCCTCGGGAAGCAGCCAGTCCCGGCTAATCTCTTGCCCTGCAATTCCTGCTCTGATGTCCACAAGCTCGCCGACCTCGCTGAAGCGTGCTTTCAGGACACTATGATAGGTATAAGAGGAGGGTTTGTGTAAGGAATGAGGGAAACCATTGTGAAGTGACAAGACAGAGCCTGGCATACAGCTAGTGCTCAATAAATGTTCTTGCCCTTCTTTCCTCACATCTTCAAGAGGTTGACGACATATAATGGCCTTGGAAAAATCAGGGGTTTCATCCCGTGCCTCTGGAGGACCGAGGGGAGGGCAGTGATCTCTGTCACTGAGAGGCTTGTCTCACGAGTGTACGCTCACTGTGACTGTACCCGTAGCTGGGGTGGCTCCGATGGCCTTGTGTGCTGCCCGTGGGCGTCTCCAGCACATGGCTTCCTCTCTCGCTCACTGTCTTCTCTCTGAAAGGTCTCTGTCTCTGCTTGAGTCGTCCCTCCCACCTGTGCCGAGCTGGCCCTGGGACGACGGCTTCTTCTCTAGAATCCCGTGTGGTCAGCACAGATCTCGGGGGCTCAAGTTGGCACCAGGCCTCTGCTTATTTCAGGACACCATGTTTAAATGCAAAATCCCCAAAATGGGGTGCTGATAGAAACAAGAGAACATGGGGGTGGGGGTCGTGGTCCCAGGAAGCATCTTAACCTACTCTAGTGAACAGGCCAACGTGGACGCGTCCCTCTCTCAGCTAACTTGGGGGTTAGTAAAATATTTCTGGAGTGGTGTAAGAAAGACATCGCTTGGTTCAAGATTTGTCAGGGATGATGATAATAAAAGAGTATATCCTCACGGCCATGCCATGATGCCGTAATTGGATCTTTGATTCTCTGTTGGTACAATTTTGAGACTGTACAGAAGAAAATACGTCAATTCAAGTTTTGGGTGCTGTACTGCATTTCAGAAAATGTCTTCAAGAAGCCAGTGTTGGGGATGGCCTGGTAGCCCCAGGGAGAGGAGAGAGGGGCATGCACACTCACACTGGGAGTCTCTTCCTCCCCAGGCTCCTCAGCCTCTGCCAGCCCTGGGGGAAGACCAGCCTCAGCCATGGGTGTTTGTCTGGCTTCCTAAGAATATCGCACCAAGGTCAGTGCTTCAGAATCTCGCCATCTGTTTCCTGTTATCTAGTCGACCCAGCCCGGAGGAACAGGATCCTGTGCTGGGGACTCACTGGAGAGCCACAACACCCAGCCCGCCCAGACGGTGTGTGGCCGCGAGGGGCCCCGCTCAGTGCTCCTTCCTCTCAGGAGCAGGACGGAAGCCATTCCAGCATTATCATCAAAACTTAGTTTTTTTTTTTTTTTTTGTGATAAACTTTCAGAGAACTCAGGGTGTTTCCCACGCCCTTTTGGAATGAGGCCGCCATTGATCTCGGCTTAGACCATTTCACAGAGCTGCTGTCTGCTCTGCCAAGTGCCATCCTGGAACGGCCCTGGAGGTGAGGGCATCGTCCCAGGCTTGTGGGTCAGAATAACACAAGTCCGGAGAGGCCCTACTCTGGGCCCAGGTGACTCGCTGGTGGCAGCAGGGTCAGGATCCCAATGCAGTACAGTCTCTGATGGAGCACGGGTCTTGGCGTCTCCCACTGAGATGTGGGGTCAGGGAGAACAGCCATGGGCCATTTCCTTCCAGAATCTAGGTCGGCGCATGAGGGTTGCAGGAAGTAGAAGCCCCAAACTGAACTTGAAGCTTTTGTCTGGTAGTGTTGTCCCCTGTATTCTAACCCGGAAAGCAGACTTTGCACATCTGTCTCAGGCATTTTCCTCCTCCTGGTTTTAGAACACTGAGGCGTGGCAGCAACAAGGGGCACGCTGGTGTGAGCGTGCTCAGTGCCACAGAACTGGACGCCAGAGCTGGTTAACATGGTGCAATTTATGCCCGGTATATTTTGCGACAATAAAAACAATTTTGCAAAAGAGAGAAGTGGACTAACCACTGAATTCAGAATGCTCAGATTGGGCCGTAGTCTTGGTGGACTTCTTAAGGGACAGCAAGATGGTGGGTGGAGGGAAGTCTCATTGTGCTGGGGAAGAGCAGAGCTGGGCCCTCGAGGCTGTTGGGAAGGTGGTGGGTGCCCCTCCACCAACAGCTTGACATGCTCGACTGGCACTCCGCTGTGTCGCTTGGTTGCTTGCATTGAGGAGAGAGGCCCCGTGTGTGTGGGCTGCTGTCAGCCGGTGCAGCCCCTGCACTTCTGGTCTGGACATGTGTCCCACTTGGCAAGGCCAAAGCCCATGACCTTCCTGCCCTCCCCAGAGGCCACTGATCACTCATCTGCTATTCCTGGGGACTCACTTCCCTATAGAACATTGGTCAGTGTTGCTTCCGGCCTCAAATATGCTTGTGAAAAGAGATGGTAAATGTAGTTTCCCCTGCTCTTGGTGTTTGTGAAGGCAAGTCTGGGGCCCTCTTGCTGTGTTGGTGAGTGGCACAGACTGGCATCCCGGGTGACTCTTAGCCAGCATGGCCCAGAATTTGGTTGTCCTTCAGGAGCGGGTGGCAGTGGAGGTGGGGATGCTGGGGATGTGCGTGGAAGCCAGGAAGCCCTGGAAGTCCCTTCATGGGAAGCACAGGAGTGGGGCGGGGGCCGCACGGTTCTGGGGTCTCCTCTGGTCATTGTGGGTTCTGTTGTGATTTGGCAGATGCATTGCCTCCCTGGCTGTCCTGTGTGGCCTGTCGAGAAAGAGGAGACTGGCATAGAGAAGGTGCCCACGTAGCTGTGAGAGAGACTGCTGTGACCTCCCCAAGAGTGTCCAGCCTGATGGGGGCAGCAGCTGACATTCCAGAAACATCACAGTCAAAGGACAGCTGTTGTTAAACAAACAAAAAAAAATCCCCAAACCCAAGTTGATACAGGACTTTCTTTGCTGGCTCAGCAGACCCCATTTCCTATACCTGGTACATCTCTTGTGTAACGTCGTCGGAGTTCTTTCTTGTCCCTAAACGTGGTTCTAGCTGGACCCACCTCTGCCCCACCGACTGGCTAGCTGGTGCCCTGGATCTGTGGCTGAAGCCCCCTGAACTGCTCTCTGGCCTTGGACTCTTTGGCCCAGCTTCCTTGTGTGTGTGTTGAGGGCAGCTGTCCTGCATCGGCCTGGCCTTGGGGGCTGCCCGGTGTGGGGTTTAGCAGTTGGTAGTGTGCAGGAGGGATCCCGCAGCAGACTTCTGGGAGCAGAGCCCCGCCTCACACCCTTCTGGCCACTTGGTGCACACTGAGACCTCTGGGTGCCTCCTGTCCTGTCCACCCTGAGCCTCCAACCCCAGGGGACTGCTAGCCCTCAAGAGTGTGCCATGGCTGAGCTGTTCCTAAAGAGGGGAAGACCAGCCCCCATGGGTGTGTGAACCTGCATTATCACTAGCACTAGACCCAGGCCAGGCCAGCTCCCTGCAGGGTAGGGGAAGACTTTTAAAATGTACACTTGACATTTCAAATACGTCACTTTACAGATTCAAGAGGAGAGCAACACTTAAGTTCTCTATGGCAAGTCCTCAGATGGGACGACCTTCTGCCCCTTCCTTCCCATCTAGAAGTCTGTGCCATCTCTGCCTCTGCAGAAGGAACTCGGTCACGAGTCCTCCCTGTGGCCCTAGCTTCCTCCCTTCTGGGTTACCATACTTCCTCCTCACATGTCCTGCTGCGGGATCCAGCCCCTTCCTCATGGAGCAGCCGAGGATGCATGAACCCCCTGGTCACGGGTCCGTCTGCGTGTGGGTCAAGGTGGGTGGGCTCCAGGGAGCTCTGCCCTTTGGGGTCTCTTAGCCAGTGTGATCCAAAGCTGTGTCCTGTGTTCTCCTGACTCTCCTGTTCTCCCTGGGGTCCCTCATGGATACTCACGTCCTCACTCGCCCCTGGGGGACCCACGTATTTGGTTTCTTGGAGGCTCTGAAGCCTGTCCAGGTTCCCTGGCCCAAGGTTCTGCTGCTGCCCATTATCATGGCCTCCTCTCATCCCTTCTGGCTTCCTGCCCAGGCCCAGAGCCCACCAGCATGTAAGGGTTGGAGCCTGTCACTGTGCCTTCCTGAGCAGGGGCCATGTGCTCCAGGTGTACAGAGGCTGCAGGAGTGTCACAGGTAAACTTGGCTCCTTTAACCTGGGCCACAAAGTGGCTTTGTCTTTAGCCTCTCTGCATGGAAGCAGCTGGGATGTATTCTTTTGGATGATAATGGAAGCCAAGGGAGGGGTGTATTTATCCAAAGATGGTGCACAGCCTGACCAGGAGGCTTGGACAGTGCTGTATGGACTGTGTGTTGAAGGACAGGGTGGACACGTGCTCCGAGGCTGAAGTCTGGAGACCTTTCCCAGCAGACAGGCAGACAGGGGTGGAAGGGGACCCGGGGACTGGCATGGGTGCCCAAGCCCTAAAGTCAGGTGTGCCGTCATGGCCCCCCAACCCTGCTGGCTGCCTCCTGGAGGGTCTCTGTTACCTCAGCTGAAGTCTGACTTCACTGACTCGAGCTGTGGGCTTCCCTAATTCTGCTGGGGTTTGGAGCAGATGAGGAGTGTGTACGCTTGGGACAGTAGATGGCCCATTCTGGGAGGCTGGGTGGTGTAACGCAGTTCTGGTCCCAAAGAGCCAGGTCTGGAGAGGCTGGGGCTAGGTCAGCTGTGCTGCCACCCCCAACCCTCCGTGCTGTAGCTGGACGTCAGAGGGGCCACTCTGTGGGCAACCATATTTAAAGAGAAGACATTGTGGTAATTGTCACTAGTGGGAATTCAGGAACATGGCCGTGGTGTGGAGTGTGGTAGTGTGGGCGGCTAGCCTTTCCTCAAGTGCTTCTTGCCTAGCTGTCAGACTGGTCCTGTTGATTCTCATAAGACTACAACATGAAGCCATTGACAGGTGTGCCCACCCCTGGGCTGGGGCCTGGGCTCTGGGCCCCTGCTAAGTGGCCTCGCTCCAAGAAATGGGCCTTGATATCCAAATCAGCTTTAAAGTGCTCTATACATTTTGCTCCAGAGAGAGAGAGAGAGAGAGAGGACAGGTGTGCTTAAGTGCATGTGGCCTCTGATTTTGGACTGCCTGAGTTCACACCCCAGCTCTGCCCTATCAGCCTGAGTGGCGTGGAGTGAACAACTTCATCTCCCTGGACCCTGCTTTTATCTATAACAGGGTAAAAATGATAATAGAGTTTAGAAGGTTGTTGGGGGAAAAATACACAAATTCATGCTGATAAATCGCCCAGGACTGTGCCGACATGTGGTGAGCATTGACAAGCACCTGCTGTTGCTCCACAGATGCCTGCTGCTCGCAGCAGGACTATGGCCCCATGCTGTTTGTAGCCATGGACTCACCTCAGGACACAGTTGGCCCCAGGGGCACATTTGCTGCCTCTGAAGACCGCAGTCCACCCCCGCAGGTCCATAGGAGGCATCCCCTTTGCTGATGGCCTCTGAGGCTGTTTCCAAGAGGACTTTCTTAAAGGTTTTCAGTGATGATGGTCTAAGTGGAGTTCACGATCATATGCTCTCTGGCTCATTTGTCAATGTTCTACAACAGCAAACAAGCCTCTCGTTCTTGTGTGCGCCTCCTAAGTGGACCCTGATGGTCCCGCTGATGTGTGGTTCTGCAGGTATCAATCAAGCTTGCGGCTCGGGAGGCTGAGGCAGGAGGATCTCAAGTTCAAAGCCAGTCTCAGCAAAATAAAAGCAAGGTGCTAAGCAACTCAGTAGACCCTGTCTCTAAATAAAATACAGAACAGGGCTGGGGATGTGGCTCAGTGGTCAGGTGCCCTTGAGTTCAATCTCTGGTATCCCCCTCAAAAATGATTGACCTTACCCACAGCTAGTATCTTTATTACATACTATGTCATTTAGATCCAGTTTCTTTTTTGCTACACTGTGTAACAAAGCAGAAGTTGTTACACAGTGTAGCATACATGGTAGTAAACAGTTTGGATTTTTGTATCTTTCCTGCTCTTCTTCACCTGTGATGATTTTGCTTGGTGTGAAGAAAGAAAATTCTAGCCCATCTGCACTGATGCTCTTTACTGACTTTTCTTTTTGTTATTGGATTGAACTCAGGGGCACTTAACCATGTAGCCTCATCCCTAGCTCGTTTTATTTTTTATTTTGAGACAAGGTCTCAATAAGTTGCTGAGGCTGGCCTTGAACTTGTGATCCTCCTGCCTCAGGCTCCCAAGCTGCTGGGATCACAGGCCTGCACCATGGCGCCTAGCTGACTTTTGTTGATATTTTATGCAAGGCACTAAGCTAAGTGCAGGGAAATGACTCTCCAAACATTTCACTTAAAGGCAAGATATAATTTACTTGGATGGAAGGCTTCTTCAGGGCCATGTCCTTGTCATATATGTTTGCATAATTTTTATTTTAGCATAAGGGAAAACAGGGAAGCGTGTGAGATGTGATTTTATTTCTGCCTATGAAATGTGCCGCGGAGTTGCTTTTTAATCCTTCATGTGTCCCTTTAAGATCCTGGAGGCCTGAAGGGATTTCTGTTTCTAGTAGGAAGTCGGCTTGGGTCAGAGTCCAGGGGTGAAGGTCCTGGGGTGGAGCCTCCACCTGAGCCTCTGTGTAGCTAGCCCTGTTCACAGGTAAGCGGGCAAGACTCTGGGAAGGTAACGGGAAAGAGACACCCCAGGATGGGGACAGACTTGATGGCCGCAGCCCATGGCTGGAAAGGAAACAGGCTCACCCAGCTCTAGCTGCACATGTGTGTTCTGTGAGCCCGCCAGGATGGGGAGCTGGTGTGGCTGACCGTGTCCCTGTGCTCGCTCCTCCTCTGGAAGCACGTGGACCAGGAGAAAGCCTTATTTCATGTAAGGATGAAGGAGGAGTGGACGCGGTTTATTTATGGGTCCCTAGGTCCACTCCGAGACTCGTTTCTTTGACAACCGTTTATTGAATACTTGCTGTATACCAGGCGTGGTGGTGGTTTTGGGGACGCAGGGATGAATAAGGGACAGCTTATGTCTGTGTCCATGAAATTTACACGAGGGCCGGGGAGGTGGATGATAAAGATGTAAACCTAGAGATCATGCCATTTCACACAGCAGTGGAGCCTCATCGAAGACAGAGGAGGGGCCAGAGAGGAGGGAGGGCTGAGTGCCAGGTGGGCGGGACCACGGGCGGAGAGCTTGGGATTGAACAGGGCCGGGGTTTGAGGAGTGGCAGGACATCAGCCCAAGTGGTCATGTGCTCAGCAGTGGGCTGGGCAGGGGGCAGTGCTCTGCTTTTGTCCTTTCCAAAGGGAGGGAGAATCTTGGTAATAGCTATAAATGTGAGCTACTCCTGTTTGCTCTATATTTAGCATATTTACATTATGTCTTTTTTTTGAATGGTTGCTTTTCAAAACTTCAACCATTTCCCAAACACTGAGTCCACCAGAAGGGCTCCTCTATTCAAGGTCACTTCGATTTCTATATTTTCTGGCACTTGGCAATCACATGGTACCCACGTGTTGGTCTCCACATGAGAGGAACAGCTGTGAGTGGCTGAGCAAGTTATCACTGTCACTGAGAACTGTGAGACACAGGGGCCTCTAAGGGGCTCCCTGCTGTCTTCCCACTGGCTCCCCATGATGGGCCCCCCAGGCCTGGGGGAGCCTGCGTTTCTCCTCAGCCATTGAGGGATGTGGGGGAGATGAAGACATCTGCTCAGTCGTTGACGTGCAGGCTGCAGTTATGTGGGGCCAGACACCTGGAGCCTGGATCTGCTTTCAGGCCTGGGTCTCCTCACCTGCACCAACCTGGGTCTCCTCACCTGGACCAACCTGGGTCTCCACACCTGCACCAACCTGTTCCCCAGGATGCATGGCTTGTGCAGGTGTTCCCGAGTCTGTTGGTCACCCTGATGTGCTGTGTCTCTTCCACTTGAGGACATCTGAGCCCCTTCACATTTTCTTTCCTTTTCCAACCTTCTCTCCAAGCTCCTGGCCCTGGGGTCCTGGTGGCTTATACCTTCCTGAACTTCTTGCGCTGAAGTCAGCTACAGCCTCTGGCCCCTTCTGCACCACCCAAGGTCCCCTGAGTTCCTGCTTCTGTACAAACATCCCGTGTGCAGAAACCTTCTGCTCAGCGTTGAGTCGTTGCCTGGTAGCTAAATCCTGAATGACAGGATTTTATCTCTCGTAACATGAATAATTTGTATAATCTAGATATGTTACGAAAACACATTTTTTGGCACTGCAGGATTTTTTTTTCATTAAAAAGAGATCTATGAAAAATGTAAAAGTCTAGATTTTTAGGTGAAAAACATTGCCACTTTTGGGATGCTAAATCTGAATCTATTCCTGTGACAAGCAGTCACAGAAGTTTCCAGTTATGTAGCTGTTCATAATACTTTGCATGTTCCTCAGCAAAGAGGTAGAAAGGAAGTAGGACCCCCATTCCCAGCAAGTGCAAGGAACTGGGCTCTGCCTACAACCCCAGTGACAGGCAGCTGCAACTGCATCTCCAAATTCACAACCATGACATGTCTCCCTGTGAATTTGGATCTCTTTTGTTTCCTTCATCATCATTATTTTGTCCTTTTGTGTATTAAAAATACTTTGCAGACAGTTTTTAGACAGTAATCAGAGGTGTAAATCGAGCACACAAGATGCCAAATGTTTGTGATGATCTGGGGACTCTTTCTTACCTTGGATTCTAACTCAGCCAACCCAGAGATTCTTGGCGAATGGATAAATGTGAACGAGGACGGAAACCTCTAATCATAGTGTCTTGGGCTTTTATCAGAATTTGGAAGAAGCGAGGAAATGCATGCTTATCTGATTTACAGATGACAGGAGGTTAGAGGGATTGCTCACTCGTTGGCTTGCGCAATGCACTGAGAAAGATAGCAGCATTCAAATAGGCAAACCAGTCCCCAGACGGCACGTGGCTGAAGGAGAATGGCACGTCCTATGATGAAATTAAAATGATGTTTGAAAGAGTATTTCCTGCCTTCGAGAAATTCTTATAGTGTATTTTTAAGCTAAAAAAAGTGGGTCATGGAATAATATGAAGATGATTCATATTCAAAGAACAGTCTGTATAGATGGATAGAATAATATTAGAGGTGGATTTTGCTTTCTTGTATTTGCTTATCTGTATCTTCCACATTTTCTTTTTTAAAGTAAAAATGAAAATGTTTTATAAAAATAATGGATCTATAGTAACTGTTCTTTTGAGGTTAAAAAAAGAATCAGTGGCTGTGCCGGTTCTGGCCTGGCGTGTCGGGACCAAGACTGCTTACTGCTTGTGAGGTTGCATGCTCTGCTTTGGCCTTGGAATGGAGAAAGGTGCGTGCTGGCAGTCTTTCCTGATGTGGCGGGGTGGCCTTAGGGCAGTTCCTTCGTCTCTCTGGGCCTCAGTTTCTCTTTGAAATCAGGGATTCAAGTGACCTCTGAGACCGCCTTCTGAACTGTGTGATGTGATGTCTTTGTGTCCCTGGGCTGTGACCTTCTTTGCTTGTGTTTCAGCAGCCGCCGTCTTAGTGCCTTGCAGAACCTTCATGGGACCAGGCGTCTTGACAGGACTTTGGGTGTAAAGGAGAGAATTCAGCCTGGGCCTGATACGTTTTATCTTTAACAAGGGGGACATGGAGAGACAGTGACCCTAGAGTAGGTTTTTTTCCTGAGTAGCTGAGGATGACTTTGTGTGGCCAGAGGCAGGAGGAGGATGTTCCGGTGAAGCCAAGCAAGGGCATCTAGACACGCTCTGTCCAGGTGATGGCGATGTCTGGGTCAAAGGAGCTGGCCAGGGGCCGAGGGACGTGGAGGTGAAGAGCCCCACCCATGGCTGCTGTGTCCTGGGAAATGACTGCTACCTCTCCTAAGTGTATTTTTAAAAGGGGCCAATTATTTAAAACACTGCTATTTCTAGTGTCCTATAGGGTTGAAGGGTGTGCTGAGGACAGGGGTCCTTCCAGAACATCTTTGGTATGTACTTTAACACCCTGAACTTGACCCCGCAGGTCAGGGTGTGTGCTGCCTTGAAGGCTGCTCTCCTTGTCACATCCTTCTGCATACCCAGTGCTCCTGCTGCTTCCCAAGGCAGGTGTCCAGGTGTGTGCAGGATGCCGTGGACAGGGTGGTGTGTAGCCATACCCAGCCTGTAGCCCGATGACACTGTGACCTGTGCTTCCACGGCAGGCTGAGATCACATGAGCGTACTTGGTGACCCTCCCCATTAACACAGCTGAGTTCCTTCTGGGTGCTTCCTGTGTGCCTGGCACAGATGCAGCTGCGTGGAGCCGGGGAGCACACTCAGTTTACAGAAAGGGAAAACTCCTAACTCTTTTCATAGGAACTGGTGCCAAGGAAGATTTTCCCCAAGCATTTTCGTTGTGATTTTAAATTTGTGTTAAGATTTTTTTTTAAAGTAATTGTAAAGATTCAGGACTTATGTTAATGTCCATTTCTTTGTCTAGGATACTTCCAAAATCCATGCAAAGAATTGAAATCACACGTCTAGCATGTGAGCTATAAAGTAATAAAAGAAAACCTCATGTGATAGTAACCTCGTGAAGAGTTACTGATAGAAAAGTAGATGTGACCCAGTGACCTCCATGATTTTCTTTGACAAGGATGTACCACCTGTCCCTGGTACCTGGAAACCTCTGAGAAACTCATGGATGTCCTAACCAGGGTTGCAAATTTGTTTTTGAGGAACAGGTTTAATAGTGATGAACAAATGCAGTGTTATTGGCTACCACTTAATTATTTATATGCCTTGAGTTGGTGCTGTGCTCAGCACTTCGTAGAAAGTCTTTCTTTGTTTCTTTCTTTATTTTTGTACCAGGGATTGAACCCCGTAGTGCTCAACAACTGAGCTACATCCCCAGCTCTTTATATATTATTTATACACAGTGTCTTGCTAAGTTGCTTAGAGCCTCACTAAGTTACTGAGGCTGGCTTTGAACTTGAGATCCTCCTGCCTCAGCCTCCAGAGCGGCTGGGATTATAGGCGTGCGCCACTGCTCCCGGCCATTGAAGCATCTTTTTAAAAGTTAAAAAAAAAAATTAAGTCTCTTATTTAGTCTTCACAGTACCTTTAGGAAAAAGGTATAAATCCATTTGATAATGCAAAAACCTAGGACTTAGAGACAGTTGTTTGACGGCAGAGTTGGAATTTGTACCCAGGTATTCGGACACCAAACCTGTGCCGTTAACTAGACCGTGAGATCTCCTGGAATACCATGTTCACAAGGGAGGATGTAAACTGGCAAGTTCACTGCCGTGTCTTTAAGTATAACACTGGGCACGATGATTTGATCTCAGCCACAGCCGTTTTCTATATCCCACGTCAGAAAAGTGGGCGGGAAAGTCACTCGGAGCGAGAGAACCCGTGTGCAGGCCCACGAGCATTTTCACGATTGAAGCGTTTTCCCTGCTGACAAGTTCTAGAGCACACAGCCCTGGCCTGCGGTGACCCGGGAGAGTGAGGAGGAGCTGTGGAGGGAGCAGCCCCAGGGCCCCGGCCCCTTTCCTGCCTCTGCCCTCCACACACACACACACACACACACACACACACACACACACAAGGCCCTTCACTGTGGGAGACGGTTCCTCCCTAGGTCTGCCTTGGACTGAGCAAAGAGTTCCTGGTGGTCTTGCTGTGTGACTTTTGAAGCATCAATTTCGTATTTCTTTGTGGTGGGTCAAGTCACCTTTCACCTGTGGATGTCAGTGTGTGGCCTAACAGAGCCACCTCCCCACACCAGCCTCGGCTGGGCCTTTGTGTGGGACATCCCAGCTGCTCGCTTGGTGGATGACACCTGGTGGGCCACCCCCGGGCTTTGGCACCTTCCAGCTCCAGGCCTGGGTCTGGACGGGGAAGGGTGCTGAGGGACACAGGGCTGGATTTTGCAAGTCCTTTGGGTTTCTGGCAATGACAGTGACCTGCAGAGGAGAGGAGGAGGATGTGTGTTTATTAAGAAGTGACATGATGACGATGGTGTGTGCGGTGTCATCCAGAACCTCTGGGTGACGGTTCAGGGGGACAGGTCCTCTGCACCCCGTCGCTGGCATGGCATGCATGATGGCTTTGCTTCGTGGGGAAGTGCTTCCCCGTCCTGCTGGACCCGCCTGCTCTGAAATTCCCGGACATGCTTCATCTTTCTCCTGCCTCTGAAGGGGCAGATGGGAGTGGGGCGGGCCGGGCCCTGGGAACCCCGACAAGGTGGACCCAGGCGAGCTGAGGTCCTCCTGCCACACCCAGCAGCACCTTGTGGCTCCTCACTGTGGGGCTTCCCTGTACTGGTCCTCACCTGCTCTGTGTGAGAGGAGGAAGTGGCCAGGGGCCCCCACAGGCCTATGGGACACAGTGTGTATCCTTGGAGGCTGTCTGTCCGTGAGCAGAAATAGGACGGCCAGGCTGTGGCGGTCTGGTGGTGTGGCAGGGGAAGGTGGATTTGAGTCCTTGACTTTTGGAGACCAGATGCTGATTCAGCAATAAAATAAAATGACTGTTTATGAAGGCCATTGGAGGCCAGGCCTGGTGGCCTCTGCTTCTTCATCTGTCCCCGTAAATCAGATGAGATCGGGCACGTTCAGGGTGGTATGGCCGTAGACTGTCCCCGTAAATCAGCAGAGTCTGATGCTATGCAAGAACACAATAATCAAGGCACCTGGTGACCAGGTGGTGGGGACCCCAAAGCTCTTCTGATTTGTTTTCCTTTGCGAAGTGTTCTGGGTGACATGGGGTTACATATGGAAGAGTGCCAGCTGTCCTCACCTTGTCTGGTCTGTGGGAACATTACCAGGCCTTCTTGCTGGAGGCCACTTGCTCAACCGAGAAAGGCCACCGGAATCGACGCCTCAGGTTCTCTGATTCACTTGCTATTAGAGGCAGATAAGCAATCCAGCTGGAAGGAGAATGTGGCTTCCACTTCACCATAATAGTGGGTAAATTGGGGGCAGTGTGATACCTTGAATGAACTTTGGGCAATGATGTGAATCACCTGCAGTGCAGGGACCCTGCGTTCTCAGTGCCCGATGTGAAGATGAGCGAGGCACGCTGTCACCCCTCAAGTCACTTCCATGTGTTAACCACCATTTCTACTTCAAACCCAGAGTGCCAGGGCACTGACACCGTGCGGGAGCTAGACCATGCAAGGTTTTCACCTTTGGTGGAGAGGCCATTCGGAGCTCCAAGACCCTCTTCTGAGCTGAGTGGGAGGAACGCACCTGGCTCTCCAGGAGGGATGACCCGTGAGTTGATGGGGCAGTGGCCGCCTCTCTGTGCCTCATGGAGCTGATTTTCCCACTCCCTGCCATGGCTTCCAGTCATATATCTGTGTGCTTCTTACTAATGTCTGTCTCCACGAGTTTCTAAGGGCAGAGACGAGTCCCCCTGTACTGATGGTACCCCAAGAGCGCCAGCACCTCCCATGAAATGGGGCTCCAGAAATATTGACCAAATAAGTGAATGAGTGGACTTCTTTGGGGGTAATTGGGCAGTGCCTTTAAAAACATGAAGGCATGAAATGTGATTCTGGGAAAGTATTTTTTTTAAGTATTTCTCTTAGTTGTAGATGGACACAATACCTTTATTTATTTATTATGTGGTGCTGAAGATTGAACCCAGTGCCCCACATGTGCTAGGCAGATGCTATACCACTGAGCCCCAGCCCCAGCCCCGATTTCCTCATCTTCAAAGCTGGAGTAGGACTCATTATTGTTCAGCTCTTACTTGTGTTTTCTATTTCTTGTTGGTACATAGAATATCATCTTATATCACCTTAAATTCAACTAAATATGACATGTTCAGAGAACAGAGTTGGTGAGGTGTGACCCCATGGGAAAACGGTCAGGGGAAGGCACCTGACTTGCGGTAGCATCTGCCTGGGCATGGGAATGCCTGTTCCTCTTTCCCCCTTAGACTGCTGCTCCCTCTTTCCTTTTTCTTTCTCTTCTGTTCTTCCTTCCTTCCTTCTTCAGTTTTTAAAAGGTTGGAAGTTGGTCTTGGTTTTGTACCTAATGTTCTGTGAATACGAATTCCTTTTTTTAAGCAGAAGGTAGCTTCTCATGCCCAGATGGAGTGGTTGTTGGATTTGTGGGCAGAGGGAGCTCCGAGGTGTGGGGTTCACAGCCCCCCAGCCCCCACGCCTGTGATGAGCTGGGTTCCACCTGCCCTCCACTTTGCTTTTCCAACATGAGGGAATCACCCGCGGGGAGTGACTGGCCGCCAGCTCAGCCGGGATGTGCCCCCTGGGCGAGGGCGGTGGGGAAGGCAAAGTCATGTGGGTCCCCTGGGATGCTGTGCTAAACTCTGGATTGTCCTCAAGGGACCTCACCTCACTGTCGACAGTTCTTCACCCGATCGTTTGTGGTTACCCTGCTTATAGATTATTAAATAACCTGGCTTCTGAGTGATCGCTAATACACATAGGAAGACTTTAAGCTAGGATAGGTCAAGCTGTTATCCTATTATATCTCACAGGGAACTTGCTTTTTTTTTTTCTTTCTTTCTTTTGGGACTGGGGAGTGAAATCAGGGGCATTTAATCACTGTGCCACATCCCCAGCTCTTTTTATGATTTATCTTGAGACAGGGTCCTGCTGAGTTGCTTAGGGCCTCACTAAATTGCTGAGGTTGGGTTTGAATTTGCGATCCTCCTACCTCAGCTTCCCAAGTGGCTGGGATTACAGGCGTGCCCCACCATGCCCAGACTTAAAGGTCTCTATCTGCAATCAGTATTTCATCATTTAATTCTAGAACATTCACGAGTTTTGCATTTTATAGCATGAACACTGCTACACTAGTTCTTTTTTTATATTTATTTTTTAGTTCAATTGGACACAATTCTTTCATTTTATTTATTTATTTTTATGTGGTGCTGAGGATTGAACCCAGGACCCAGCATGTGGTGCCAGATGAGTGCTCTACCTCTGAGCCACAACCCCAGCCACCTACACTAATTCTTAATGGATCATTACAAAGTCTTAAATTTGGGACTGTGGGCCTCGCATCAGAATAAAGCATCATGGTGCAGGAGAAGGAAAAGCTGTCTTACAGAATGGTTCCAGTTAATCCATGTAGAGGAACTGGGGAAATAGGAAATAACCATCAGAACACCCTAGTAACACCTGTAGGTAAGATCTGTAAGTCAGCAAAAGTCAGGAAGACACAGGATATTAGCATAGTCTAAATTATCTCCTCAAACATAAATTTTTATTAATTACAAAAAGAAGTCGATGAGCTAACAGTGAAGGAGACCTGGAGACATCAACCATGCCTGGTTCTTATCAGCCATAATAATCATAATAGCTGTTGTTGCCCTGGATGTGACACCAGGAAGGGTCCCTGACCCCTGGGTATCCTTCCCAGGAATGTGTGGCCCTAATCTGATCCGGTGAAACTGCACAGGCCCAAATTGAAGGGCATCCTACAAAATACCCGACTGGGGCTTTTCAAAAGTGTCAAGGCCTGAAACACAGGGAAAGACCAGGGACCTGTCATAGCGCGGAGGATCCCAGGAGATGGAACCACCAAGTGCAACGTGGGCCCTAGACTGGGTCCCAGGACAGAGAAAGGACCTCAGTGAGAGAAACTGGTGAGCTCCAAATGATGCCAGGAGCTTGGGGAACAGCCAGGGTCAACCTCTTGTTTTGATCCTTGAGCCAGGGCTGGCAGAGGATGGTGCAGGGGTGGGGTGAAGGGTGGAGGGACTCTTCCCAAAGTCTAAAAGTGTCCCAAAATGAGAAGTTAAAAAACACTCTGGATATACATGGGTTAATGTCATCAGTAATAAATAAAATCACCTTTTGTGATATTATTATATTTTGGGGGGATATTATGCCCGTTTGGCTACAGTTCATGGGTCACACTGGACCTGCGTCCATTCACAGATGGCACATAGTGCACAGGGACTGCTAATCACAGACGGTGGTTCACGTTGGGCTTGGAAGTACGCTGTGTCTGAGTCACTTCCTCCCCTCAGTCAGGTCTGCTTTGTGATTACCTTAAACTCTCAACTGAGACCAAACAGTCTGGGTGCCTGGACACAGTCACAAAACTCATAAGCCTTTTCTGACAAACTGAAAGTTCTACTTCCAAAAGACTATTTGGGTTCAGTGGGCTACTTTTACTTAGTGGGTTGTGGAGATTTGGCACAGAATGCAGAGAGACATGTTGTAGAGTTCCGCGGCCACCCCTCCGGGTGGAGTTCGAGGGGCGCTTTCTGATGGCCATGGAAAATGGCAGGAGTTACCGTAGCAACTCTCTATTGAGTCCTCCAAAGCAGAACCATCCATTTTAGTCCTCTGGTTCATAGATCTGCCATAAGAAGTGTTTAGTAAGAAAAAAAATTTTGCTAAACCAACATGTTACTACTGTTAGATAAAGGGCAGATTTTTCTTGTGCTGTCATAAGCCAGCGAGCGAGGAGTGTGTTTTGGTTGAAATCTCCACATACTCTCAAGTTCACGTTGGCTCAGGGCAGTGCTGACCCTTGGCAGCAGCAGGTCAGTGATATGATTCTGCCTCCCTCACTGCCTGGTCTGCTGCTCCCCCCTGCGGACCCCCACTCTGGCCATGTCCCACTGCCTGCTGCTCCCAGAGTGTGGCATGACCTTTACACTCTCTGCTTTGTTATTTCCTGCCCTTAAATATCCCCGTCTTTCTTCTCTCTGAACAGTTCCTCTAACTCTTTAGGACTTAGGTCAGAAACATTTCCTCTGATCATAAGGATTCCATGTTTCTCTATTACATTGCAGGTTACTGTGGTGTTTCTGTCTGAATGAATGCAGTTCATCCATTTGCTGTCCCCTTCCTTCATGCACCATTGATTGAGCGCCTGCCATGGGTTGGGCACCTGAGGAACTGGAGAGACAGCCGTAGGAGGAGAGGCAATGGCCCTGGCTCTGGGGCCTCCACACTAGTAGAACAGGCAGACTGACTTAGCTCTGTAGCCCTGGTTGAGATAAAGGACCTGTTTACCTACTTCCATTTCTGGGTCTGGCTCTCTGAGGGTGTGGGTTTTGTCTTTCTTATTTTTGAAGCCCTGGGTTATAGGAAAGCACCCAGCAGGTTGTAGGCACTTAGGGGACTGATTTGTGCCTATGGAAGATCACTTTGCTCCCAGAAGCTTCTCAAATGTTTTTTTTTTTTTTTAATTTTAATTTTTTTAGTTATAAGCTGAACTAATCAAGCCAAGCCTTGCTGATTTCCCACCTTTGACTCTGGCACATGGAAAAGGTGGCACGGGGGCCAGGGCAGGACCACCCAGGACTGGGCATCAGTCAGGACCTGCTGTGCAAGCCACAGACTCTGCCAGGGAGAGGGACCCCTCCTGGCCCTCACCATCTGGTGGCTTTAGCTCAGGTCAAGCCCTGGGCAGTGCATTGGGTCACCGGACTGTGCCCTGGCCACAGGGCCTCTCGGGTAGGGAAGGAAGGAGGTTTCAACGCTAGCTAAGCAAATAGAATTGTGAATGTCCGATACCCACTGAATGCAGTTGGCTGGTGATTCACAAATTCCAGCTGTTTTGTGTAGTTCACGTTATAGAGAATTGGGATCCAGTTGATGAAGCTTCTACAGGAGTTTGTATCACCGTATATTTTAAATGTGCATCAAGTTCTTTGTAGACTGAATCACTCCTTTTAACTCTCTCTAGTGTGATCGATTGAGGCCTCAGGTCTGTGACGAGACACTTGAAATAATTTTCCATGAACACTGTCCTTAACAGAAAAATCACATGGTTACATGTGATTTGGGAAAAGGACTAGCATTTTTGATTGAGTTACTTTTAAGAAATTACTTTTTTCTAGATTTGGGAATTCTACTCAATCAATCAGCCAGCCCTCCCCCTACCCAAAAAAATCTCTAGACGTCCAGTGTTTGCTGAGTCCTGAAGTGTAATGATTCGTATTGTATTATTAGTATTTCCAAGAAGTATTGTCTCTTAATATAAAAATTATAGTTGGCATATGAAAAAAATTACTGTGAAAATAGTTAAAAAAGCCTTTCCAGCCTCATCTACAGTTTCCTCGTCTATGGGAATCAGGTGGACGGTGTGGCCCTGGAGGTGGGCCGGACGTTTCTCCTTGCAGCAGAGGCACAGTGTGGTGGGCCTCTTTAGCTCTGCACATCCCCCAGGAGGCCCCAGCCCGATCCCTGTTGTAGTGGTGGACAGCTGACTACCACACTTGGCGCCATTGCTTTGGGCAAGTCGTGTGACCATCTTGCAGGACAGGGTTGTTGAAACCCATCCCGTTTGATGGAGTGGGCATGCAGGTGGTTTAGTGTCCTGTGCCATCAGTATCACTACTACCGAGAGGTCAGAGGACAAGCGGGATTCAGATCCCGAAGTGCGTTGGCTGTCCGCTGTGGAATTTGGATTTTACGGAGGGGGATCACGTTTCAATTTCCTGAGCACAGAGCATGATTCATGGGAGGATATGGTCTGCCCCCCCTTCTGAAGGTGGCTTTGTTATTTGCTGTGGAGGAAACTCCCTCAAACATCACACATCTCTTCTGTCCCCTCTTTGATTCTGAGATTGAACCCAGGGGTGTTCTGCCACTGAGCTATGTCCCCAGCCTTTTTTATTTTATTTTATTTTATTTTTTTGGTACAAGGGATTGAACTCAGGGGCACTCAACCACTGAGCCACATCCCCAGCCCTATGTTTTATTTTATTTAGACACAGGGTCTCACTGAGTTGCTTAGGGCCTCGCCATTGCTGAGGCTGGCTTTTGAACCTCATGATCCTCCTGCCTCAGCTTCCTGAGCTGCTGAGATTGCAGGCAGGCACCACCATACCTGGACCTTTTTATTCTTATTTTGAGACTGGGCCTCACAAAGTTGCTAAGGTTGGCCTCCTTTGTGCCATCCTTCTGCCTCAGCCTCTCGAGTAGCTAGGGGTACAGGCGTGTGCCACTGCACCTGGCCAGACACTCTTTACACAAAGGGAAGTACAAAAACTTGGCAAAACCTAGGAAAGAGCCTTTGGGGGATCACCTTTGCTCCTGTTTTCACCTGTGACCATGGATCACTGAAATTTGCCTTGTTTGAACCAGAGATGAGATAACTGGGGGCCTGCCTTGCATGGACCAGCACAGAGCTCTGCATACCAGAAATGCCTGCCGATGCCTCTCCGATACCACATCACATAATGTTGAATGATACAAATAGAGTGTGTCCAGGTTCCCTGACCCCCCGAGAAACACCTGGTACTTGCATTTGCTCCTTAAGACACACAGTGGGCTCGAGGGGTGACCATTCTCAGGTCAGTTTGCCTCCCATCAGCTGCCTGCCCCAAGCTCTCTCTGTTCCCTGCCCACTGTGTTTCCTTCCTGGGTCTGGGTTGCAGTCCTCCTGGGCCCTCCAGGATTGAGGGTGAGTGGGCCGCCATGCTTGCTCCTGTCTGTCTCTGGGCCGCTTTGTCCCCAGGGTGGGTGATCTCCGGCGCTGGACTCTGGATTGATCAACCAGGTTAGGCAGGTGAAGGGCAGGTGAAGAGATGGGGCTGGTGGGGCTCTGATTCTTCGTGATGGAGGGGATCTGGGAAAAGACAAAGCAGGACCAGAAGCAGAGGGCACGGCCAGGAGGCAGGGCCAGGGGTCCTGCGGCTATCAGCGGGACCTGAGTGGGAAGTTGATGGCCAGTGCACCAATGAATGCCGAGCGGAGTGCCAGGAAGATCTCCAGGGACCTTCTGGTTGAGCAGTCTCCAGCGTTCCTTCTGAGCAAGGACAGCAAGGTCCTGAGAATGTCCAGGAAACCGGAGGCCTGAGCCCATGGGACTCTGGGCTCTGCCCCACAGGGCTGTCTGCTTGGTGGCCCGTCACCCCCAGCCTCCCCATGGTGTGGTTTTTGAGCAGCTCCCAGGAAGCTGGGCCCCTCAGGCAGTTCTGTAGGTGACACCCAGGATTGTCCTGCATCCTCCGGCCACAGCGGGATGGCCCTGGGCCTCTTCAGCTCTTTCTGGACTGTGTGGACAGGCTCTTCCCAGTGCCGTCACCTTTGGAAACCCTGGTTTTGTTTCCAGTTTCCCTTCCCAACAACCACAGTGGCTTGGTTTGTCGGTCTGCGGTTCCACCTGCACTCAGGGGTGAGGTCAGCGGGCTCATTATCACGTCCCTGTTGTGAAGACTGACCTCATCAAGGAACCACTGTCTAATTCTAGGACAGCTCACAGAAAGGTCTGATGGGCTTCAGATGCCTGTGTCTCCTGGTACCACCCTGAGAGATACACTGGAGTATTTGAGCCTGTGTCTAGCAATACAGAATTCATTCACTCATTCATTCAACAAAATTTTATTGGCTTTTTGCAAAAATGTTCTTTACTGTAGCAAAAAAGAAACAAAAGAAAGCTATGCTAGATACTATGGGGGAAAGATATGAATAACATGAGGTTAATCCCTTAAAATTCTTAATAAAGGTAAAACCCAAGTGTGTTATAATAGAAGGTGTTATTAATAATCATCACTTACCAGTACATAGTACTTTCTATTTCACACTATTTTTGTGCTATTTATATTATTTCAATGAATCCCCATAGCAGCTGTATGAGGTAGATAATTTCTATTTTCTTTTTGTAGCTAAGAGAATTGAAACTCGGAGAAGTTAAGTGACTTGTCCAAGGTTGCACAGCCAGCAAGTAGTAGAGCCATGCTTCAAACTCCGGGGAGTCTTGCAACAATCTCCACTCTTAACACTGTGCCGCTGAAGTCAAATGTCATATTAGAAAATTAGGGAAGATGATTATGAATGGAGAATGGCTTGCAGCTTGAAATTCCATAATTCATGTCTCAGCATAGATAGGATCGACCAGGCCAAGATCTGAAAGTTAGAAAAATACATATTCTAAAAGACATACGTGCATACATTGTTTCCTTATCTCTCAAGTTTACCCACTGTGATTCCCAAGCTTTGCACAGAAATTCACTGCAAAAATCAGGTGTCCAGGAAAACCAGTTGATTTGTTCTGCTTTGGTGTGGTGGCCTAAACCCACCTCTTCATTTATTTGCAAATAACGTAATGATTTGATGGCTTGATGCATTTCAAACCACATAATCATGCTGCTATTACAGTGACCTAGAGATGTTGGTGTTCCTTGTTGCTCAAATAACTTATGATTGGTAATTGTGTGTGTGTGTGTGTGTGTGTGTGTGAGAGAGAGAGAGAGAGAGAGAGAGAGATTCCTTTTATCTACTTTCTTGCTATTATTTTACCATATGTCAAATCCTGACAACCCCTGGTACAGGTCTGTGTTGGTAGATTGCAACCAGCCACTGAGGGAGAAGGGACCTGGGGACTAAAGGCATCCCAGTTCTGTGGCTCACCTCCTGTGAAGGTGTGGACGGTGTGGGAAGTGGGGCTTCCTGGTGTTCAGGAGTGCTGGCTCCCTGTGGCCTGCTCCCCAGATGCGCTCTCAGCTGACAGTCTGACCCTGGCGTGGGGGACTCCCAAGTGCCTGAAGCAGGCTCCTTGGGGCTCCTCCCTCCTGGGCCCCTGGTCCACCCTGCCAACCTGCCACGACCTCAAGGGCTCATCTGCTTTCCACACCAGCCCTGCCTGCACGCTGGCCCTCAGGGGCGGGCACTGTCTGTCTTTGTCACAGGCCTCACACAGTTCTGGGCCTGTGTCCCTGTCCGCCTTACCTCTGAGATCTGGAGAGGCATGCCCCTGGGTCTGGCTGAGCCAGCCTCTTCCGGAGCATTCTTTCTGCCTGAAGGGCCTTTAAAACTGCTTCTCCTACCCCTTCCCTGGAGCCATCTTCTGCCCTACCTCTTCTGGCTTCTGGGATTTGTCCCGAGTGGGCACTCTCCTCAGGTCTTATGTGTCCAGCCTTCAAGCAGTTGTACTCTAGTACATTGATGTTGAGACACATTGATCGCCGTGGGTGTGCCAAGGTGGAGGTTTTGTAACAGCTGATGAACAAACCCTGGAGCTCTGGTTTGCAGGCTCTGCTTGCAGCAGGTAGTTTGGTTTCAGAAGCACTCCTCTCTTTAGCCGACATTCATTCCTAAGTACCCACGGGGTGCTCCCAAGAGACCGAGTGCCAAGCCAGCACGCGCTCCTCCCACCCCAGGAAGCTCCAGCCCTGCCACTTTGAGATGTCTATCAGGGGTTCAAAACCAGCAAATAGAAATAAATGATTGAATTCGATGGTGGCTTGATTCTAGACCCTAAAAAGCATCTTCCTATTGCTCTTATCACCCATGATGAGGGTTGCAGGAAGTGCTTCAGCTGGAACGCATTTTGTGCCTTTGCAGAAAACCTCGAGATTGTGTCTACACAATCATTAGGATCTAGAGGGGCCCTTCATTTTCTGAATTGTACTTTGCTGCATTTTATTGGGAACACTATGTGCTGTAATGGCATTTGGGGATCCACATGGGTGTTGGATAAGGACCTCTACATAGACACAGCACAAATGTATATTTATTAGGGTTGTCATTTTACAACATACCGTACAGTATCAATTATGACCCAAATAGGAAACAATTAGTTTGGAAATCATTCAGCCAAAGTTTGGGATCATGATTTGGCCAAAAGTTAGACGCAGGTGTTTTCGTTCTTCACGTGAATTATGGAGTTTACCCTCAAAAGACTCCCGTGTGCGGATGCTGCTGCCTGCATCCTGAGGCGTGTGCACTGCGGCACGGAGAAGCTCAGTACCGGCCCCAGGTCGCACAGGCAGTACGTGGTCGCACTGGCACCTGGACCCGGCGGTCTCATTCTGGTGCCACAGTGTTCCAGCGTCTCCTTTCTTTAGACCTGACATCTCTCAACCCTGAACTGAGGGAGGTGGTGACGTGGCCTTTAGGGTCTCTTCCCACCAGGTGTCCTGGGATCTCTGAGCCATCCTCTGGTGGGAGACGGGACTCTCTCTGTCCCTGTGCTCACAGAAGCCCCCGGCAGCCATCGAGCTAGTCCGTTCCCTGCAGGGCGTGTGTTTGCCTGGGTCGTGGGCACCATGCTGTGGAGCGGGGACACTGCACCGTTCTGCCTACACCTCGGAGGAGAAGCCACTGTGGGCCCCAGGTCAGCTGGCGACCACCCTGAGTGATTTGTGATGAGAGAAAACGGCACCTACAATCTTGAGGAGCTTTTTCAAGGGGGGAACTTGGGATGCAGCCTTGCAGAGCCCAGGACACCTGCTTGCCATCTGAGCTCTTCACGGCCCTGAAGGACACAGGCCTGAGTCGAAGGTACACTCCGAGCAAGGGCACTTGAGGCTGGCAGCGGGTGGTGTGAACGTGAGGAGGCAGTGGCCGTCACCCTGTGAGAAAGAAGCAAACCGCAGAGTATAAGATCCTTGGTTGCAGAGGAAACACTGCTCCTGTGCCTCGGATAAAGGTCACCCTCGAGGTCACTGCTGCTGCCCTGAAACCTCCCCCTAAGACACACCAGCAGCCAGGGTGAGGTTTATAGGAAGGAAATCACAAGGATCGTAGAAACTAAGATGCTGTCACCGCCAACACAAGGTGTCCTCACTAACAGCAGCTAGCGCCTACGGAGGCCTCCCTGTGTCCAGGCAAACCCTGGCTGTGTTGTCACCTTGTCTCCCCACATGGCCTCTGGGAGCCCCAGGTTTTTGTGGCCAGAGACACCCACGGTAAAACCTTGCCTTCCTGCCAGGCTATAGCCCCCGAGGCCCAGACCCCACCGCCTCCTAAGCATGGCTGAGGCTGAGGAATGCTGTGAACACTCTAGAGAGAGAGGCCTGGACCCTGTGGCCAACTTTTGTTATATCCACTGATGCTGGAAGGCACCTCAGTACCTGATGTCCCCAGTGCACCAGGAACTCACTGCAGCCGGGTGGGATCCTCGGTCAGCAGGACACCCTCATCTGAGAAGCCTCCCAGGTGCAGCGGTGAGATGGGGGACTTCCTCGGTGCCCTTCACACTCGACAGAGAAAAGCACACCCCTGTTATTGAGTAAAAGAAGCACAAACATGTCTGGGTCCAGCACCACAGACTGACCCTTAGGTCTCTGTGAGGGGAGGAGGAACCGCAGGATGGAATCCAGGAAACCAGGTTGGAACCTCGCTGTGCTGGGCGTCCACGCAGCTGAGGCTTCTCTTGACTCATTTCCAGATCCCTGGTGTCCTGGTGAGCCACGCAGCTTCTGTGATGGAAAGAGCGTGTGCTCTCCAGTAACCAGAGGTCAAAGGCGATAGAGAGGGCATGTGCTCTGGGGTGTGGGCTGCGCTGGTCAGTGATGGCCCGTAGCCCTGGTGGCGTCCAGAACCCTTTGCTTCATGTCATTAATATTGCCATCATCCCAGTGAGTCACGGCTTCTATAGGATTCTGAAGTTGTTTAGCTTTGGGGAGGGGGAGTTTCTGCTTCTAAAGAGACCTGGGAAAAACCCCACTCATTGCCTCCCCATTGGGCTGTGATTTCAGCCTTTTCCGCGAACCAGTAGGACGCGACCCTGAGTGTGGCCGCCATCCTTCATCTGCACTTGGACTTCCCACAGAGGTCCCAGGCGGCTGCTCCCCGTGCGTGCCCCGGGGATTCAGGGAAAGTCCAGTTCACGCGGTTCCTGCTCAGGTGCCCTTCATTTCACAGAGAACACGCATGCATTGACATCTGAGAATCCCTGGGTATAATCTGTGTGTACTTTTCACTTTGTGCAAAACACACGTATGCTTACATTTTCTGTTAGTGTTTGGTTGGCTCCTAATTTGTCCCTGCAGTGGCAAGGGGGAGGATATTCTAGTTTGTACAACTTACGCAGCTTTTATAGCCTCAATTAACAAAGGCAAACAGGCCGTCTGGTGCAATACGGAACCAGCGGTGTGGACCACGTGTGGCATGGTCTTTAGCTTGTGCGTCTGTGTGGACCTCTGTGGTAAAGGCACAGATATCAGGTGCAAGCAAAAAGACAAAGCTCCATCCTGAAGTGCTTGGACTTCTCTCCCCGCCTAATGCTTTTGGTTCAATTTACATCAAAGCAGTTATTAATAAGCTACTCTGCTAGACAGTGAGGACGCGAAGATTATGACGTGTTCTGGGCTCAAGAGCCCTCGCCACCCGGCTCGACAGACAAATAAAGTAACGGTAGCCTGGTGATAGGCGGTACAGCGGGGGATGCTCGGGTTGCCATGGGAATAGAGAAGCAGTTGTACTGAATTCTGGCTGAAGATGGGAATGTGGGGAAAGCGTCATAGTGGTGGTGTAAAATTCCCCGTGTTCAGGACAACTTTCTTCCTGGTGATTAGAGACAGCAAACAAAAAAGAAGTTAATTGTACGATTTAGTGCCAGGTGGGAACTGCTACAGGAAGAAATAAAGCGAGGAACACAGACCCAGACGTGGAGGGGGAGAGGGTTACCTTTCTAAATAGAATAATTTGTTATATAAATATAGGGAAAAGTCACTTTGATTTGTATTTTTAATGAATCCTAATGTGCATTTTAGGTCTCAGATTCTATGCTACATTTGTCTCATTTATGCCATTTTTATTGATTTTTCATGAATTTTTTTCACAGAAATGTTATTTATAAAGTTGTCCAGATGGCCATGAAATATGATTGAAACTCTGTCCATCAGGGCAGCCCCTCCCTCCAGTAAGCGTGGCAGGTTAAAGTTGGAGAGGAGGAAGCCAGAAACCTCAGAGCCCCATTCAAAGGTGTGACCGGACCAGTTCCTTCTCTCTTTATGGAGGACTGAGCAAGTTCGCATGGGCTGTTTGCAGGGGTGAGGCTGGAGTGAGGGTGGGCGTGAGTGTTCTGCTCAGGCACGGCTGACGTGGGCATATGCACGTCACTCTTGCCCTGGCCTCCTGTGGGGAGTCCCTGGCACTCCCGGATGGCTCCTGGGCTGTCCACTGCTGCCGGGCAGATGAAGCCTTGCTGGAAGGCACCCGTGGAGTTTGGAGTCTGTTTGTCAGAGGCAGGGGGTGGGGGTAGAAGGGAAGGCCAGGGGACGGTCAGATTGAGTACAGCTGTGATGGGAAGCGAGACTCCAAGAGGGCCAGACGGTGGAGCACAGTGACCCAGTGGGAAGAGATCTGGCCAGTAAGACCAGAGTCACAGGACACACAGAGCTCTGGTGCTGGTCTTTAGGTCACCCTGGACAATGGAGGGAGCTCCCAGCCGGATGTGCTGGGGTGGGAGGGGGTGGGGAATTGAGCAGACAGACAGGTCCACTGTCAGCTTGGGGAGGTAAGAGTTGTCAGTGTCCCATTATCACCAGCTGGCCGGGCTGGCCATGTGAGCTGGGTTCAAAGGTGGCTGGCTGTATCAATAACTCAGAAAACAGCGAAGAAACCACGCAGCACTTGAATATAAGTTTCTCAGGCAGAATGGCTCAGCTCGGCTTGGTGATGCCAGGGGTCAGCTCCCGCTCTGGAAGGAGCAAGAGAGCGAGCACACCCCACATCTACTTATTGGGGGAAAGACATTTGAGAAAGTTCCACCCCAATAAGTCAAGGGATTGGGTCTCAGGGGGTTGCCCATCCCCATTGGGTAACACCCAGGTAGGGCTAGACGCAGGCTCCGTTGCCCAGCCAGGTTGAAGGCCTCTTGCCCTGCACAGCTTTCGAGTGCGTGCCAGACCCCCCCGCCCCCGGCACGGCTCAAGGCCGGGGAGAGCAAGCTCAGCCCAGGGGCAACGGGTGCTCCCCACATTCCATTGAGGAGATGGTTTTAAGACCCTGGTCCTGGCTGTTGGTAAAATCAGGTCTCTTTGGTCTGTTGAAATATTCTCTTTGGTTATTGGGGAAGTAGGCAAAGGAACTCAGGAAAGCCTGAAGTGGTCCTTGGTTCTGTGTAGAGGTTTTGTGTACCTGAAAGGGGGATGAATGTTCAGGGCAAAATATATTTTGTCCTTTTTAAAAAATATATTCTTTCAGTTGTATATGGACACAATACCTTTGTTTTGTTTATTTTATATGTGGTGCTGAGGATGGAACCCAGGGCCTCACGTGTGCCAGGCAAGCGCTCTGCCACTGAGCCCCAGCCCCAGCCCTATATTTTCTCTCTGTGAATCCAGGAATTCTAGCCCGACATAGGCATTTGGAAATAAGTGATCAGTCCCTAAAGCAGCTGGAATTGGAATACAAGGTTAGGGGTCCCCACATCTGTCCTGCCCAAGGCCACACGGTTTTAGGTTAGTGTGGAGCTGGGCCTTCTGAGGGGCTGCAGTCAGGCCCACCTGCTTCTCCCTCTGAAGTGTGGCATGGGACAGAACACATGGCTGTGGCTTTCCCCCAACGTGGGTCCCTGGCCTCAAAGTCAGTTGGTTGTGGAAACTGAAGACCATGCTGTGAGGTGCCCATGGGGGACAGTTCAGCTCACCAACAGGCTCTCCGTGTTTGGGGTAGGTGGTGTTGCCCTGCAGTAGAACACCTGCTGTCCTCTTGAAGAGGGCAGAGATGCCCTCTCAGAGTCCCAGTGTGGTGGCCAGAGGACCCCGAGCACAGTGTTGTAGAGCTGGTGCCTCAGTGAGGCAGCATTTTGATTCTGTGGAGGTCTCAGAAGGAACATGTTTTCAAAACAGGAAATCCCATCAAGGATGGGTGACAGGTAGGAAACGGGCAGGTGGGAGCTCAGGGCCCACCCCCCAGTTCCTGGTGCTGGCAGCTGGGGGGAGCTGCTGGCTGTCCGCTGAACTCTTGAGCCGCCCAGCGCTGCAGCCAGACAGCAGGTTCTCCCCATAGCACAGGGCCGCAGGCTGCGAGGACAGAGTACTGAGACTTAGGAACTCAGCCAGATATCTGGAAGGGACAGATGGGAAGGACTAAATATTTATGACACTGAGGACTAGAGAGGAAACAGTTCCGTATATGAAGACCGTAGGCAATTAAGAAAAAAATAAAACACTATTTGTCCAATATTTTTAACTAGCTCTTTGCCTTAAAAATCTTGTTTTGATTTGCTAATAGTTTATTTTCGCTTTATTTCCTTTCTTAGTCTCCTTCCTAACCTCATTTTCTGTAAGCATATTTATGTATGTGATAGATAGGCCAACAGACAGACAGACCCATAGTAAAGATATTTGCTCAGTTAAAGAACGTTTTCTTCTTGCAAAGGGACACCAGTAGCTAACTCCTATAATAACCTCACAATAGGCTTTTACTTTGTCATTGACTTATTTAACATGTATTCATCCAATGCTTATTATGTATACCAGGCCAGAGTCTGGGAATACATCATTAACACCAGGCAGACAAAAGTCCCTGCCCTCATGTAGTTTAAGTTCTAATGGAGGGGAAAAAATGATAAGCAACATTAGGTATGTGTTTAAAGTTAGATGGAAATAAGAGTAATCGAGAAATACAGCAGGAACAGAGGCTAGGAAGGGCCACCTGCCTGGGCGTATAGCAGGACTTCTGAGCCAGGGAGCAGGTGAATAGGTGTCCTGGGGCAGAGAGTGCCAGTCAGGGGAGGAGCGAGCTGGAAGGCAGGACCCTAAGGCTGAGGGGCCCTGCAGGTGAAAGGCAGAGGGAAGCTGACCCTTACAGATCACGAGGTCCCGTCCACACTCAGTGCAGAATTTGGAGTGGAGGGGAGAGCTGATCTGGTTTCCATTTCAGCGGGAACGTTCTGACTGCTATCTTGACCAGACTCTGGTGAAAGGGAGAAGAAGGGTGACTAGTCAGAGACCCCTGAAATCAGATGGCTGGCCGTGGACTAGGATTCCTGTAGTGAAATGGTGAGAGGGGCCAGTTTCCAGATGCATTTGGAAGGTGGAGCCAACAGAATTTTTTTAGTGGTTTGGAGTGTAAGAGAAAGGGTTAAAGATAGCTCCAGTGACTTCTCTGTTCTCAGATGCTGTTTCTGAGATAGAGAAGACCAATAGTGGGGCAAATTTGGGTGGGGAAAATGCGGTATTTGTGTTTGGGTTTTTTTGGGTTGTTATTTTGTTTTTGGTACCTGGGACTGAACCCAGGGGCATTTAACCACTGAGCCACATATATCCCCTGCCCTTTTAAAATATTTTATTTAGACACAGGTTCTTGCTAAGTTGCTTAGGGCTTTGCTAAATTGCTGAGGCTGGCTTTGAACTTGGGATCCTCCTGCCTTAGCCTCCCGAGCTGCTGGGATGACAGGCGTGCACCACCTCACCCAGCTCGAGGTTTTGGTTTTGGATATGGAAGTTGAGCTGGCTGTTAGGTGTTCCCCATGGAGGTGCTGAGCAGGTGTTTGGAAGACTCTGGTGCCTAGGAGAGCTGGAGAGGTCCAGTGTAAATGTGGAGGTAGGGGACAGCCAGCTGCTAAATCACAGGAATGAGGACATGCAGACAAGAAAAAGAGGACCTAGGGTGAGCCTGGGTGCTCCCGAGGTGAGAGGGCAGGAGAGGAGAGGGGCTGAGAGGGAGGGCACCCAGCAGAGGGGCTCAGACCCAGGGAGAAGTGGGGAGTGACAGCTGCGTCAACTGTAATCTGGGGAAAGAGGCCTTCATGGACCACAGCGGTGTTATCGCAGACGTTGTTGATGCAGTGATGGGGCCAGAGCCCCACTGGAGTTTGTTTAGTGGAGAATTAGAACTTAGAAACAGAGAGTAAAGATATTCTGTTTGAGGTTCTGAGCCTTAGGAATGGAGAAATGGGGCCCGGGGCCAAGGGCAGTTTTTTAGATGGGAAAACCATAGCATGTTTGTGTGCCAAAGAGAAGGACCCATGGAGATGGCATTGATATTGATATTGCTCATATGTGTCAAAATGCCCAGAGTTCAGGAATCAGTTTGTAAAATCACTTGGAATTTGGATGACCTTTAGAGCAAATAAAAGCAGGCAACGGGGGCCGGGGAGGAACTCAGTGGCAGGGCTCTTGCCTAGCATGCTGGAGGCCCTGGGTTCAATTCCCAGGACTGCAAAAAGTGAAAACGAACACACAAACCTGAAAGCACTTAAAGAAAATGAAGCTGTAAAACAGCTTTCAGAGGTCTTTTTTTTTTTAGCAGATGTCTTTTACTTCCCCTAGGAAGTATTAAAAACCGCTTATTTAATGCAAGCACCTCACTGTACCAATAAGGATCTAGAGATTAGGATTCTTGCCTGAGGAGAAGCCAAATATTTAACATAGCTGGAAAGCAGCCCATTTCCTGGGTCTGGGATGGCTGTCTGTCTGCTGTCCCTCGGTGCCTGAGGCCCAGAGCAGAGCAGGACTTAGTAATTGAGGCCTGCACCGACCGACTAGGGAAAGAGCCCAAACTTTGCTGGGTTGAAGAGCAATGCCCTTCCCTCCATGGTCCTTGCCTTGGGGTGCAGGTCTCTGCTATAAACACCTGTGCGCCTCTTCATGGGTCCACCAATTGGTGTGGTGGTCCCCATACACACCTCCAATGCGTGTGGAAAGGACATCTGTTAGGGGACAACTCAGAGCTCTCATTGGGCTTTCTCATTTATGCCTGTGTCCTCTGCAGAGCAAACCCGTGAGGGGGTTATGCAAGGTTGATCTGATGAATACGTACTCAGCACTTTGCTTCCAGTTCCTGTTACATCCAAACACATTCATATGTGACCTGGAGATTGAGAGCACCAAAGGTCCTCAGTGGGCAGTGTCAGCCTGCAAGAATCCAAGGCAGCACACCCAGGAAACGGCTCCTGCCCTGTTTGTTATACAGACCAGAGTGCTGGCTACATGGGTGGTTTTTTGTTTTACTTTTGCATCGTTTGGAGATTGAACCCAGGGCCTCACACAGGGCAGGCAAGTCCTCCCTCTGAGGCACAGGCCGGCTACACAAGTGTTTGTCCTTTGCACACATGCACTGAGCTGTACTTTCCCATGCTCGTGCATGCTCATGTGCTTGCTTATGTTGTATGCTATTTGTTTAAATGTCAGGGTGTATCCATCCTTGATCATGAAGTCTTTTAGTGCCTCTTGTCCAGCAGCCTGCAGGCCCCACAGGCCTGTCCTGGCTGCCTTGAGGCCCCCTTAGGCAATGTCCTTGCAAGTTGGATCCCTAGCACTCCCCGCTGGAAGAGGTGCTCAGGGCCTCAAATGAAGGAGAAGTAACTGAAACAGCCTTTATCCTCGCAGGACTGGGGTAAGGGGCTGGGGTTTCTGTTTGGATGATGCCACAGGAAGTTAGGCACTTTATTAGTATCTTTAAAATTATATTGATGGATTTAGAATTCTACAAACATCTGGTATTCACAGGAATTCCATTCCTTAAAGTGTTTTTTAAAATTTTTTGTAGTTATATAAGACTATACATAAAATTCATAAGATATTTCCAAGTTTTCAGGACCCCAGCACCCAGAGACAGCCACTGATTACATGTCGGCCCCATGATTTCAGACTGTTTCCCGTGTGTCCTGTAGGTATCAACATGCCTTTTTGTTCCTCAAAGAGTCTTCAAGTTGATTGTTACCTATTTTCTCTTGTGCTGTGTACTGTTCAGAGTAAGAAGTTAATGAGAAAACCTCCTCAGATTTTATATACAGAAAACTGAACTCATTCATTCGTTGGGTTTTAAATATGGGGAGAAAATGGTGTTTCCTGCTGCTTTGAATCCTAATGGACTTTCACTGGCTTTTAAAAAGACCAATGGCACTGGGCACAGTGGACCTGTGATCCTAGCAATTGGGGAGGATGAGGCAGGAAGATTGCAAGTGTGAGGACATCTTCGGCAACTTAGCGAGACCCTAAAAATCACGGAGGGGTGTGGTAGGGATAGCTCAGAGGTAGAATGCTCCTGGGTTCAATCCCCCACATCACAACAAAAGGAAAAGAGAAAAGTTGGAATCTCTGATGGAGAGTTGGGCAAGTTTCTCAAGCTGCTCTGAAGGGTAACTGCAGGATGAGAACCCCGAGGGCACTTTGGCCTGTTGAGAGCACATTGTGCGTTTTTCACTTGCAGTTGTGAGATTTTTGAGAAGCATCAAGATAATCCTTTTGGGCCCAGAATGGGACTGACAGTCTATATCATAAAATAGATTCAGTTTGAAAAAATTCTCATTTCTGCCTTGGGTGGGAGGCTCTTCCGGGTGCATCCCATGCCCTTTTGTCCCGTTAGGTTTGTCTTTCTGAGGGGCAGCGATGGTTCGACGTACACCACTCAATAGAAGACACACATTAAGTGCTTGTGGGGTAACTCAATTGATTACACAGGATGTAAACCTTCAAATTAAATCCCCCTTGTTCTCAGTTTATGACCAGGAACATCGGCCTCGTCTTTGAGTGAGGTTAGAGCATCCTTAGCCAAGAGGCTGCCTTCACCTAGGCTGGACCGGGTGAGCGGGGGTGATGCCCGGGGACTGTGAGGTTCCAGTTCTCAGACAACTGGTGTAGGCAGCCGGCTGGATGTGGGGTCACCCAGGTTGCTCAGCACGTGCACCTTGCATTCAAAAACGTGATAGCAGAATGTGTGTGTGGACGGTCTTTATGATGCTCCTGTACTGACCAAAGCTGGCCTGGAGGAAGAATCACCTGAGCATCCATCCCTTCCTATGTGATTAGCTGAGTCCTGACTCTGCGCATGCTGTTCTTTTGTAGAAACCACTCCAATATTCCAACGGCACTGGAGGCCCATGCAGGGAGCACGGAGCGGGAGCCCTCTTCCCTCTGTGATGAAATCAGCATCTGAGACAGCCTCTCCTTGTTGCACAGAGGGACAGGTCCTCTATGCTGTGGGCGCAGGAGAGGTCTGCTCCTGTTTAACTGGGATGCCCACTGCTCCGGGCCAGCAAGGGCTCCTGACCAGGCCTCGGGTTTTCTTGTGGCAGCCAGGCCCGTTTGGTAGGAGTACCGCTTAGTGACCAGTCACTAGAGCCATCTTCAGTCACAGTGTTTTTTTCTTCCCTTTTTCCTGCATTTCTTGGTTCGTGTGTGTGTGTGTGTGTGTGTGTGTGTGTGTTTCCTTCATTGTTTTTCAAATTTATTGAACTTTATTTTTGCTATGGGAAATCGTGTACCTTGTAGAGCAGTGGGTGGTATGGATTTTTATATAAATCAATAACAATATTGTTGTCCTCTTTATACATGGGTGATGACAGAATGAGGAATGCCAATTTTAGAAAGAGGTTCTTTCCTCGCTTACCCCTACCCAGCGCCCCTGTGCTATTCACGGTGCCAGTGCTCTGGGAAGGCCCCCTTTGCAGAGAACGTCTCAGATTCAAATGTCAGACGCGACGGAGCCAGAATCACTGTCGGCTCCCAGGTTTAAGAATGGTAGAAGTGTGAACTAAATGAGTCACTGTTGCTGTATGAATTTTAGCAGAAATAACTAACAGACTACTTTGCCAATTCACAAAAAAGGCTGACTTTACAGCTGAGATGTGATGGTGCGTATAGGTCCGTATTTTGTGACTGAGATTGTATCTGTGAAAGCTACGGCTTTAGAAGAATTCAGGAAAAATGGAGCACAACTTTTTTGTTGTTTTGTTATTATTATTATTTTTTTGCCTTTGATTTCATAGAATGTTGACTCCACCAAGTGGATTAGATTTAGTCTCTATGAGGTGAATTTGTTCTGCAAGCCAAGATTAAACATTTATCTTCAAATCCTAAGATTAGGTTTAGAATATTCGGATTGTTCATCTACTGGTCCTCAGGAATTTTAAAAATAGAGCACTAGGATATTCCACTTCTGTCCTGGTTTCAAGACTCATAGAATTCCTTGTTTCTTCAAGAGTAACACAATTTTAGGAAACCTTCTTAATTGTTCTTTCCCATTCTCTTGAATTGTTCTTTCCCAGGGCTTGCCTCACATGGTTAATATTAGTTTGTGCATGATCAGAAGGACATTCAGGACAAGCAGACTTTTCTCTCAATTTGATGGAAATCTTGGGTTCTCTGTCCCTGACAGGGAATCTGGTTTCCACGTGGGGTGGGTCAGCGGTTCTGAGATGTGTTTCTGCATCTGTGAGATGGGGGGTGGACCAGCAGACCTCTGGGGCCCTCTCGGCTCTGATCCTGAGGCCCTCTGAGGTAGTTCCAAGACTCTGAAAGATTCTTCAGAAGCTGTGTGTTGAAATGTACCGAAGGTAAAGAAGACCCCAGATTTGGAGAGAATTCTGTTTTAACTAGGAGAACATGCAGTGACTCTCAAATCTGTTGTCGATTCTGGCAGTTTTTATAAGAAGTCAAATAGGAAATTATGGCAGAAAGCAATGTTGTTTTCTTCTTTCACTAATTCCTGGCTATTTTTTTTTTTAAAGAAGGAGAACTTTTTAAACATTGAAAATGGTTTTAGTAAGCTTATGGTTTCTGAAGGAAACTCTGGTTCCTGAGTTGCTCATTCTGTATTCTGTTCCAATGCTGTGCTTCTGATGTCACCCTAACTTTGTCCCCCAGGGTTTCTTGTGAGTAACAATCCTTAGTATCCCTCAATGTCTGGATCGGTGGAAGTACTCAGTAGGTTCCATAAGGAATGGACAAACTATTATAAAAATATCTTCTTTGTTTTCCTATCTTCTTTTTCTGACTTGTGTTTTACTCTGTCGAGGAGGGTTGCTGTTCTGGTGTGTCAAAATGTGGTGTAGGGGTCAAACTGCATTGACACCAACTTCTGAAGTATTTTGTTGACAGAACAGAGCCACAGCAACCAGGCCCTCTCCCCTCAATACCTGCCTATATTTTAAGAGGTTGGGTTTTAGTTTTACTTTTTTATAAATTAGCAATATCAACTGATCATTCTATTAAAATATGATTAGCTAAAGAAGGGACTTTATAAATGAGTTGCCACCTTCTTGGTGGTCAGAGGTTCTCAGTCTTGGCTGCCCATAGGAACCCACCTCAGGAGTTCTAGAAAGCTCTGCTGCCCAGGCTGCCCCTGGGCCAGTGAGAACAGAGGCCTGGCTAGCACTGGGCATGGGTCATACTAAAGGAGGCCCTGGCAATGCCCTGGCAGCTCAGGGAAGAGCCTTTCTTTGTAGGGTTATTAACTTGCTGGAAATATCACAATAACCTACTTATTAGAGGACCTGAATGCACTGGGCTTTAGGGTAGCAAAGTTGGTGGAGATGGCCTTCGTGAGTCAGGGTCAAATTGGAAACCCGCCTCTACCAACACCAGTTTTTTAAAATTATTACTATTGATTCATAATAGTCATACAAACCATTAGGATTTATTTTGTTAACACGTGTTTTGTTAATGTGGACAGCTGCTTTACCATGGTCTGCAATTTCAGTTCCATTCCAACTTTTGCATTCATCTTTAACACGTAATAGCCTCATCACGATTTCTAGTATTTTCTATGTCAAATCAAGAAGCTTAATATATCCAGATTTCCAACCCAGTCAGTCTGATTCAGCTGGCCATGTGATGGAAAGACGTTTCAGTTTGATGTCGGGCTCATGACTCACCTTTGAGAAGATTTAGTTTTTGTGAATTTGAAAGTTAATGGGTTGATGTGGGTATTGCTGTTATCCAAGAAGGGAGAGTGAACGTGACTCAAGCCTTTCTGAGCGACGTTCCCCCTCCTTAAGGAATCAGGCTGTCTGAGCCCTTCACTGTGTACCGTGTCTGTGGTGAGTCTCCCACATTTGTGAAATGTTGGGAAACTAAGGCAGCATGGTGGGGTGGGGCAGAAGGGAGTAGGGTGGGAATAGCAATATCGGCCCTAAGTACTTCATGGGGTTCTTATGAGACTCAGATAACTCACAAAGACATGGTTCACCGAGTCCCCATCTCAGGCTGGGTGGCAGATATGAAGGTGGCCTGGGAAGGAGCTAGCAGATGAATTAGTCACTGTTCACATTTACAAACAGTGCACAGTGCAGACTCTTTCAACTCTGCATTTCCAGGTCTCAGGACCTAGCATATGACACAGAAGGGGCTAAAGTATCAATTTTGTGAATGAATCAATCACATAATTCATTTCCTCAGAAACATGTTAGTCTGGACTTGTCTTCCTTGGAACAAGTTGAAATGAGTGTAGTGTGGAAACAGGTTCACTTCCCTATTGGTTTAAAATTCCACGTGACCTTGAACGTGGTGATCTGGCCTCTGCTCCTTTCAGACCACAGAGATGGTCATTTAAAATTCCACGTGACCTTGAACGTGGTAGTCTGGCCTCTGCTCCTTTTAGACCACAGACATGGTCAACATCTGAGTTAGAGTTTAATTCGTTCGTGTTGGTATACCCCGTTTTCCCAGTCATCATTTAGCAATGCTGAGAGTACCTATCTTGGGCTAATGCCCTCTTCATGTTTGGTATTAATCTGAAGTCCAGTATTTCTTTTGGAAAGGAAGATAAAATTCTTTCCCGGACATTTGTTTCTTCCCCCATTAAGTTAAAAAAGATCACTTCATCAGTGTGATTCTGAGCAGCTGGGTTGTACCTGTCTAGCTCATGGGGCAGTCAATTTGGCTTGAGTACACTTTCACCACGGGACCTGTCACTCAGCACTGTCTTCTGGCCTGCGTGGTGCAGCCAGCCATGAACCTGTGGATGGGCGTTTGGGCTGCGTTCATCTGTTATTCTAAATGAGGTTGGAGCTCTGCATGGTCTCTTTTTCTGCATTCTTTCAGAATGTGAGCAAATGGCAGGTTTTAATTACCCCTCTCGTGCATGTTCCCAGAAACACAGTGAAGACCTGAGTTCTGTCTCTTAGGACAGGTGAGGGGCTGTCCTCTTTGCTGGCTGCAGTTAGCCCCTTGGGGATAAATAGACTCGGCTGGCGCAGCCCCACACGTGCTCAGCAGGGCTGGGAGAGGCCTGGCCATGCTGATGCCCAGTCTCTTATTGGAATAATGGAATGTTAGAGTTGAAATGACCTTGGACTTGGTCCAGATTTGCTGCCCTTAAACCAGACAGAGAAAACCAAGGCCTGGGGAGCTGAAGTGGTTGTGACAGTTGGTGTCAGCGGGGGACCCAGGGCTCTCACTGAGGTTCTTTCTATCAGCATCTATGGCGGGATGTCCTGTGTGATTCCCGCCAACCCCTGTGGGTACTCCCAGGAGAAAATTCCCAGTCAGATGCAAGGTGATTTGCAGCACGGGATCCACGTGGATGTTTATGTGACCGATTGTATATCATGCTGTAATTTCCTCTGTCCTTAATTGCTCTAGGTGACAGTAATGTGCTGGGCTTGCAAATTTATTTTAAAGTCTTGCTAACGTGAATTCCATCTTAAAATATTGATTTGTACAGATTTCAGAGGTCTGAACCCCAAGCCTAGCACATGCTAGGAAAGAACTCTCCCACTAAGCTACATCCTCCACGCTTTTCGTTTTATTTTGAGACAGGGTTTTGCTAAGTCGCCCTGGCTGACCTTGAACTGACCTCAGCCTCCCTAGTGGCTGGGATTACAGGTATATACCATCATACCTGCTTCATACTATTTTTATAATTCATCAACGTGGCTCTTGACACAGATGCTTCTGAGGTAGCAGAGAGCACATATAATTTGCCTGTGTTTCACATCATAAAACCAATGCTACCTCTGCTGCTAGTAAAGCTGATTTTGCTTGGCATGAGATGCATGTACACCAGAGAGGTTTCAATATTTTGCCCAGACTTTCACCACAAGAAAATGGCAGTTTGGAAATAAAATTCATGGGCCCCCTTTAGTTAAATAGGAACTTCTGAGTTCTGCTGGAGACCCTGCCACTGCTGGGGGGCTTCCCCCATCCTTGAAAGTATGGAAAATTGATTGACAAGGGTGTTTTCAAGTGGAACCACAGAACCCATTTGCAGGCAGAGCAGGTTGTAGAGAGGGAGGGCGTCCATGTGCTGCTCAGGTTTGTGTAGTGCCACGGGCAGCTCAGAGCTCCTGTGCCGTGTGTGTGGGGGGTGCCCGACCCTGTGTGTTTTACCTCCTTACCTGGAGGTGAGGTGCCTTCCCTAAGTTCAGTGTCCTGGGACATCCAGATGGAGAGCCCAATGGCAATAGCAGCTCAAGAGCACCTAGCTTGTACTGATTCTTCATGCTTTCTTTTGTACTTTTTCAGACTGCAAATTCACCTGCACCAGCGGTAAATGCTTATATCTTGGTTCGCTGGTCTGTAACCAACAGAACGACTGTGGGGACAACAGTGATGAAGAAAACTGTCTGCTGGTGACCGAGCATCCACCTCCGGGCATCTTCAACTGTAAGTAACCCTACTCACCTTAGTGCCGTGGTGTCTGGTTGTGGTTTTGAAGTGGACAGGAGGTGGGGTCACTGGGGAATGAAAGGGATACTGATTTTCTGGCTAAGGAAAGAGGCTTGTGTTTTCCCAAAGGAAATGTGTTCTTTCTGTTAAGAGAGAGAGAGGGCTGAAGACCCAGCCTGTTCCCAGAAGTGGTTGGTGGCGCTGTGCTTGGGAACGGATCTTGGTAGCTCCTGGGAGAAGCGCTGACCCATCCCTCGGAGTCACGTGTTGGCTGAGTGTTCTTCATGTTGGTGTTAAGAGATTTTTATTTAGAACACATCACTTCAGAAGCAATTTTAAATAAGGCAAGAAGGCCACGCAGAGGGTCTGTAACGAATCAAGAAAGTAGAAAAACGGACACGAGACTCTTCAAGGCTGCGTTCACGTGTGTTTGCTGTGTTTCGCCTTCGCACAGGAGAGGCCCCAAGGCGGAGGCTGTGAGCATTTCTTGAGCTTGAAAAGGTGAAATTGGAGTTTAAATTCATCGATTTCTGATCTCTTTTAGGATGGGGAAGGGGCCAGAATGCAGTTAAGCCCTACTGTTTCTCTCTGAGGAAAAGGAGCTTGGCTCCCTACGTGTCCTTGGGTTGTCTGAGAACCTCAGGTTGGGAGAACTGCCCCTCCTGTGCTTTGGATAAGTGTCCCCGAGGCCCAGGCGTGGTCTCTAGTGTGGTGCTCCTGGGAGGCGGGGGACCTCTAAGAGGAGGGGCCTCGTGAGTGGTCCTCCAGTCCTGGCAGTGTGGCTCCACCCTGTGGACCCACCATGATGCGCTGCCTCACTGCTGGCCCCAAAGCAAGGGCCCCAGCCAGCCATGGACTGAACTTCTGAAGATGTGGGCACGCCCTTCCTTTCTTTGCAGGTGGCTCATGTCATGTATTTGTAACAGCAATGGCACGCGGACTAGCCCAGCCCCTTGGTGGGGTCTCACTGAGATCACTTCAGGGTGCTTTTAGCTACTCACCCTAGTTCTACTGGCATTATTTGGAGGAGTTATATTTAAAATTTTGTGTTGGGGAAATTCGACTACATAAATATCAATGCTACAAATGTGAGAAGAGTGGGTGAGGATATAAGAAAAGAAACCAGTTACTCTCTTCCTACTGTCACCTTGTGTTGGGAGAAAGCTGTGTGTACCCCAATATAAAAAGGTCTGTGCTAGTAGACTTTAAGTCTGCTGCTTATGCTTGCTCAATTCAAGAGCTGGAGTGTACCATTTTCTCAAGACTCTCCATGGTGTCCATTTGCCAGTTCTCACACCGAGTGCTCACCAAGTCCCCTCTGCACACCGCCAGGTCAGCTCTCCAAGCCTAGGATTGACTGTGTGCTTTCTTGGCATCGGGTTAGGTTCTCCTCAGGGTGTTTGGTTCCGAAGCCTTTGCATGACCCAGCTGGCCTCCCTCACGGGCCTGTGGCCTCGGGCTCTCTCCGGGTCTGGCTGGCCTTGGTGCACTTGCTGGGTGGTGTCCTGCTGAGAGAACGGGAACCAACACAGGGAGGGACCTGGGAGGACTGTCACAGGGCATAGAAGTGGGGCTGGGAGCAGGGTGGAGTATCCCCTGAGGGTTGGAAGGTGCTTGCAGGAAGGCCAAGAGCATGGGAGGACCTTCTTCTTATCATGGGAAGACGCTCATGAGCCCACAACCCAACAGGACAGTTGGGGACGTGCTTGCTCCAGGCTAGACCCCGGGACCTCCCAGCAGTTAGACAGGTTATGCTGTCTCTTGTGCCCTGTCCCCTACTCTGCACAGTGGGGCCACAAGCATGGTGGTTGTGGGCACTGCATGGGACAAGGCACATGAAACACGCAGAACAGGCCTTGAAGGGCTGAGCAGTTGAGGTGGGTCAGCTGGGCTCCACAGGCGTCTTACAGAAGAGCAACGTAGAAGTGCTTTCTTATTTTATTTTCTCCAGGCCTGAGTGACAAGGGTCATGAGCGTGATAAAGTGTGAGGGGCATCACCGCCATGTGGGGCAGGCCTTCCTTCCATAGCCGAGGTTCTGTGTGAATGAAGGCAGAGGGTGGTGGGCTTGGCCTGGGCCCTGGAGCTGCCCACCATCCCTGTCTCAGATGCTCTCCTTCACTTCCGGTCCTTCCACGAGGTCCTCCTGTCACTTTTAACCCTTTGCTCTTCTAGTTCCTCCTCTCCCCACGGGTTCCCTGACTCCCTCTTCTCCTTTCTCATCCGTATTCCTCTCTGGTTCTTTTCCATTCATTATACAAATGTGCACACTTCCATTCTAAGCGGTGGCCCCCTAAGTGATTCCATCTGGCCCTAAGGGAGGGGTCTTAGATCCGGTTGGCAGTGGTGGCCCTATGCCTCAGAAACCACTGACCGTGTCTTCATAGCCAAGATGGGGGATTTCTTACAGGGAAGGACCCTGGCTGTCTTCTGCGACCGGGGGGAGGGACAAACCCCTTCAAAGCTGAGCGTCTGTATCTGTGGGATGGAATGATTCCTGCCACGTAAGGCTGCCGTGAGGATCTATGGGAAGCCCACATGGGGGTGGTGGAACCTCATGTCGTCATTGTGATGTGAGTCAGCCAGTTTAGGGGACCTGGATCGCTGTCCTCAACCTCAGGGCCACTCTACACATGTACTAGGAGTTTCCAGGTTTCCTAGTGGGTGCTCCTCCGAGGCTCTGGGTGCTTCCCACCCATTCTGTTCCTAAGAAGTGTGCCAGCTGGCCGTGACCTGGCCAGCGGCTGCCCCACGCTTCTTTCCCAGAGCAAGGTGGATAGTTGCCGCTTGGAAGGACACTTGCTCTGAGCTCGGTGTAGCTGGCCTGTCCTTTAGGTCAGGAACTTTTGGCGAGGTTGTCACTGCCCCATTCTTGCTGATACTCCCTTTAGGTAGACACACAGTTCTGTCACCTGGAAAGCCTGCAGGGTGGTCTAATCTAGAAGGGAGATGCACCCTCTCCCTGCACCCTGCCCAGAAGGAATCTAGTCTAACAAGGAGCACTGGGCTTCCCCTGAGTGGCTGGGAACGCATCTTGGAGGTGCTCCACTTAGTGAGTTTTACTAGACGACCCCTTTTTAACTGGACCATCTACCAATGCATTCTTTTAAATTGGACCCTCTATGGGTGCATTTCCTACACAGATGGACAGTGTCCCTTTCATGGAGCATAACTGTGTTAGTAAGATGCTCCTGATCTTGTGTCCCCACGTGTGTGTGCCTAATCTCAGCTGGTCTGCCTGAGACCCACTAAGCGCCAGCCCTGTCCCCCCACACGGCCCCACTTCCACTCTGACAAGGTGAAAGAAACTGTCACAAACCAGGAAAAACCAAACTGCAGGCACCGTGGGCATTGGTGGGAAAGGAACTGCTTGCAGAAAGAAGACGGTGGTTCGTAGAAGAGCTACCGCAGATGGTAAAAAACTTCAATTCTGCTTAAAGAAGTTAGGAGTAAACAACATCTCTGGTGTTGAAGACGGGAATATGTTTACAGACCAAGGAACAGCGGTCCACCTTAACAACCCTCAAGCCCAGGCGTCTGTGGCAGCAAACACTTTCACCAGTACAGGCCACGCTGAGACAGAGCCACCGACCCAAGTGCTGCCCGATACCTTGAAGGAGCCCTGCAGGCAGTCTGACCAGTTTAAGGAGACTGGCTGAACCCTGCCCACACAATCTGTGGATGGAAAGGCACCACTTGCTACTGGAAAGGACCATAATGAAGTTTTAGATCTTGTAGGAAATTTTGATGAGGCTTCTAAGGAATGGGGCAAACTGAACTGACCAACTTCTGAAAACAATAAACTCATATTGGTCATGAGTCACATATATACATACAGTAATATGTCTGTTTCATTCTACTATCTTTCCTATCCCACATCCCCTCCCCTCCCCTCCCTTCACTTCCCTCTACCTAATCTAAGGTAATGCTATTCTTCTCTGGTGCCCTGCTCCCCTTATTGTGAATTAGCATCCGCATATTAGAGGAAACATTCTGCCTTTGGTTTTTTGGGATGGCTTATTTAGCTCAGCATGATATTCTCCAACTCCATCTATTTACTGGCAAATGCCATAATTTCACTCATCTTTAAAGCTGAGTAATATTCCATTGGGAAAAAAAAAATATATATATATATATATATATACCACTTTTTTATCCATTTATCTATTGAACTAGGTTAGTTCCATAGTTTAGCTATTGTGAATTGAGCTGCTATAAACATTGACATGGTTGCATTACTGTAGTATGCTGATTTTAAGTCCTTTGGATATAAACCAAGAGTTGGGATAGTTGGGTCAAATCGTGGTTCCAGTCCCAGTTTTCTGAGAACTCTCCACACTGCTTTCCATAGTAGTTGCACTAATTTGCAGTCCCACCAGCAATGTATGAGTGTGCCTTTTCCCCCACATCCTCACCAACATTTATTTTTGCCTGTAGTTTTGATTGCCATTCTGACAAGAGTGAGATGAAATCTTAGAGTAGTTTTGATTTGAGTTTCTTTAATTGATAGAGATGTTGAACACTTTTTCATATATTTGTTGATCGATTGTATTTCTTCTTTGGTGAAGTGTCTGTCTGTTCAGTTCCTTAGCGCATTTATTGATGGGGTTATTTGTTTTTTTGGTGTTAAGTTTTCTGAGTTCTTTATATATACTGGAGATTAATGCTTTATCAGAGGTGCATGTGGTAAAGATTTCCTCCCACTCTGTAAGCTCTCTCCTCACATTATTGACTGTTTCCTTTGCTGAGAGGAAACTTTTTAATTTGAATCTATCCCATTTATTGATTCTTGATTTTACTTCTTGTGCTTTAGAGGTCTTGTTAAGGAATTCAGATTCTAGGCCAATGTGGTAAATATTTGGGCCTATTTTTTCTTCTATTAGGCACAGGGTCTCTGTTCTAGTGTCTAAGTCTTTGATGTACTTTGAGTTGAGTTTTGTGCAGGGTGAGAGATAGAGGTTTAATTTCATTTTGCTACATATGGATTTCCAGTTTTGCCAGCAACATTTGTTGAAGAGGCTATCTTTTCTCCAGTGAATGTTTTTTGGCACCCTTGTCTAGTATGAGATAACCGTATTTATGTGGGTTTGTCTATGTGTCCTCTATTCTGTACCATTGGTCTACAAATCTGTTTTGGTGCCAATACCATGCTGTTTTTTTACTATTGCTCTGTAGTATAGTTTGAGGTCTGGTATTGTGATGCTTCCTGCTTCACTTTTCTTCCTAAGGTTGCTTTAACTATTCTGTGTCTCTTATTTTTCCAAATAAATTTAATGATTGCTTTTTCTATTTCTATGAAGAATGTCATTGGGATTTTAATAGGAATTGCATTTAATCTGAATAACGTTTTTGGTACTATGGCCCTTTTGACAATATTAATTTTGCCTACCCAGGAGCATGGGAGATCTTTCCATCTTCTGAGGTTTTCTTCAATTTCTTTCTTTAGTGTTCTGTAGTTTTCATTGTAGAGGTCTTTCACCTCTTTTGTTAGAGTGATTCCCAGGTATTTTATTTTTTGAGGCTATCGTGAATGGAGTAGTTTTTCTAATTTCTCTTTCAGTGAATTCATCACTAATATATAGGACTGTGTTTGATTTATGGGTGTTGATTTTATATCCTGCTACTTTGCTGAATTCATTTGTTATTTCTAGAAGTTTTCTGGTGGAATTTTTTGGATCTTCTAGATACAGAATCATGTCATCAGCAAATAGTGATAGTTTGAGTTCTTCTTTACCTATTTGTATCCCTTTAATTTCTTTCTTTTGTCTAATTGCTCTGGCTAGAGTTTCAAAGATGGTGTTGAACAGAAGTGGTGAAAGAGGACCCTTGTCTTATTCCAGTTTTTAGAGGGAATGCTTTCAATTTTTCTCCATTTAGGATGATGTTGGCCTTGGGTTTGGCACATACAGCTTTTATAATGTTGAGGTATGTTCCTACTATCCCTAGTTTTTCTAGAGTTTTGAACATGAAGGTGAGCTGTGTTTTGTTAGATGCTTTTTCTGCATCTATGAGATGGTCGTATGATTCTTGTTTTTAAGTCTATTAATATGATGAATTACGTTTATTGATTTCTGTATGTTGAATCAACCCTGCATCCCTGGGATGAACCCCACCTGATCATGGTGCACTATCTTTTTAATGTTTTCATATGTGATTTGCCAGAATTTTACTGAGAATTTTTGCATCTATGTTCATCAGGGATATTGGTCTGAAGTTTTCTTTCCTTGATGTGTCTTTGTCTGGTTTTGGTATCAGGGTGATATTAGCCTCATAGAATGAGTTTGGAAGGGTTCCCTCCTTTTCTATTTCATGGAATACTTTGAGGAGTATTGGTATTAATTCTTCTTTGAAAGTCTTATAGAACTCAGCAGAGAATCCATCTGGTCCTGGGCTTTTCTTGGTTGGTAGGCTTTTGATGGTGTTTTCTATTTTATTACTTGAAATTGATGTGTTTAAATCATGTATGACCTCCTCATTCTGTTTGTGTAGGTCACATGTCTCTGGAAATTTGTCGATGTATTCGATATTTTCTATTTTATTGGAACATAAATTTTCAAATAGTTTATAAGTATCCTCTGTATTTCAGATGTGTCTGTTGTGATATTTCCTTCTTCATCTTGTAATTTAGTAATTTGAGTTTTCTTTCTTTTTCTCTTTGTTAGCATGGCCAGGGGTTTATCTATTTTATTTATTTTTTCAAAGAACCAACTTTTTTTAAAATTGTTGATTTAATTTTTTATTTTAATTTTTTGATTTTAATTGTTGATTTTAACTTTTTGGTTGCTGATAGATCTTTATTTTTTTATTTATACGTGGTGCTGAGAATCGAACCCAGGGCCTCACACTTGCTAGGCAAGTGCACTACCACTGAACCCCAGCCCCAGCTCCTAGAACCAATTTTTTGTTCTGTCAAATATTTTTTTCTTTTGTTTAGATTTCATTGATTTCAGCTCTGATTTTCATTATTCCCTGTCTTCTATTGCTTTTGATGTTGATTTGTTCTTCTTTTTCTAGGGCTTTTTTAGAAATTGTTTTGTTTGTGGATCTGATAAAATTTAGTTCTCTAATATTTTTAAGCCCAAGCCCCTTGGACACTGCAGCTCTTTTTAGTTTTTGCTTATACACAATTTATTTTTTGCAGCTAATTAATTAATAAATAGTTCTTTGCCTAGTTAAAAAACAAAATCTCCTTCCTCTCCTCCTCAAAGAAGTACTGCAGTTCTTGTCTTAGAATGCTGAGCTCTGGAGAGACCAGCAGTGCCTCATTCTTGCTCCTGTTTAAGGACAGGGTGGCCCTGTTGACCTGCTCCCTGCCCACCGGAAGGAGATGTTCGCTGTTGACATTCGAGTGCACCCAGGTGGAAGCAAGGTGGAGTCCTCTGGAGTCCCAGTGAGCCAGGGTCACTTTCTGTCCCTGCCATTGGTTTTGGGTGAGCACCCAGGCATGTTGGTGGTCTCTGTCTCGTTTGATATTTGCTGAAATTTGGCATGAATTCTAGTTAGAAATAAAACATTACTGCATTACCCCCAGTAACAGCTGAGGTCCCTGCAGTAGACGTCAGTCGCCTTTCCTGTTAGTTTCTGGACACTAGACGGAGGTGCGTCTGATTCCATCTGCCTCTCTCTGCCAGCTCTGGTCAGGTAGCCACTGAGCGGGGCGGTTGTGTTTTGCTGCAAGACTCAAAGGGCCTTGCAGTCGTGGAGGGCGAGGCTGGCTTTGATCTCCACAGGAAGAGCTTGGTGTGCCTCTTTCTGTGGAAGGGAGAATATGCCATTAGGCTAAAATCCCGGCTTTTCTCACATCTTGTCTTATGTCTGCTTTATCAGAATATTGTCCTCCTGAGCCCTCAACAGCCTCATTATGGGGAATGACGGAAACAGATGCCGCCGTCAGGGTGCCGGAGTCAAGTCGGGGATCTCAAACCTGCACCAGTAGAGATGACTTCAGGGGACACACGGGAGAGGGCGTGTGTGGCTCTGGAGTGTAGGGTCACTTTGGTTGGACTCGAAGTTGCAGCCGTGGTGGCTTCTGGGGAAGGTGTACCAGATGGTGAGAAGTGGGGTCTGATGGCCAGGGACAGGATGACAGCACAGCTAGTGAGTGAGGTGTCCTGAGATAGGAGCAGGGCTTCCTGACGTCGCAGGTGGGGCTTCTGGGGCTGAGGAGCCTGAGGAAGAGTTGAAATGGGGGCAGAGAGGAGCCTGCGTGTGCCACAGCCTCTGCCTGTGCATCTGCCAAGCTGGGGAGACTGCTGCGGGCATGGCCCTGGGCTCTGCTCCGTGAGCCTGCGGTCCTCACTCTGCCCGGCTGGGAGTGTCCTGTCGTCTTCTCTTCTACAACTGGAGATAGTTTTGCTGCTATGCCAGGGCACACCCAGAGCCTTCTGCGTGCTCGGCTGACCCTGGGTGACATCCCATCTCAGATCCCCTGGCCATATCATGGGGGGCGGAGCAGGTTCCTTTGACTTCCCAGAGGCAAGGGTCTCTGCACTGTGGAAAGAGCTGTGTGCCTGGGAAGTCTTGGCAAGAGCAGACCTTCCTCCACCAACTTGTGCAGAGGAATTGGTGCCACGGGACCTCGCAAGGAAGCCCGGAGGTGACAGGAAGCCAGCTGTCGTTGGAACGGTTTCTCTTTCAGCTTCAGTGGAATTTCCAATTAGTGGAGAAGGTTCTATTGGGGGAAAGAGGGCTGGAGGCCGCAGTCACTCCTTTCCCTCTAGGTGGCCTCATAAAGCTAAGTCTCTGAGCCAGATGAACTGGAGCTGGTGACGAGCTCCAGGGGAGCCGGGAGTTGAGCTTCAGAACTTTTTCAGAAACTTTTCTCTTTTGCCTCTGAGGCCATTTTGGGTCATAATAATTAAATAAGATCATTTAATTCAACATATGAAAATCTGAGCTGATTGCCTGTCCTCCCAAACCAGCCCTTTCCATTTCCCTCAGTATTTACCCCCCGAAAGGACTGTGTTCAAATCACCAGCCACTTTTGAGCACCAAGCCATAACTACCCTCTATCCACCGCAGCCCCCACCTCCCCGAAAAGCTTGTTTGCGAACCTGAGGCCAGGTTCCTAGCAGTCCAGCCAGGGCTCACCGCCTTCATTGTCCTCCGTCACTGTCTCAGGAAGCGTGAACAGCGATTCCCTAACGCCATCCAGGACCTGTTAGAGTGCCCGTCTCCCCAGTTGTCTCAGGAATGTGTCTTGATTTGTTCTGTTGGCAGCATCTGATGGAAGGATCAGCTCTCTTTCCAGGCCTGCCTCTCCCCGTTTGTCCCCAACTCTTCTCCTCTTCTCCTCCGACCCCGGTGATCTTTGTGGCGAGGGTCTGGATTCATTCTGGAGACTTTCCATACTCTGGACTTGGCAGGCTGCTCGCCCACAGAGTCCCCAAGCCTGCTCCTCTGGTCCCTGTGATTCCCGGGAGGGAGAACCCGAGGGCTGCAGAGGTTCAGGTGTGCACTTGGGGAGCCTGAGAGACCCCTTCTGCGGTGCGGTTGTCTTCTGCCAGTGGGCTCCTGGGGTCTGGTTGTCTTTCTGTGATGGGGTCATTCATTATGGGCTGTGGAAATCATAACCTGACTCTCTCCTTTGTTTCCCATTAAATAGTGGGGACACTTCTGTAAAGAGAAGCTCCCATCCACTCTTGGACCACCCGGAAGCCAATATTCTATGGGATGAGATCATTTAGGAATGAGAAGTTCCTGGAATCCCAGGAGCTCAGGAGGCTGAGGCAGAGAGTTGAAAGTTCAAAGCCACCTCAGCAACTTAGCGAGGCACTAAGCAACTCAGTGAGACCCTGTCTCAAAAAAATTAAAAGGGCTGGGATGTGGCTCAGTGGATAAGTGCACCTGAGTCCAATCTCCAGTACAAAAAAATGTATGAGAAGTTCCCCTGTGGCCCTGTGGCTCTTCAGAGGTGACCCATGAGATTTTATTTGTGTCACTTTGAAGAGCTAAGGTGACTTTGATGTGTGCTGAGAAGTCCCTCTGCTCCATGTGGAAACCCACCATAGGTTCCTTTCTAGGACTTGGGCGGAGGCTGAACTCTAGGGGAGCCCCATCTGTCCCCTTGGGAGCCCTGAGCCCTCCCTCCCCTCCCAACCCTCCCCCACTTTGCAGCCTCCCTTGTACTTCAGCTTGGCCCTGGCCCTCGTCCCACCTGCCAACCGGTAGCTTCCTAAGGAACTGCTGCCCTCTGCAGAACCCACTTCTTGACCCTTTTGAGACTGTGCTCCCTTGGGAGGCAGGATCCTCACCTTATGGTCCCTCGCACCCCTCCACGCCCCCTTGGCCATACCTCCCACTCCCAGGCCTTGACCTCGGTGTCTCCAGACACCACACGGTGTCACAGCCACTAACACATTCCATCTCCAGCCCAGGCTGACGTATTCAACTTCTCAGAAGCCCCTAATGAGCCCCTCAAACTCCCAGCATCTGACATTTAACTGTTTTGCTATTTTCTGTCTCGCTGTTCTGACCATCTGCAGTGAGGTGGTCTCCCCTCCGGACCCTACCTCATAACTAGAAATTCACTTCTGCTACCAGGAGCTCTGTAGCTGCTTGTGTCCCTGGAAAGACGGTGCCTGTCCTGCGTGGTATCCCGTGGGGAGAGGCATAACTCCCATGGGCATTGATGCTGTCCTTGTGTGAGCGCTGACCACACATGGTGGACACTTGGGAAGTGTCCTTCCTTTGCTGCTCCAGCCTCCTTGCCTGGCCTTCTCAGTGTCCTGTAAGATGCTGCCGAGCCCCAGTGTCCTGCTGCCACATGTGGCTAATGCACTGTGAGGGGTGTGGTCCTGCCAGTATCTGCGGGGCGATGACTACTGCTTTAGAACACTCAGATCTGAACAGAAGATGGAAAGCCTTTGGTCTGCGTGGCCTCCTACCTGCTCGCTAGTGGAAGTGGGCGCTGCAAGTATCTACATGATCCCGGCCAAAGAAAGAGATGACATAAGGTCTGCCCCCCAAAGTGCCCTTAGAATGGGCACTTGGTAACCACGACACCCAAACTGACCAAAGTGTAATCCTGCTGTGGTCAAACTGTATTCTGGGACCAGCAATAGGGTAGACTTTGTGCTTTGTAATGGGTTGAGGGTCCCTGGCCCAGCAACCCTTGAGGGACCAGCCTTGGCTTCTAGATACGCACATGCTGACAAATGAAGGATGGTTCATGTCCAGCCAGGGGATGTGTGATATGCTTCCCACTGAGCCCTGGAGAAGTGTGAGTGTGTGTGTGTGGATCTGCATGGTGTGCACCTGAGTGTATCTGCAAGTGTGCACCTGAGTGTGTGGGTCTGGGTATGCTGTGTACTTGAGTCTGTGTGGGTCTATGTGTGTGCCTGCACAAGTGTGTAGGTGTTGGAGAGTGTGGTGCACATGAGTGTGTGCAGGAATGTGCAGGAGTGTTTGTGCAGCCTCAGGTGCCGGTCGGTCCTGGCTGAATGGGTCCCCATTTCACAGCGTGCACCCTTGCACGGTAGGTTTCATAGAGCTCTGGGAACGCATTTCCTGTACATGTGCTGTGACAGCGTTATGAATGCTGACTTTCCTGTGGACACATTGTGACGGTATCACATGATGACATTTCCTGTGGACACTGTGGCAGTGTCAGGAATGGTGACATTTCCTGTGGACACACTGTAACAGATAGTTTTTTGAACAATGACATCTCCTGTAGATGCTGTAACAGCATCACAAATGGTGACATTCCCTGTGGACCTGTTGTGACAGACAGTATTATGAATGGCGACACTTCCTGTGGATGCTGTGACAGTGTCATGAACAGTGACATTTCCTATGGATGCTGTGACAGATAGCATCAGGAATAGGATGTTCTGGTGGATGCTGTGACAGTGTCATGAATGGTGATGTTTCCTGTGTACACTGTGACAGTGTTGTGAACAGTGATGTTTCTTGTGGATGATGTGACAGACAGTGGCATAAACAATGATGATTCCTGTGGATGCTGTGACAGTGTCGTGAACAGTGATGTTTTCTGTGGACGCAGTGACAGACAGTGTCTTGAACAGTGATGTTTCCTGCGGATTCTGTGACAGTGTTGTGAATGGTGATGTTTCCTGTGGACACAGTGACAGTGTTGTGAATGGCGATGTTTCCTGTGGACACAGTGACAGTGTTGTGAATGGCGATGTTTCCTGTGGACACAGTGACAGTGTTGTGAAGGGCGATGTTTCCTGTGGACACAGTGACAGTGTTGTGAAGGGCGATGTTTCCTGTGGACACAGTGACAGTGTTGTGAAGGGCGATGTTTCCTGTGGACACAGTGACAGTGTTGTGAAGGGCGATGTTTCCTGTGGACACAGTGACAGTGTTGTGAAGGGCGATGTTTCCTGTGGACACAGTGACAGTGTTGTGAAGGGTGATGTTTCCTGTGGACACAGTGACAGACAATGTTGTGAAGGGTGATGTTTCCTGTGGACACAGTGACAGTGTTGTGAAGGGTGATGTTTCCTATGGGTGCTGTGACAGTGTTGTAAAGGGTGCTATTTCCTGTGGACACTGTGACAGACAGTGGCAGGAATGATGACAAGGTGGGGCTGTGGTTCAAACCACACCCTGGAGTGTCGTGCCCTGGGCTCTGGTGCTAGTCCTCAGTCACTGTGGCTGTAGGCAAGTTGCTCAGCTCTTTGGACCTTGCCTTTCTCATTATAAACTGAGGGGTATAGTTAAGGTGTCTCCCTCAAACAGTGGTTCTGAGGGCTTAATGAGGTCTGCAGGTCAAGCAGCTAGACCAGCGCCTGGCACCCAGCGACTCCTCAGTACATCTGGGGGGGCCTGGCGCGGGCTTACCACTCAGCAGGTCTTGTCTATCTGACATCCGCAGCCCCCAGTGAGGTGAGGTGAGGTGAGGTGGGAGCTGCCTTTGCCTTCACACGCTTCACCTCCCGCGTCTCTCACACCAGCCTAGCAGGTTTCATAGGCGTGTGGTGCTCAGAGAGGGCAGGCCATTCACTCAGTCACACAGCAGAACATGCTGCTCCGAGGTCTTAAACTCAGATGTGGTTTTGATTTTCCTTTTGGATTTTCCCCCTCTCACGGTGTGTTTCCAGTAAGAAGGGGATCAACTTACCAGTTCTTGGAAGGTCGTAGGATTGGGGAGTGGAGATCAAGCAGTCTCCTATTCTGAAGGGCCGTAGAACTGGGTGCTCCAAGAACAATGATGTACGTGATAATTTTTAATCCATGTGTAGACTATGAGAATCTTGGTTTCATGCTGGATTTTGAAATGGATTGGGAAAAATTAACCCAGGAGCCCCAGGTGTTTGGGGGTCACTGATTTCAGTGGGTTCCTTGGGGCTTCCCTGATGGACAAGGTGACCCTCCTTGGACCCTAGTTATGTGCCTGGAGAGCCAGCGCCCTCCTTCACGGTGGGCGACTCAGCTGTCCCTGGTGGGCCAGCTCTGTCTGCCCGTCACCTGTGGGCACCCAGAGCCCACCTTGACCAGGTAGGAGCTTTCAGCCCCAGGCCCCTGATGTCCCCTGGCCTGTGTGAGTTGTGGCCTGCCGGACTCTTGCAGCTGCACCAGTGGAGGGTGGGCAGAGCCTCAGGATCCCCCCAGGGGGAGGGCAAGATCTTCCAGCTCGTTATCCATTTCTCCTGGTGTGGTGGGGCCGGGGATGCTCCAAGCTCCCATAGGCCTAATGCTTAATTCTGGCTTACCTTGATCAAAGCCAACAGCAGAGGCCACTTACAGTGCGTCCAGCTGTTCTGCAGAGCAGTGTGTATTGACAGAGCTGCTCCCCTGCCCCCTTTTCAACTTGAAAAAAGAAAAAAAAAACACGGCAAAACAATTTATTGACACATGTGAAAATGATCCAAGATGGTATTTAAAACACGGTGAGGAGGAGGATGGGCATCCCTGGCCAGCCTGGGGACCCTACGGGATCAGGTTGCAGCAGGTTGTCACTGGCAACAAGCTCCCACCTGGGGGAGTTTGTGGGGCGGGGGAGCCAGGAGGAGGGAGGTCTTTGGTCTGTGCCTTTGTTTCTCCAAGATGGTTTCTGATCAATTAAAATCTTGCAGGGTCTTGAGCAGTAATTCTGCCTTTTCAAATAAACAAAGGCAGAGAACAAATGGGAGGGAAAGTTTTAATAAACCGTAGGCCTCATTTCCTCCTGCTGTGACACTAAATTTACTCAGATAAAAACAACCTCTTTAGATTTACATTTTGATTCCGTGACTGCTTTCATGTGTGTGGGGCTGTCCCACTTCGGGTGAAATTTATCCACTTCTTTAAATATTTAGTAGTCTAGCGTGGATGTTAATGAAAGTCTGGTGGTGCTATTTTGAGAATTGCAACAATGATAGTAATTTTCAGTATCAGATTCCTGCTTCGCAAAGGGAAAGAGGGATGGGAGGAGGAGGAGGGAAAAATGGTTTCAGTTCTAATAGAGTTTGCCATCCGCTGGGCTGTGCCAGACAGATGGGTCATGAATACTGTCTAGACGCTCTCTGCCTGAGCGAAGCCCTGGTCTCTAAGGACACGCAATGAGACGCCGGCTTAAGTAACTGGGGAAAGTCAGGGCAAGCTCTCCTGTAATCAATGCCGCTCCTGCTTCCTGGGGGAGCGGGGGCTGGCGGGGCTGGTGTGCGTGCAGGGAGGGGTGTTAAGAGAAAGGGCCTCCGTTGCTGATCAATTTTAGTGCAAACTTGACAATTATTAGGCATTAGGGAGAACGGGAAGGGACAGTCGCTGTATGATAACGCTATTGATTTAAAAACTGTGCTCCTGCGCGGAATGCAGAATGATCTGACTCAGCCCCCATCCTCAAAGGCCAGGGGAGAGCTGTGGTGAAAAGCAGGACGTCATTGGTGTCATGAAACCCAGAACGCAGGCTGTCGGGTGACCTGCGTTAACGGTGTGCATTGAAGAGCCCAGGACGGCTCCCGTGGAAACCGTCGGTCCTGACTGATCATTTCCTAGGGTTTAGCCTCATAATTTGGAAGGGTTCAGAGTCTCGCTGGGCTGGATTTCTCTTCTTAGAAATCTCTGAGAACTTTTCAAAGCTGGGTCCCGTGGTGGGCGGCTCTACCCTGGTGCTGGAGGACATTAAGTAAAAATCTCCTAAGCGCCCTGCTTGACTGTACGTGGATGATCAGGACGGCTCTTCTGCTCTTGTCTCCTGGGGGCCAGGAATGGGGTCACCTGGTGCCAGAAGCCAGCTTCCATTCACAGTGACTCTCAGTGTGGTTGTGAAGGTGGCTAGGGGAGGGGGCATTGCCACCAGGATGAGGCTGGGCAAGGGCAGCGTGCCACCAAGGGGGTGGATGTGACTCAGCTTGCCTGGTACCTCTTTGCTTGGCTTGGTGGTCCTGGGCCATACATTGGCTGTGAAAATGACCCAAAAAGGGTATTCAGTAAAGCTCGGAAGGGACCACCTTGGGGTAGTCACAGAAACGAAGCTGAAGATCAAGGCCATCTTGTGATGTGTCGGGTTATACAGAGGTGGAGTGACCCTAGGGGTGAGCGTTCTGTGGAACCCACCCAGGCTGGCAGCTCTGAGTCACATCTCAGTGGGGACGCCAGCATAGGGTGTGGGATTATCTAAAAATAGATAATTTTTAATAATATAGTAGATAGATATAGATCTTGAAGTAGATATATATGAGTGTCCTTCCGGCACACAGCAGGCAGCCAGTGGAGAGGAATCAAGCCTGATGTTTCAGGAGCTCACTGTCATGCCAGCAAACACTCCTGTCCTCCTTCCAGATGGTCCTTCTCAGAAGTGCCGCTGTGGTTGTCCAGGGGGAATGGCTGTCCCTTAGAGAGACTTCTTTCCTTAAACCCTCCCCGTGGTCTCTGTTGGGCTCCACTCAGCTCAGGGCATAAGTCACCCGCCCTTGAGATGACCTGTCCACTGGGAACGGCCATGGCAGTGCAAGGGGTGTGGGGCCACGGCCAGGCTGACCCCGCCTGGGTGCTGGGGACCACTGTCAGTGAGGACTGAGCACTTCTTTGCTCTGTCACTTGTGATAAGAGGAGCATCACATGCCTCTGCCCATTTCAAAGACCACAGAGGTTTACTCTGGTGACTCCTGGGTTGTTCCTGTGCCTACAAATTGGGAGAAAAAGGAACTTGAATTGAACCTCTGGCTCTTCATCCTTCTACCCTGGGCAAGGGCAGCGTGCCACCAAGGGTATGGATGTGACTCAGCTTGCCTGTCCCTACATGGGAAGGCACCCTTTGGAAGGGAGGGTGGCTCCTGATTGGGGTGAAAGTATGGCGGGGGTCTCTGCCGGCAGGTCAGACGCCTGGGTTTGAAGCCGGTGGCAGGTTCAGGTCCAGTAGCAGCTCTGTTGTGGGCGCGTGACTGGGTCTGTCAAGGAAGACTGCTCACCTGCCCGCGGTTGACCGGCACCTGTGTCTTTGACTTCACGCGTTTTCCCACAGAAGGGCAGCCAAGGAGGACGCACCCCTCAGAGAGACCCTCCCCCCTCCCCTTCCCTGTGGTTAGAAGATGGAAGTGTCCACTGTGGGTGTCCCAGAGAGAGAGGGCACATGGAACCCAAATTATAAGTGCCAGTCTGACCTCAGAGGACCAGGAGAGACTCCACCTGTTGGACCTAATAGTGCATCCTGCCAACCCTGTCGGGAGCAGTGACCACCTGCCTTGCAGCCTGTTCCACCCCGCCCTAGGACACAGCACCTGAGAAGATCCACACGGGAGTCAGTCTCTCGGTGCCCCTGTGTGGGACAGAGGGACATCTCCGGGAGCCTGGGTACCGAGGGAAGGCATCATCCTGGACGGTGCGGGTGTCTGGAGGACACTCTGCTCTTGGGCAGCCTGGCGGGAGTGTGGGGGTGATGGGAGAACAGAACCCAGAGAGTTGAAATAACTCTTCCAAGGGCAGAAAACGCAGTCTTTGGTGGAGACCCCAACATGTGTGCTTCTTAGTCTGTCCAGCAAAATGCCACAAGCTGGGTGGCTTAAGGACCTCAGATATTTAATGCTCACAGATCTGGGGGCTGGAGTTCCGAGGTCCAGGTGCTGCCAGAGTCAGTGTCTGGTGAGGGCACACTTTCGGCTCACAGTCCTCACCCCTTGATGTGTCCTCATGTGGCTGCAGAGTCAACGAAGCTCTGTGGGGGTCCCTTTTATGGGGACATTATCTCATTCATGAGGGCTTTGCTCTGATGACCTGGGGTTAGGATCGTAACATATGAATTTGGAGGGGCACAGAGGCCAATTCTCTTTCCCAGTCCCCACACTATCTTGTCAGGTCAGGTGGTGACAGGGAAAGACAAGAAGTAGAGAGGGGGGTCACCTGGAGGTCAGGTGACCTCTAGTAAGAGTGGCATGTCCCCCCTAGGGCAGAGACAGGGACATAGCTGGAAGGTTATCTGAGGGTGCAGCCCAGCATGTTGGGCAGAGTGGCGCCTGTTCCACAGGGTTTGAAGTTAGTCCTGCGGCCACATCGGAAGATGAATCAGTTAGAGTGTGCCCTGGCTTGGAGGTGTCCCCTGTGTGGGGCCCACTGTGGCTCTTGGGCCACCTGTCACTAGTGTGCTCTCACGGCCCATGTGACATCGGGTGTCATGTTGACGGCTCTGGGTGTGTGATGGGAGGGAGGGAGGGACTAATGGAGGAAGGGAGGGTGGGTCTGCAGTTATTCCAGGGGGGTAACGTCTCAGGGTGGTGGCTGCCACTAGAGGAGGAAGACCCCCTCGAGGGGCTGAATCGGATGAGCTCAGCACTGAGGGGGAGGAGCCTCCTCCTCAGGGCTTGGGCAGAGCACAGAGGTGAGCAGGTGGGGACACTGGGCTGAGATGGCCTCCTGATGGGAAAGGTGGTTGACGTCTTCTGCCAGGAGCCGGCCGGTGCTGTGGCGTGAGGAAGCAATGCCCGTTGGTGAAGTCCAGTCACAGTAATCGACATTGTGTATTCTGCAACCTGCAAGAGCTTCTCACAGGTCTGAGCTCGTGCCTCAGCAGCTCCACGGGTTGAGGGTGAGCTAAGTGCTTTGCTGGAATCATCTCATTTAACTGTCGGGACAGCTGGATGTGGTGGGAACACATAGCATCCCTCCTTACCTTTACGGAAATTGGCAGCAGTCTGGGCTGTGCCTGTGAGTGGAGGCTGCCCACCACCTTCTGGGACAGCCAGAGGCAGAGGAGACCCCAGGGCTCATTAGGGACACCAAGCCCCCGACCCTGCCAGGAATGTCTGTCCTGAAGTGCAGATTTCCAGGGGGAGGGAAGGGGATGGAGATAGGCTGTTTCCCAGGTCTGCTTTCTGGCCAGAGGGGTGCACTGAGGGGCTGGGTGTGGGAGCAGGCAGGCCCTGGATGCTTCCCCGGTGCAGGCGCAACTGCTGCGGCACAGCCAGAGTCAGACTCGAAGAAAGGGAAAGGGTCCAGCTCTCTTGCCTTTTGAGAAGACATGATGGGGGAGCTTTGCTTTGCTTTGCTTCTGTATGTGGGTCCATTTGCACCCGCGTGCACAGTGGAAATCAGGAGGCTGTAAGTCGCCTTAGTGCCCTTCATGAACTTGGGATGTGAGGTTCAGAAGGGGTGGGATCCGCAACAATGCTTTTCTTGGAATTGGAGCAGTGAGATTTATTTGCATCCTAGGTCACATTGGATGTATGGGTTCCTTGTTTCACAAGAATGAGTTAAAATAAAGATTCAGCATCTCTGTTCTCTCTGCAGTGACCTTGGTTCATTAACACCTCGGGCCGAGGTTTTCTCAGTCTGCAGGCAAGGAAGACAGTTTTGATCCCTATGTTCCCTTGTGACTCAAAAAAGCATTCTGAACCAGTGACTTGACTTCTGTTAATAACTTTAATGAGATAAATATTGAATGCAACACTTAGCCAAGAGAGGTGTTTCTTTGTAAATAATGTGATTATTTCAAGGTTTTTAAAGAGAGGCGTTCATCGGGGCACAAACTACCTACCAGGGTCTACAAAACCCAGAGCCTCCCCTGTGTGGTGGCCCATCCATTCTTTACAGTTTGCCTGAGCTCCATCTGCCTTCCCACTGTCAGCCCTGCTCACTCCCTTTCAACCCTGTCCCCAATATTGCTGTGTAATCTGTTCACAAGGGACAATAATGACGCAATGTGTGAATCCAGAGTCTGGCACCTTGTAGCACCTTGATAGAAATAGAAAGCTGTGATCGCAGCATTAAAATATGCTAACAGGCTGCAGGGCTAATGGGCACCGCGTCTACACTGCAGATGTTCATTCTGGGGCTGCTGCAGAGCCCGGGGACTGGACGGAGGCCGTGCTCCTCGCATCCCCAGTGTTGTGGCTGGTTTTGTTCAGTGTGGCGGTGTTCTCCAGAGAAAATCCTACCTCCTTTCTAAAGTTGATGAGCTGCCTTTCTGGGTTGTAATGATGTAAGAGCCCCCCTGACAGCCCGGTGTCCGTGCAGAGGAGAAATGTTAGCAACAATGATAAAATGCAGTTCCTTGATTAAAATAAATTGGATTTTATACAGTCTGTGATGAAAGTTTATTTAGAAGGAGTTTCCAAGCAATAGAATGAGGTTTCCAATGTGTTGTATAAATGCGTCAAAGAATTCCACAATACCAAATTTAGAGGAAATGCATTTTAATACATTGCATTAAACTACAAATAGTAAGGGCTTTTGAATTTCTGGCCTACAGTTTTGTCCTGCATGTGCTTCCTGGCCATGTGGACAAGCAGCTCCCTCCTCTTGATATTCTCTATTCTTACTAGTAGCCAGGCACCCACCCCTTATTTGCTCTTCTCACTTTGCAGAAATCAGGCAGGTGAAACCCATACTCAGGGTGAGCAGCCGGCCAGATGCCACCTGCTGCTCCGTGGCTGGAGGCATGTGTCCACACTGAAGGATGACTATTCAAAGAGGGTGATAGCAGGACGTTGGCTGGCCCAGACTGGGAGCCCACTTAAGCCACGGATCCAGGCAGCTGGCACAGGTGAGGTGGGCAAGGGCCTGGCTTCGTCCAGAGTGTGCCAAGCAGCAGAGAGATGCTGCTCCTGTGACGGACACTGCTGTGCTGCCTGCTTCGTGTGGCCTTTGGACATCACATGCCCCTGAGCCTGCAGGAGCAGCCTGTGGTTGTGAGACGTACACTGGGTTGGATTCCTGCAGCAGGAATGGGGGTGGGTCCTGGAAGGTGCTCAGTCTGTGTTGAGTGGGTGGATGTGACCTTTGCAGTGCAGCAACGCCTGTGCCGGGCATGGTTGCCTCCAGCAGAGGCTGGTGTCAGGATACCTGTGTGCACCTGAGCCGGGGCCTGTGCAAGGGAGTGGCTGCAGGTGGGCGGGGCCAGGAGCAGCTCTGCAGAGGGGAAGGATGCTGAGGCGCACCCTGGCACCAGGACCCAGGGTTTCCCGGGCTTGGTGGGCATGCAGGCACTGAGGCAGGAAGCCTGGGGTTTCCAAGCAAATATTAGAGACCTGAAAAAAATGGTACTGTCCCCAAGATAGAAAACTGTCAAATTGAAATGCACACATTTGATTAAATGTAATGGCCATCTTCTGGTCAGCCCCAGTTCTTTGTCTCACAGGAGATGTGGGAGCTTTTTATGGGATTTGAAAGATGTTTGCAAGATTCAGGAAGGTCCTTAAATGGCCCTGAGCAGCAGTGGCAAGAAGGAGCTGGAGCCTGGGGTGGCACCTGCTCCTGCTGGGCAGGTGGAGACACACAGGGGCATCAGCATATCCCACCACCGTGTCACCTCTCTGAGGTGTGCCCTCTTTACTTGGTCTGGAGGAGGGGGGCTCAGTTGCTTGTGACACGTGCTTGAGGGAGGAGGATAGAGTGGGGACAGCCTCGCCTGACCTGTGGCTGGGGCACAGCATGTGTCAGTCTCTTCCTGCCCTAATAGTCTGTTTCTTTTTTCTTTTTTTCCTCTTTTTGTAGTGCTGGGGATTGAACCCAGGGCCTTGTGCATGCGAGGCAAGCTCTCTACCAACTGAGCCACATCCACAGCCCCAGTGGTCTGTTTCTTGTTCAGAGCCCTGGCTCCCAGTGCATCCTGGTGCTCGAGGCTCCCTCCTCCACTCTCCGCTCCTCCAGTAGCTGTGGGTGAGGAGCCCCCCAGGGAGGAGGTGGCCAGCAGGGCACCTGGATCAGTGCAGTTCTCAGTGGGTTGCTTTCCTTTCTCTTTGCATTGTGTTTCGTATCACTCTGTGTTTCCTTCAAGCTGCACCATGGTGAATTTTAATTATTTGTTTAATTATGTCTCTCCTATTAGAGTATGAGGAAATCCCTCCAGAGGGGAGGGACTATGTTTTTTTCCCCATATTTTTTTTATCGGTGCATTATAGTTGTGCACAATGTGGGGTTTGTTGTTACATATTTGAACATGCACACAGTGTAACAAGAGAATTTGGCCAACATCACTCCCCAGCACTTCCCCTTTCAAAGAGGGATGGTGTTTCCTTCATTTTGGACCCTCAGTGTCCAGCACAAAGCCTGTTGCATAGTAGGCACTTAATGTGTGATGATTTCGACAACATTTAAGATATGTGTATGTGTGTGTGAGTGTGTGCATGTGTGCACAGTTATGTTGTACTTAGCGATAGGGACATGTTCTAAGAAATGTGTCACTAGGTCTTTGTCATTGTGTGGACCTCTTGATGTGTGCTTATCTTGACCTGGATGATGTAGCCTTCACATACCTTGGCTGTGTGGTATGTACCTCCTAGGTGCTGTCCATCGTCCACCAAAATGTCGTCACTCGGCATGTGATTGGACATACGAATTGGTCATATACATCTGCATTTATTGTAATTTTACTGTCTCAAAGTATTGCACACAAATGGGAAAATAGGAGCATTTTTGCAGACTGAGCCAATGTACCCCATCAGCATAGGTCTGGGCCCTAGTCCCAAGCCAATGGGTCCTGATAAACTGTAGGGCAGCAGAACTGTTACTTCTTTAAATTCTGGGACTGACCGGGCTGTCTGAAGCTGCTCTGTCCCTCTTTGCCTTCTCCCTCGTCTCCCAAGACCCACGTTCCCTTGTCTGTCCTAGTCCAGCTCTGGTTCCCCACATAAACTTCTGTAATGCTTTCTGCTACAGGATGAGCTCTTGGCCGTCCTGGGAGGACCCCCTCCCTGGGCAGGGTGCTTATCCTGTGTTCATTCCACCGGCCCTGCCTGGTGGTGAGGCGGGAGCCTCGCCCTGGGGGTCTTCTGTCCTGCACAGCACCATGAGCACCACGACACTCGGTCAGCGTCTCTGTCCATGGAGCAAGTAGGTGGAGTAGATTGGAAGACGGTGTCCAGCCGTGCTGTTTGTCATCAGTGCACGTTGTAACCATGCCTCTGCTTTCCTTAGTGGGAAGAGCGGCAGAGCCTCTCGTTGCTTTGTTGAGAGTATGTAACCGTGAGTCCTCCACTGGACAGCGACGACAGTGCCCAGATGTGAAGGTCCGGGGGGTAGGAAGTGAGAGGGAGGAGCTGGTCCTGAGGCAGGAACAGGGGAGCAAAGCCATGCAGTGGTGCTGACTCTGCGGGATGCGGCATTCAAATGCCACTTGTGCAAAATAAATTTAGCAGCTAGAAGGAAATCTGCACTTTGCTTTAGAAGTGCCATTTATGAGCGTGATGGAGCAAGGCTGAGCTTCGTGGCTGTGGCTGAGGACGGAGCACGAGTCTTTCCTGTGCGCGCAGCAGTTCTTCCAGCTTCATCCTGGGCTTCTTGCCTGAGGGCGTGAGAACCTGAGAGGAGCCTGCAGGCAGTTGACACCAGGCACTGCTGTTGCTCCTCATAGCATGCATGGTGTCCCAGGCCTTTCATGGCCAGAGAGGTCCGTGTCTTAGTCCTTGGATCCTAGAAAAATGTCACCTCACCTCGCCAAAGGGACTTCACAGGTCTGAGTAAGGTTAAGGACCTTGAGGTACAGAAATGACCCTGAAGTGTCCAGGCTGGGCCCCACACATGTATCCTCAGAATAGACCCTTCTTCCTATTCTCAGAGGGAGGCCCCAGACTTGAGGTGTGGAGAGGACTCAACCCACCACTGCTGGCTTTGAAGGAAGGGACGGAAGCCATGGAATGTGGGCGGCATCTAGCAGATGGGAAAGTCCGAGAATCCATCCCCACTCTGGGAGCAGCCTGGCCTGCCAGCTCCTAGTGTGCAGCCCAGGGAGGCTCATGTTAGACCTCTGACCTCCAGAACTATGAGTTATTAAGTTGGTGTTTTCAGCCACTAATTTTGTGAGAGTTTGTTACAGCAGCAATAGGAAACTGATCTTGCCTACAAAAAGATCATTTTTAAATAAAGCAGCAACCTTCTGGTTCTGTGTGTTCTCAGGTGGTGTTTACACTTTATGAGGGATAGCTATAGAACATTTATGCTGGCTGCAGACCTCTCAGTTTAGAGGTGAATAAATATCCCCTGAGCTTCTGCCTTAAGTCACACACGAGATGCAGCTTTGACACCTGCTCAGTGCCACTCAGCAAGCCTCCTGGGTCATTTCCCTGCATGATGTCCCAGGGTCCCTGCTGAAGAGGAATACAAAGGGGAGGTGCTTTGCAGACAATGTACTGGAAGAATAGTGTATTTGAGAGCACTGATTAACTGGTGTTATTGTCCTAAGTTGATCATTTCAGAGCAATCCACGAGAGGGGATCCCTGCCATGTGACCCATACCATATGTGTCCCTGACTTTATGTTATTTTTTAATTTGCTACTTGATTTGGTGCTGAGTAGAAAAAAGAAAGAAAGGACATATGTGTGTCTTAGGAGTAGATACTGCTGTCGAGAGGGAACAAAAAAAGAGGCTCAGCGATCAGAAAATTTAAGGCAGAGGATTCATGGATTCTGATGTTTTAGAACATGGGCCCTTTTTTCATAAAAGATTTTGGGGGTAATCCTCATTATATGTGTGCTTTATTATTTAAAAATTATATAGTGCACTTTTATAAACTTTATATGTATAGAATCAAAGGATTACCAAAGAATGAGACAAAAATCAAATCATTCCCATGCTTTCTTCCTGTGCCAAACCGGCCACCCTGCTGGGGGGGCCCCCCGCTCCTACCAGACAGCCCTTCTCTAAAGACAGGTGGGTGGCCTGCCTCTGGGTGCCCGAGACCGTTGCTCAATGTCTGTTGGCATCAGCATTGGCACTGCTCACAGCAAGTGACGGGCACCCCTGTGTCGTCTGAAGTGGCCTGGGTTGACTGTCAGGAGGACGGGGCAGTAGGACCAGGAAGCAAGACTTTGTGAGTGGAACACTCTGTCACCTGAACACAGAAGGGGGCCTGGTGGACTGTGGAGCTGCAGGGGAGAGGCCCGGACGAGTGTCCAGATGTCAAGCTAAGTGAAGGTGATGTGACAACCCAAACCATGCAGTCAGGGAGGGGTTGGTTTTCTGGTTAAGATGCCAAGTTTGATAGAAGATAAGGTGAATTTAGCTGTGACAATGGGGCAGTCAGTGGATGAAAGAAGGACTCTGGGAGCTACACAATTAGGGTTTGTCTTCTTTATCTGATTGATGCAGAGTCTTTCCATGCTCAAGCCTTGAAGACTCCCCAAGAAAGGAAGGTGTCAGCACAGCAGAGAGATGGCCCAGAAGGCCAGGGTAGCTCAGTCCTGGTGGCTGTAAGGGGCGGAGCAGGGACAGTAAAGACATAGTCCAGAAAAGCCCCAAGCAGAGCTGTAATGGAAGAGCCAGAGGTGTTTGGCCTGTTGGCAGAAAGCACTTTGCTGCCTGGACTTCATGAGTATAATAGTGCCCTCAAGGGAGATGTTAGTGGGAGCCTAGACACTTTGGTGGCATTGCTATACCAGCCTTCCTGTGCTCTTAAGGGAGGGCTGACAGGCAAGTCTAGACCACTAGTGCCAGGAACTGTGGATGGATTTGGAGGGAAGTGGAGCCATGTCCCTGTTCACGGCTGCTGCAGACACCCATGGCTGAGAGTCTCTGCACAACAGTTGGTGACCCCACAGCACACGGGCTTGGGCTTCCAGATTCAGGTATGCAGGGAGCAGACCTCCTCCTGGGCCACATCCCCCGTGAGCCTCTTGAGCGTCTTGGGCGTCTCCTTCTCCACGGCCCTCTGTTTCCACTCACTTCCATCACCTTCCTCAGGGGCACCCTGCTCATCAGACCCACTCCAGCTGTGCGTGTGGCCGGAGCCCACAGCATCCCTTAGAAACAAGACCGGTGAAGGGAATGGGGTTCACTCCCTCTGCTGCCCGTGGACGTCAGAGCTCCATTCCATTATTTTTATGGTTAAACAGGCTTAAAAACAGTTGTTAACACATATTGTCATCTCCCAACTTGTCATCTTTTTGAGTTGGTGGTGAATACCTCCTGCTTTCCAGTGGCTTTATTTTATATCCTGCCGTGTCCACCCGCTCACATGATTCTGATCCTTATTCTGAATCCCAAGTGACTGACTGCAGGTACTCCCACAGGCACCTCGTGCTTCAGGAGAGCTGGCCCTGGCCTGGAGCCCCATCCCAGCAGGCTGTGTTTCAGGCCCTCTTGACGACCACCCCCCATCCCACCCCCATCTTTGCAGCAGATGTAACAGCTAAGAAATACGTACTGCAGAATATGAGAAGAGGACCCAAGATTTCTTTTTAAAAAATGTGTTTCTTAACTTGTTCTCTGGCACAATTTCTGCATTTATGGATAGTACTGCTCAGCCTTTCATGAAATTTCTGCCTCTTACATGTGGAAAAAACAGAGGCTATTTTAAATTATAAAGGAAAGCTTTAATCTAGTCCAAGAAATGGGGGAAATAGGCTTCTTTTCTCGCTTTCAGCCCCATTTCCCTACCTAATGTTAAATATGGCTATTTCTCCCAATTTAGAGGGTTTTCTTTGTGGAATATGAATGAGCTATTTACTGGTTAACAAAAAGACAAGCCTTTCAAGTACAAATGGAGCTTTGGAGATCTCTCAATTTGAAAGACTAATCTCTGCATAAACACAACTGTTTCTCCATATTGCTGGGAACACTCCATCTATCTGTTTGGCCACATTTTCTATTATGGTTTTTATAAAAGGAAACTATGGCTAATAGCTCGGCGGAGAAGTCTCTGGGCACAGTAGCAATGAGAGCGTGTTTACATTGCCTTAAACTGTGTTGATGAGTGAAGAACAGTAATTTCCTATAGAAATCGCTCTAATCTGATAAATAAAATTAGACATGGCATATTTTCACCTCCCCACGCTCATCTGAGCTCACGCCAACCAGTAATCTCATTTCGGTGTTTTGGTTTTACTTAGGAAATGTCTGGTTATGCCTGTTGCCCGTCAGGCTCACAAGCCTTTTACTGAGTCTCCCTTTTCTTGATGTAAATGAATGACATCAGCAGCACTGTCTGCTCTGTGGAATATTCCAGAGGCCACTGTGTCCAGCATCTTCCATCAGAAAGTATACCTGGAAGAAGTAGAAACTGTCCCTCTCAGAAATACCCTCTGGGGCTGCTGGGACCTGACCACTTTGAGTTTCACATCCCTCTGGAGGGGCTTTGGGGACTTTCCTTCCCTTCAGCCTGTACCCCCACCCCCATGGTTTTGGACAGAACCGGATGAGTGGCTCCGTGGCTCGCCAGACTGAGCAGGAACACGAGGCCGTGTGCTCCATATTCATGTGCATCTGCCCTTCATGGCAACATGCTAATTGGCTGGCCAGTGCACAAGAGGAGGCAGAGCCGCTTCCTGTGGCTTCCACCCTGCTTCCTGTCCGCCACCAGGGGAGAGGGTGAAGGAAGCACTAGCCATGTCAGTGCTTTGCTCAGCCCAAGATGGCAGCCCCTCCCTAGGAAGCTCCCCGCCAAGGTCTGTGTAGCTATTAATAAGTACGTTGCTGCCTTGTAATTTAAATCAGGTGCATAATATCTGGTGTTTAAAAACCTGAGGCTGGCTTTGAACTCGTGATCCACCTATCTCTTTGGGCGCCTGTGGTTGGGTAGGCTGCTCTTGGGGTAGCTCAGGTGCTGAAGTTGCCATCTCCTGCTGCATCCTCCAGGTATCCTGGAGGTCGGAGGAGTGGGTTCACACCCTGTGCCTATGTGGGGTGTCAGAGGTGAAAGGACGATGAAGCTCTTGTAGATTGTTACAGAGCCGTACAGCGCCAGGCAGTTAGCCTGCAGGAGTTATGGGCAGTGCCTGGTCCTGAATATTTGCAGCCATCAAAAAGAAGGAAGGGGATGAAACTGACAGAGGGAGGGTAGTTGGAGCATTGGATTTCAGGAACACTGCTCATTCATCCTTTGGCAGAGTCTGCAACCTTGCTGTGGTTCAAGAGGGCAGCCTTTGGCCCCATTTATGTCCTCGTTCATTGGCAGCACCTAAAACCAGGCTAATTTTGGCATCAGGGTCATATTGGTTGGTGCAGAACACGGAGCCAAAGGGAGATGGGGTTTCCTGGTTAGGCTTGCGGTTTGGCAGGGGGTCACGGTGGGGAAGACACTGAGTCCATTCAAGGCAATTGTTTCCTCTTGACTGAAAGTGATTTCTCTATCTCAGCAAGCTGAGCTGTTGTGAGCTGTACTGCAGACGTCCGCCTGAAATCTCAGCATCTTTATTCTCTCCACTCCCTGTCTTGCCTGCTTTTTCCCAGATCACTATCACAAACTTCCCTACAATACATTTTATCTCTCTTGCTTATTTCCTCCCCTCCCCCCCACTCAGAATGTTACTCTAGTGGGGTAGGGATGACTGACATTTTGTTTTGTTTTGTTGTTTCTAAGGATTGAACCCAGGGGCACTCAACCACTGAGCCACATCCTCATCCCTTTTAATATTTTATTTAGAGACATTGTCTTGCTTAGTTGCTAGGGTGTCACTAAGTTGCTGAGGCTGGCTTTGAACTCATTATCCTCCTGTCTCAATCTCTCCATCAGCTGGGATTATAGGCATGCGCCTAGTGTGCCTCTAATACTTAGAATAATGCCCGGGAGTAAAATAAATGTATGTTGAATGAAGTGATCAACAAATCTTTAAAGTAGTGCTCAGAATAGTTTTTGTGTAGTAAGATAGTTTTCAACTAATTATTTTTTAAAGATAATAGATTGTGGTTCAACATAAAAATCAAACAAAATTAACAAAATGACAGAAAAACACCTATATGATCATCTCAGTATACCCAGAAAAGACTTTTGACCAAATCCAGCTTTCTTTCATTATAGGAACACTAGGAATAGAAAGGAACTTCCTCAATGACATAAAGGGTCTTGTATTTGTCCAGGCTGCTATAACAAAATACCATAGTCCTGGAATGCTTATGAACAGCAGAGGTTTATTTCAGGAGGCTGGAAATCCAAGATCAAAGTTGTTAGATTTGCTGTCCAGTAAGGGCCTGAGTCCTAGTTTATAGGCAATGCTTTCTCATCATTGCCTTCTGTACATGGTAGAAGGGCTAATTAGCTGTCTTGAGTCTTTTTTAAAAAAATAAGGACACTAATCCCATTCATGAGGTCTCTGCCCTAATCTCGTTCAAAGCCCCCTCCCCCTTTCTACATTTACATTTGAAATTAGGTTTCAACATTTGAATTTTGGGGAACCCAAACATTCAGTATGTAGCAGAGCATGTATGGGAACCTAAAGCTAATACCATGCTCAAAGACTGCAGGCTTTCACCCTAAGATCAGGAGCAAGACAAGGGGGCTCAGGTTCACCACTGATACTCTACACTGTGCCAGGAGTTGTTCTAGCCGGGGCACCTAGACAAGAAAAAGAAATACAAGGCATCCAGTTTGCAAAGAAAGACAGAAAACTATTTCAATTCACAGATGACATGAATTTATATATAGAAAATATCAAAGAATCCACAGAAATCTACTGAACTAATAAATGAATTTAGTAAAGTTGCTGGGAACAAGATCAACACATAAGAATCAAGAGTGTTTGTGTGCGGGGTCGGGGGGCTGGGGTTGTGGCTCAGAGGTAGAGCACTCACCTCGAATGTGCAAGACCCTGGGTTTGATCCTCAGCACCACATAAAAATATGTCCAACTAAAACTAAAAAAAATTTAAAGAGTATTTACTAAAAATTAAATTAAGAAAGTCATTCCACTTGAAATAGCATCTAAAAAAATAAAATACCTACAAATAAATTTAATCCAGGAGGAAAAATTTGTACCCTGAAAACTATAGAACATTGTTGAAAGAAATTTTGAGGAAGACCTAGTGGAGAGATTCCACATTCATAGGTGAGAAGACTTCCTATGGCTAAAATGTCATTATTCCCTAGTGATCAGCAGATCTAATTTAATTCAGTCCCTATCAAAATTCTAACAGCCATGTGTATGCATGGAAATATAAAAACTGGTCCTCAAATTCATAAGGCCTCAAATTCATATGGCCAAAAGTTTTTTGAAAAAGAACAAAGTTGAAGGACTCATGCTTCCTAAAAACGTACAAGGTACAGTAATCAAAACAGTGTGGTATGGCCATAAGGATAGATACACAAACAGATGGAACTTATAAATAGAACATCCATATTGGTGTGGCCAGTTGATTATTGACAAGGACACCAAGTTCTTTCAATGAGAAAAATAGTTTTTTCAATAAGTGGTGCTGAAACGGTTGAATTTCCACATCAAAAAAAACTGATATTGGACCTCTATCTCACATTACATAAAAAATGGACTCAAAGTGGGCCAATGACTTAAATATGACGTTCAAACCCATAAAACTCTTAGGAGACAGCATGAGGGTAAGTCTCCATGGCAGTGGATTCTTAGATATGACACCAAGAGTGTGAGCAGCAAAAGAAAAATATAGGTAAATTGAATCTATCCAGATTGAAAATTTCTGTTCATTCAAAGACATTAAGAAAATGAAACGTTCCTATAGGCTGGGAAAATATTTATAAATCATATATTCAGTAAAGGTTTCAAACCCAGAATCTATAAAGAACTACTAAAACCAGATAGCAAAACGACGACCCAGCTAAATAATGGGCAAAGAAATTGAGTAGACCTTTCTCCAAAGAAGATATGCAGATGGATCCTAAGCTTGAATAAAGATACTCAATGTCTTTGGTCGTTTGAGAAATGCAAATCAAAACCTCCATGAATACTACTGCATCCCACTAGAGGAGCTACATTAAAAACATCTGAAGGGCTGGGGTTGTGGCTCAGAGGTAGAATACTTAGCAAGTGTGAGGCATTGGGTTCTATGCAATAAAATAAAGGTCCATTGACAAGTAAAAAAGTATTAAAACAAAAATCTGAAAATATGAGCCTGGACAAGAATGTAGAGAAATTGAAACCTTTGTTCATTGCTGGTAGGATTATAAAAGGGTGCAGCTACTGGCGAAAACAGTTTGATGGTTATTTGAAGAGCTAAGCATAGAATTATCATATGAACTAGAAATTCCACTTCTAGGTGTATATCCAAAAGAATTGAAAACAAAGTCTAGAACAGGGATTTGTAAAGGCTGGAAATAACCCGAATGCCTGTCAGCTGATGAAGAAATGATATATCCATACAATGAAACACTATGAGCCTCAATAAGGAGAGAAGTTCTAGTACATACCACACGCGGATGAACCTCGGAAAATGTTATGCCATGTGAAAGAAGCTGTGAGGACAAATATTGTACGATTCCACTCGTGGAATATCTCAAACAGAAGAATTCTTAGACCGAATGTAGATTAGAAGTTACTAGGAGCTAGGTAGGGATGGAGGTGGGGTTGGGAATGGGGGCTTGTTTCTTGAGGGTCACCAAGTGGTGTTTGGAGTGGTAATGATCACCCAGTAGTGTGAATGTAATTCATGCCATTGAAGTGTACACTGATAATGGTTAAAATGGCAAGTTTATAATTATTATTGTTATTATTTTGCTACCAGGGATTAAACCCAGGGGCACTTAACCACTGAGCCACATCCCCAGCCCTTTTTTATATTTTTATTTAGAGACAGGATCTTGCTAAATATCTTAGGGCCTCACTAAATTGCTGAGACTAGCTTTGAACTCACAGTCTTCCCAAGCCTCTGGGATTACAGGTGTGTGCCCCTGCACCCGGCAAAATTGATTATCTTTTTCCACAATAAAGAAAAAACAGTGGAATGGAACTATTTGGAATGGAATTAAAGATGTTAAGTTGTATCCTTCTCCAGACGAATGCCCAGAGATCTGGGGGTCAGAGGAGACTGTGTAATTGACTTCCTCTGAGATGACTGTGTTTCACGTGAAAATGATACGGCAGAATCCTTGACATCCAACGCAGCCCACGTGAAGATCTTCGCCAGTCTCTAATAAGGCTGCAGAAATGTCTGAGAGTCCCCGGACTTTCTCCAGAGTTACCTCTTCATAGAGAAGTGTGTCTCCACCCTCCAGTTTAACCTCTCACCAGTGGTTACATTTCAGGAAGAAATAAACTTTCCAGCACTTTGTAAGGATGGCTAGAAAGTGATGTGTCAGGTGGAGCTGCACACCCCCTCCTCAGAAGGCTCCCTCCCCAGCCCAGGGCTTGGACCTGGTCCTCACGGTGTAGGATTCGAATGTGTGCCACAGCAAAGGTGCCCATCCTGGAACCTGGCTGTGAGCTCCGTGAGGTGTGCATGAGTCTCCTTGCTCCTGAGTGGCGGGAGGTCTGGAAATGCCTGGTGATTGTGCTGGGTCACCCTCAGCATCCCAGCCTAGGCTGCTCTGTGCAGGTTGCTTTTCAAGAACATGCTTTGGAAAGAGAGGGGTCAAGAATTCAGTGCTCCATCCCATCAAGGGCATTGCCTTTCTCGTTCTGGTATAGGAAGTTGGGCTTATCCTTACCATCCTGGGTGCAGGGTGTTGGATGCCAGGGGTGCCTGAGATTGTTTCCTGCTCTCCCAGGTCAAGGCCTAGCCTCTTGGCCGCATGCAGGACCTTCCTTCTCAATACTCTGTCCTGCTCTCAACCCCCAGGATCTTGGGCAACCCAGTTCTTAGTAAGCCCGTAACTGTGGTATTGAAGCCACCATAATTTCTCCCTCTTTTCTGCTGGCCTCCGCAGACAGTTAAGGCTGCCCTCACCTCTCCAGGCCTGGGATGGCCGGATTAAAAGAGGCTTGATTGCAAATGCTTGTTGGAAATTTGTGAAATAGTAAACTTGAAATTGTTCTTTTCTAAGTCCTATAGATACTGTGAATGGTGTTATGATTAATAGGTGGCACTCTCAGTGTGTCCCAGTGATTGATTGGTTGTATCTCTGACTTTTTTTTTTAATTAGAACAAGGCAATTCAACTTTATTTTTTTATTTATATATGACAGTGGAATGCATTACAATTCTTATTATACATATAGAGCACAATTTTTCATATCTCTGGTTGTATACAAAGTATATTCACACCAATTTGTGTCTTCATACTTGTACTTTGGATAATAATGTTCATCACATTCCAGCATCATTTCTAACCCCATGCCACCTCCCTTTCCTTCGCACCCCTCTGACCTATCTAGAGTTTGTCTCCTCCCATGCTCCCCCTCCCTACCCCACTATGAATGAGCCTCCTTATATCAGAGATAACATTTGGCATATGTTTTGGGGACTGGCAAACTTCACTTAGCATTATTTTTTCTAACTTCATCCATTTACTTGCAAATGCCATGATTTTATTTTCTTTTATTGCTGAGTAATATTCCATTGTGTATGTATGCCACATTTTTTTTTATCCATTCATTTATTGAAGGGCATTTAGGTTGGTTCCACAGTTTAGCTATGGTGAATTGTGCTGCTATAAACATTGATGTGGCTGTGTCCCAAATAGAAAAAGCAATCATGAGATTCATCTGGAAAAATAAGAGACCCAGAATAGCTAAAGCAATCCTTAGCAAGAAGAATGAAGCAGGTGGCATCACAATACCAGACCTTAAACTATACTACAGAGCAATAGTAACAAAAACAGCATGGTATTGGCACCAAAACAGACTGGTAGACCAATGGTACAGAATAGAGGACAAAGAGACTAATCTACAAAAGTTCAATTATCTTGTATTAGACAAAGGTGCCAAAAACATGCACTAGAGAAAAGAAAGCCTATTTAACAAATGGTGCCGGGAAAAGTAGAAATCCATATGCAACAAAATGAAATTAAACTCCTAGCTCTCACCATGCACAAAACTTAACTCAAAATGAATCAAGGACCTAGGAATAAAACTAGAGACCCTGTGTCTAATAGAAGAAAAAGTAGGCCCTAATCTCCATCATGTGGGAATAGGCCCCAACTTCCTTAATAAGGCTCCTTTGGTACAGGAATTAAAATCAAGAATTAATAAATGGGATGGATTCAAACTAAAAAGTTTCTTCTCAGCAAAAGAAACAATCTGTGAGGTGAATAGAGAGCCTACATCTTGGGAGCAAATCTTTACCCCTCACACATCAGAGAGAGCACTAATCACTAGGATATATAGAGAACTCAAAAAGCTAAGCACCCCCCCACACACAAAAATAACCAAATCGATAAATGGGCCAAGGACCTGAACAGACACTTCTCAGAAGATGATATACAATCAATTAACAAATATATGAAAAAATGTTCATCATCTCTAGCAATTACAGAAATGGCAAATCAAAACCGCTCTAAGATATCATCTCACTCCAGTCAGAATGGCAGCTATTATGAATACAAACAACAATAAGTGTTGGCGAGGATGTGGGGAAAAGGCACACTCATACATTGCTGGTGGGACTGCAAATTGGTGCAACCAATATGGAAAGCAGAAGGGAGATTCCTTGGGAAACTGGGAATGGAACCACCATTTGACCCAACTATCCCTCTCCTCGGTCTACACCCAAAGGATGTATCTCTGAATTTTCTGACTGGTTTGTCCTGTTGGAGCCCAATCCTGTCTTGTCCTCTTCAAGACCATCTGATGTCTTAGACTGAGATGGCCCTTTCTAGTCATAGATAGCCCAAGTGGGCCATCCTGAATGACCCATGACCAGGGTCTGGTTGGGGCTTTGTAAAGTTATCGAGCCCTTCCTCTGCTGTGGCCCTCCCACCTGTGTCTCAGGGATGGTGGATGAGGTGATTTTCTGGAACCCTTGGTTCAGTCCTTTGCAGTAAGCATGGCCTTCACCATTAGGAAGGAACGCAGTGCTGTGTTCTCTAACTGGAGAGAAGGAGGGATGAAGAGGCCCAGGCCGGGTTCTCCAACTTTCTGAGCATCACCTCACGCTCTCCTCTGAGATCAAGAAGCTCTGGAGTGTTTCAAGGGTTTGCATCTCTTGCAATTTGGCAGAAGGTGATGCTGATATTGCTGGTTCAGCTGTGAAGAAGCACTTGCCTAGAGCACTGGAGAACCCTGGGAGCCCGAGAGCATGATGGGAGTGGGGCCCGTGGCGGCCAGGAGGAGTGCCAGAGAGGACGTCCACCACCCTGCCCCGCCTGGGACAGCCCCTGAGGATTCTGGTAAACCAGGTTCCTCTCAGGCTCCCCTGATCACTCACCGAGGACGGACCTTTTACTTGAAGGACAGTGTTGCTGGGTTTTTTTTTTTTTAGTCTTCCATAGAGTCATTGACACTATAGAAAAAAAATGCTGAATAATTAATGCCTTATTGTTTCCAGAGAAGACATGCATGTCATAAAGGAGAGGCCTGAGAGAAGGAAGCTCAGATCATAAAAATACAGACTGTGACCTTCTGTGTAGAGAAAGTGGATCCTTGGTTTTAGGCAGGACTCCGTTCAGGTGAGTTTGTCTTCGCTACTGAAATCAAAGCCACCCACCTACCAGCACCACCTGTGAGGATGGAGGGTGAGAGAGACCAGGCCGGAGGGCAGGGCTGCTCCCTGTCCACCCTGTCCACCCAGGCAATGGCCAGGCTGAAGTGGCACTTCCTCCTGCACCTGCCACTATTGGGAGAACTGCCTTCCGAAGGCCGAGGAACCCAGTCAGGCCCTTGTCCCCGAGATCCCGGTGCCACAGTGCTCATTGAAACCTGGAAATGAGACCGCCCTGCCTTCCTCCTTTTCACTCAGGCACTCGAAGGGGACGACCATCAGCCAGGAGATAAAAGAAGTCATTTAGGCCTCGCTTTCAGATAAAAGACTTGAGGTTCATGAAATGTTCCGGCATAACAGTGTCGCTCTGTTCTGTCTTCAAGACACATTAGAAGGTGAACAAAGGGGCGGCACCGTGGAGACTGCCGGGCGACCCTGCACGGGCAGCGAGCCAAGTCTGAGGATCTGGGTGTCCTCCAGGCTCATGAGGAGCCCTCCCGACTGGCTCCTCCGTCCTCCTCCTCTTCCTGCGCCCACCCTCTCTGTTCTCTTACCTTAATTTGCTCCTTCCTGGCCTTAAAAGGTGGCAGAAAGGTTATGGAGAGACAGTTTAAAGCCAAGTGCAATCATACGGTCTTGTTTATGAGTCACCTAGGTCCCTGGTTACCGCAGTGCAGAATTTTGTATTATCTCATGAATAATCTTGCTCTACCAACTTGTTACAACCATGTTGTCAATAGACGGAAAGGGGCTGGTCCCTAAGTTCACACCTGAGCCCAAATGTGTCCCTTTTCCTTTGTTAGTGTGGAGAAGACACTGTGTGCTTGTCTTTCACAAACTTCCAAAGATAGTGTTAATTTTTAATTTGCTCATAGTCTCGGTATGCCATTATCATTCTCTGAACAGTGTTTGTTTGTAGAAGTCAACATTAATTAAGCTTTGCAACTGAAATGGAAATACTTTATGGGAGTATGGGGAACTCCCCTCCCCTGCCAGCACATCAGGTGGGTTTAGACACTGAAGGCAGAATAGAGTTCACCGAAAAGCAAACCTAATTATCGCTGGAAGATCGGATACCAGGTGAGTTGTGTTTGCTTCAAAACTGAGCCATGAAAAATGTGTCTTCATTTTGCTTTGGTTAAAATCCTGCCAAGGGGAAGAAGGTGGCTGCACCGGGCTTTTCAGGCTCTCTGGATTCTCTTGCTGTTGGTCGTGGGCGTTGACCCTGCAGCCTGGGTGTTTCTGAGTGAATTGCAGGTCGCAAGCAGGTTAAAAATCCCAAAGGTGTTTGATTCCTTGGTTCTGTCTGGCTCAAGGTTTCCTGGTGGGGGTTAGTGAGGACTCAGGCTGCCCTGGGGAGGTGGCTAGCAAAGGGCTGCAGATGGTGGGTGGGCTGAGGATTGCTCTGGAGTTAACTCATAGTCTGGCAAGAATAGGGGTTGTTTGCATCTGGGGTGAAGGTGGATCATGGGTCAGAGACACGTGCTGTGGTGTGCAGAAGCTGCAGTTTAGGGCCTGAAATTGCCTGCTCTGGGTCTGGTATTGCTCCCCCAGGTGTTGGAAAGCCCCCAGGTACGCTTCAGCCTGGTCGAGTGTCGACTTGAGGACTAAGGGAAGCAGATCAGATCAGCCAATTTTAGAATGTGGACACGGGTTTGCTGTTCTTGGTCTGTGCTTGGCACTTTCCTAATTAGACCTTTGAGGCCAGGCAGCGCTTCTCTCTCCCAGTATAAGGAGCAGCAAGCTAGCAGCGGCTGTGGCTGATGTCCCAAGTGCCATAGCTTGATATGTGTGGACTCCCGTTCCCCTACTTAAAACACACGAGGTCTTGTGAATATCCAACACACCCTGGCCCCTTCCCTCCAGGACTTCCAGCCTCGACAGAAATGGCATGAATGCATATGAAACAGTTAGCTCTCAGTATGCAGCAGAGTATATTGGGTGGTACTGATAATAAAAGCCACATTCACCAAGGAATCAAGGAAAATGGTGTAGAATGGTGAGTTGTGAGTGGAAGGGAGAAAACAGACTTTGTAGGGGAACAAGGTAACTTGAACAAAGGTCAAGAGATGGAAATGAAAATGGTATGTTCATGGAGACATAGGAGACTGGTCTCATTAGAATGCAGTGTTTGTTAGGGAAAGCTAAGGTATAAATTGGATTAATCCAGGGGACCAGACTGAGGGTTTTAAAATCTTCAGCAGAACTAACACTGATATGGATAGCACGTGGACGCCTCGGTCTCGATGGGCTGCTGATTCCGTAGGGAAGCGGGTGTGCTTTGTATGTGAGAGGTTGCAAATTAGCAATCATGGCCACATCTGGTCCAGACGTGTTTGTTTTGGTGTATATTCTGTTGTTCTGCAGTGTCTTAAAAATTATGAGTAAATTTCCAACATTAAAAATAAATTATGAGACTTCCTGTTAAAGATTCAGTCAAATTTTTCTCAAAAAATGAGAAGGTATGGTAGCACCTTTCTGGTGGTCTTGGTGGGGTTCCAGTGGCAGCTGACTCTGTCCCCTGGACCCCCACAGCCCTCCTGTATCCCCCACTCAGAGGCCAACATTCTCTGAAGATCTGGTAGGGTCGCCATGCTGTTTTCTCACACTGAGCCCACTCTACCCATTGACTGTACCTGCTGGACACCCCAGCCATGATTCTGCCTGCCCTAGGTAGAGAGTCCCCAGCAGATATTTGCTTGGGCTAATATTGAACGAGGGAGTGGAGTGAGATGGTAATATTTAAATTAGATTAGATTATGCTTGCTTAGTATCAGAAAGAGTTCTCTAGTGACATTTTTTTTCTTATCCTTTTTGATGTCTCAAGAAAAGTTAGTTATGTCAGTTGTTATAAGTGTGTTTGAATTTGGCCCCACAATGGAGATTAAACTAGTGTTAAGGAATAGTTTACTAATTTTGCTGGAATTTTTCGAGGTACCGAATAGAGATAGGAACACCAGGAATAAGAAACCCTGACCGGACCTCGGTTTTCCGCAAAGGGGAACTTCTCCTGTGCCACTCTTTGTCTCTCAGCAAGACGTCATGGTGCCAGACTCCCATTCCTCAGTCCTTCCTTCCCTGGAGTACACCTATTTGTTGAGGGGGCCCCTGGACAGAAGAACAAGAAAAGAGTCCCCTGTGGGTGGGAAGCGCAGGCCTGCTGTGTGTTCATGGAGACATAGGAGATTGGTCTCCACACCCACTCATCAGAGCCCATAGCAAGCAGGACACCCTGGGAGACAGTGCCCCAGCCTTCATTTCGTGAAATACTTGTGATATTTTACTTCAGTAGCTGCAGAAGGCCAAGAGCCTAAATAAAGCCCAGCTAGCCAGTGGAGTGGCTTGGAGGTAGATCTTTAGGAACAAATAGGAACATTTTCAAAGGCTCGGGTTATGGGCTATGGGTTATGGAAAGAAGACTCTAGGCATCTTCTGATCCAGCCCTATCTTTTCATAGCTGAGAAAATTGCAGTCTAGAAGGTAAAACTGGGAGCCCAGGGGCTGTATAACCATTGACATGATATAGCTGTTCTTCTGCCCGCCCTCATTTATCCACTACCCTTTTGGGAGGTGCTGGGGATGAAACCCAAGATCTTGCACATGCTAGGCAAGTGCCCTACCACTGAGCCACATCCCCAGCCCCTCACTGCTTCTTTTAATGGTGGTATCTACATTTAGGAAGGAGACAGCAGGTGTAGCAGAGGCCCTTGGCCCACACCCATCCTACCGGGCAGTGGAGGACATCCTCCCTATAGTTGTAGCTGAGGACTTGGGGCTGCAGGACAAACCCAGCAGGCACATCCCTTTAGTTGGGGGAACTGGAGCCTTTGGTGCCTGGCTCTGAACACCCATCTCAGATCAGTTAAGGGCACCAAAGACTCTCTCTTCATTCATCTGCCAAGTGATTCCTTTGCTCCCCATCCTGTGTGATCTGGACCAAGCTCTGATATAGAGGAGGGCACATTACAGACATTAGGAGTGACAAGACAAATGTACCTGTCTCTGGAAACTGCCCCTTCTTCACTGTCTCTGTTTGAGCCTACAGCCTCTTCCTCTCTCCCCCAGACCCAGCTGAGCTCCTGCGGCACTGGTGCAAGGGGTGGGGCAGGGTTATCAGCAATGCCCTGCTGCAGTGTAGCCTGTACTTGAACACAGTGGCTGGGCCTGTGAGATGTGCTGCCCTTGCTGGCCAGCGTTTCCAATTGCCATCCCCCCACCAGCGCCTGTTCGCCTTCAGTCCATTCTGAACATTAATTAAGGTCTGATTTGAAAACACAGTTCACCTGGAATTCCTGCTTGACTCCACATCACTTCCCAGATTCAGGACCCTTTGCAGTGTAGCCCACCCTCAAACCCCCAGCTACCCCAGGCTCCTCTGCGACAGCTGCCAGATTCCTTACACTGAGCTCTCGTTCTCTGCTCTTCTGCCCTCGTCCACTCTGCTCAGCGCCTACTCTCGCCTTTAAGGCTTTGCTTAGATGCTTTCTGTGAAGCATCACACCAGGCCCAGGCTCACGTGTTCCCTACAAAGTCCTCAAGGCACGCTATGCTCCAGCTGGACAGTGTTCTTGACATGGTGCCAGACACAGTAAATTCTTGGCTCGTGCTTGTTGGGTAAGTCCACAGGTCACAAAGGGACACTAGGCTCAACAAGAGTATTCTAAAGGCTCAAAGGTACCATAGAGTAAGTGGGCCATTTAAAAAGGGACACTGCTGAGGTTATCTAAAAGGTAACCTCATTAATGTAGCGTTAATTTTCAAGCAGGAGAGGCTGGGCACTGATGTTAAACTCCTTTGCCTGGTAAGCTGTCTGGGCCTTCAGAACACCTCTAGAGAAGGATGTTCTGCAGCAGCACATGGTGACATGGACCTATGAACATACATCTGAGTGGTCAACCAAGGTCACACACAGTCCCTGTCCTCGGACAGCTGGGCCCTTACCACCCCGAGCTTTGGTGATTATGGAAGGTTCCTTGTCATGTCAACCATTCCCTCTGATTTTGCCCTTTTAGAAATAGAAACTTGGATTCCTGAGTCTTAGGAGATAAGCAAGATTGGGAGGAAGCAAAGAATCCCTCCTCTCCTAAGCAGCCCAGGTTCTGATTGAGATGTGGTCAGACGTAGCTCACAGGGGCTTGCAGTCAGCCAGGAGGTAGGAGAAGGGAAGAAAGAGAGGGGAACTTGGGGGTGCTCAGAGGCTTTGGAGAGCATTTCTGCATTGCTAGCCGATGCTGCGTGTTTGGGGGCCACGGAGGCAAGGGGGGCAAGAGATGGGTGCCAACCGAAGCACAGGAAATGTAAGTGAACTGAAGTAGGCATTAAACCAGGTTACTTTCTTGAAGAGTGGAGCTCATAATACAATGTTGGGATTTAGGAAACAAAGCAATTCCTAACCAAGAAACCCTGAATACTTGTCCCAACAAGCTTTGCTTTTGGCTTCTTCATCTTAAGGAAAATAATCTCTCATGATAAGATGGTGATGCTGTCTTGCCTTTAGAATAACTCACGGTGAAACACTAAGTTAAAACACATAAGCACTGACGTGGCTCTTGTCACCATGTCCCCTGGGTTCAGTTGACCATAGCACAGGAAAACAAAGTGTCTCCTCGAGCCAGGTGCACTGTGGTGAGGGTCTGCACCCAGGGGCCACATTCAGTGTTCTTGCTGTGGCAGTTGATTTATGTTTTAAATGAATCCAATATGTAAGTGTGTGTTCATAATTTGGAGAATTGAAATTGGCTTTCTTATTCTCATTAGAGAATTATTCAATTGCTTCAGCTGAGGAGGGGATCATGTTGTAACAGCAAATCATATAAAACTATTAAAATATCTTAAATCTCCGGCACCACAAAATTTTTTTAAATATAATATTGTATGAAGATTCAGTTACTCTGAACTTGGCAAAATGTCAAAATAAGCAAATAAGAAGTCAAAAGCTCCAATAAGTATAAAAAATCCAAATAAGCATTTATAGCAAGGTTGCAGGAAATGTGGCTGATATACAATGACTTTCCAATATACCAAGATTGAGCAAGTGGAATTTGAAATGAAAAGGGTAAAACTGTTGACATTTGCTTATGTAGGCAATAAAATAGACTTAACACAATATATAAATGAGAAAAATTCCAAAACTCTGATGAAAGAAATGAAAGAACTAAATTGAGAGATGTTCCATGTTCATGGATAGGAATACTCATGATTGCTGAAACGTCAGTTCTTCCCAAATCCACCCGTGCAATCACTGTAATCCCAACAAAATGACAGCAAGTTATTTCATGGATACTGACAAACTGATTCTAAAGTTTATGTAGAGATACAAAAGACTCAATGTAGCCAACACAGAATTGAAGGACAAAACAGAATTGGAGGACTGATACTCCTGACTTCAAGACTACAGTAACCATGACAGTGTGGGGTACTGACAGAAAAAATAGACAAATAGATAAATGAAATCTAACAGAAAGCCCAGAAATAGACCCACATAAATATAATCAGCTGATCTTTGACAGGATGAAGGTAATTACAATGGATAAAAGATGGTCTTTTCAATCAATGGTGCTAGAACAACTGAACATCCACAAACAGACAAAAGAATTGAGACACAGACTTACACCTTTCATGAAAATTAACTCAAAATCCTTCACAGACCTAAATGTAGAACACAAAACTGCCAAACTCCTAGAAGACAGGAGGACATCTAGATAACCTTGGGTTTAGTAATAACTTTTTATATATAATACCAAAGAAATGATCCATGAAAAAAGTAATTGATATGTTAGACTTCATTACAATTAAAATTTTATGCTCTGTGAAAGACACTTATTAAGTCAACGAAAAGACAAGCTGCAAACCTGGAGAAAATATTTTCAAAGATATATCTGATAGTGGAATTTTACCTAGAACATACAAAGAACTGTTAAAACTCAATAATAATTAAAAAAAAAACCTGATTAAAAAATGGCCAATGACCTTCACCGACCCCTCACCAGAGAAAATATGCAGGGGGAAAATAAAATGAGCATTTGCAAAGATGCTGTCGTGTGTCTTCAGGGAAATGAGGGAGGAGTGGGCAGTTAGGTTGTAATCCTGGGAGTCCTGAACAAGGGCTCCAGCCTGGCAGATCAGGACATGCCTCCCTGAGGGACTGACATGAAGCTGGGACAGGACAGTGAGTAAGTTGGCTGGTGCAGAGTGGCCCCCCGGGAGGCCTGTGGGAGAGGAGAGCAGGGCCATGCTCCTGGGTGGGGTGGGGAGTGGAGGAGAGTTACAGTGACCAAGAAGGAGGTGGTGGTGGGCCTGCTGGACTTGGGGTGATGAGAAGCTCTCTCAGAGGCCAAGGGAGGAGGGTGAGAGTCTGTGGCTGAGCTGGAGGAGTGGAGACAGGCAGGCACAGAGAGGTCCAGGCTGCACTTCAGGAGGACAGTGGGGACCGCGACTGTGATTGAGGCTGGAGGCCTCTCAAGAAGGGCCAGTATCTGGGGTCACTGAAGGAAGAACTGCCAAACTGACCCACCCGCAGGCTCCTGCTGCTCCCCATGGGCTCCGGCAGTCCCCCAATTTCCTGCTCCTTCTCCTCACACTTGCTCAGCCTGCAGCAGGTGAGGCTCTGGAGGAGGCCAGGCAGCTCTGCCAGGAGGAGACCCCACAGTGACCGTACCATATCCTTGTCCTTCTTCCACCTTCCCCAGAACAGATTCCCATTGGCCATGTGGCTATCGGCAGTTCTTTGGCTTGGCAAAAATCACCACTCTCGCTGAATAATTAGGGACAGTTTGTAAGTCGCTGGACATTTTCATTCTCTCCACCTCCCCTCAAACACAAAAATAGAAATCCAGTGTCGAGTGGCCCGAATGAAGAAGCACAGAGAGGCTGAGCAGGGTGTCAGGACAGGTGTCCTATGGTGACTGTGGCCACTCTGAGCCTGGTCGGTGGGGAGCTCTTCTGTGTGCAGAGTGGGGAGCTCCTTAGGTGATCAGCAATGAGGACGCCACCAGGGTTTCTGCAGCATCTGCTGGGCTTGCTGGGCAGCCAAGGTGATGAAGGGCATGTCACTATCTCCCGTGGGGACAGAGATAATTAGCCTGGGCACGGGCTGCTGTAATTGACTCTCAGATCCCAGTGGAAGCATGCACCTGAGCCCGCAATACCCAAGGGACAAGTTGCAACTTTCAGGGTCTCAGAAAGGAGGAGACCTGAGCCTGAGAAGCTCCGTGGAGCCTAATGAGATGAGGCAGTGGTTAAAGCAAGAAAGGAGGGAGAGGAGGCTGGAAGAGGCTGCGGAAGAGAAGATAGAGGAGGCTAGAAAGACTGGGGAGGAGGCTAGAGAGGCTTGAGCAGAAACAGAAAACATCTCTTGGCCGGTTCTGCACAAGGACTCAAACATCCAAGGTGGTGAACAGGGTGGAAAGCCAGGCCCTGGGTCCAAGGCTCTGTCCTGGGGAGGAAGGCTGGGCACTGATGTGTTTCAAAGGCAAGACACCTGGTGATGGGAAGCGGAGGGAGGAGGTAGTGCCTTTTGTGTTAGAGGGCCATGTTTGGAGGTGCCCTTCAGAAGTTTATGTTTTCAAAAGACAAATTACTCTCCCCAAGTTCTAAAACTATTTAGAGCCCTTCAAACAACGAGGGCTGCTATTTCTAATATCAGATACCCTGCTGCCCCTCAAGTAGTAAGGGGTTCTCTGCCATTCAGATCACTGGATGGAAATTGCAAAGCTTCAGGGTCTTCTGGATGCTTCCCAAATGGCTCAGGTTTTAGTTTCTTTTCAAATCATAAGAATCAGCACATTTTGCCATTGCTAGTAAACACTGTATGGAATGGCCCGTAAATGGCTGTGCCTAATTAGACCAAGCCCTACTTCCAGGGGGGTGTAGGGGGGTGGAGGCTCATGTGTGTGTATGTGTGTGTGTGTGTATATTGACCTATATATGTCTATTTTAAGACCTGTTAAAGATGACTAGTTCCTTGTGTCTTTCCTGAGGCATCATAAGTATGTCTGTGTATCATGGAAAGCAATCTTTGCCACGAGAGCTAATGTATTAAAGAGTTGGCTGGTGAAGCAGGGTGGGTGAGGCAGGGAGTAGACAGGATGGCAGAGAGGGAAGAAGAACAGCCTTTTCCAGGGAAAAAGACCTATCAAGAGATCAGTGAAAGAAAACTAGTTAAATATCAGTCTTGGGGAAACTGAGAAATCTGGACCCTTTTTTTTTTTTTTTGGTACCGGGGATTGAACCCAGGGGCACTTAAACACTGAGCCACATCCCCAGCCATTTTTGGTATTTTATTTAGAGACAGGGTCTCACTGAGTTGCTTAGGGCCTTGCTAAGTTGCTGAGGCTGGCTTTGAACTCCTGATCCTCGTGCCTCAGCCTCCCGAGCTGCTGAGATGAATCTGGACTTTAAATTTTGCCTTTGAGTTGAAAGGTGGGTTTGGAGAGATATCTAGAAGTTGATAATACAATAGCATGTGAGCCCTGTGTGGAGTCTTCAGGTGAAAACATCATTCATTCATTCATCCATTCATTAAACAAATATTTAGCACCTAGTGTGTGCCAAATAGACAGTACCTTCCCTCATGGAGTTTATACTCTAGTTCAGGGAGAATTTATTTATCCCATTAAACTAAATGAATTAATTAAGTGGTGTTCTAGAGGGTAGTGAATGCTTTGGAAAAAATAGAGAAGGGGGTTCAGAAGTGTCAAAGTGTTCCAGTTTCAAATAGGTGGTGAGGGAATGCTTCACTGAGGATATGGCATTTGCATGACGATCCAAAGGATCAGAGGAGTAACTTATGGGCCTGTAGAGAAAGGATCCAGTCTTTCAAAGGCCCTGGAACAAAGGCTGCCTGATACAGTTGAGGAAAATCACAGGATGGTGAGGGGCCAGTTCACGTAGGGTTTCCTAGACCACTCAAAGAGGAGTTTTATTCTGAAATGAGGAGGCACCAGCGGTTCTGAATAGAGATGAGATATGCTCTGACCTGTGTTGAAAAAGATCTGAGTGGCTTCTGATTTGAGCATGGAGTATCTAGGGCAGGGGTGGGAATAGAGCATCTAGCTGTGAGGCCACAGCAACAATGGAAGCAGGAAGCAGTGACAGTGCAGGGACCTGCAGGGCGGTAGCTGTGGGGAGGGTAAGTGCTGCTGTATGCTGAGCGTCAGGTCACAGGATTTTCTGCTGATCCGAGGTGGTGATGAGATGGAAGGGGAGGCAGTAAGTGGCTCAGCTGAGGGCCCTTGAACCTCAGCACACCTCTCTGGACTCATCTCCCCTTGGAGAGATGGTGCTGAGTCTCGGGCTCCCTGGCTTAAATCCAGCAGACCATCCTTGACACTCTGCTGTGGTTAAGGGCCGTCTTGTTGTGTTCTTGGGCTCTGAGCTTTGCCTGATTTGCCAAACTGTTTTCTCCCTTGCAGTCCCTTGTCCCCAACCCCAGTCTTCCATGTTTGCTGTGGACACCTTTGTCAAATGCTTCACCTGCTCATTCCTGGATGGACCCTGGGCCCAGGGGTCATCTTAGCCACCAGGAAGCCATGTGGCTGCCTACCACAGTATGGAGAGGTGTTCTGAGCCTGCCCCAAACAGAATGGAAAGGAACCCAGGTCACTTGTGCCTGCTGTGAGTGGGGGTGGAGGCTCATGGGCTCTGCGCATGGTGTTCATGGTCCTGGCCCCATGGTCAGGAAGAGGTGGATGAGGCACCCTTATTGAGCATTTGCTAAATACCGAGGGTATCATGTTTGATCTTCCTGGTCTCTGTGAGGGTAGATGTTATCTCCATTTTACAAATGAGAAAATTGGGACCCAGAGAAATGAGACCATTTGCTGAAAACACACAGACTTGAAGTCGTTGCGGGAACAGGTTCCTTCTCTGGGTCTACCCACAGCCCTCCAGCACCATCTGTTCTGAAGCCTTTCCTTCTAGTTCTGGGAAGGTCTCTCTGGCCTCACCAGGTACCTGTCCTCCAGTAGTGGGCCTAGACTTGGAACACTTTTAGAAAAGAAATTCTAAAAAATGGTTTTTATATTGTTTATGGAAGATACTAAAATCGCTTTCTCACCGATGAACATTCTTAAGAACTTTTTCCTCTCCCAGCTATTAGATTTGGAAGGCTATAACCCCACCACTGAGTCGCTTTCTCACTGATGAACATTCTTAAGAACTTTTTCCTCTCCCAGCTATGAGATTTAGAAGGCTATAACCCCACCACTGAGAGAGTCTCTAGTACACACATTCAGCACAGGTGCCTCTATCTTTGATTTTATAAATGAATGTCAGCTAATCTGATGTTGACTGGGAGGTTTGGGTATTGGATTTAGAGATCCTTGGTAGTTATATAAAGCCCAGCCTTGGATACAGCAGTGTAATTAGATGTATTTTAACATTTATGGTAAAGAATCATTCTAAATATTAGAATTTTTACTTCTGCAGCTCTTTGAGAACTCTAGAAAGCACATTATCCAGAGATGGTGCTCTACAGACACACCACTCACATATAGAGGGCAATATTCTTCCACAAACATATATCTGGTACCCACTGGGCACCCGTGATTTGCTAAAACTTTGCAAGGCGTCGGACATCCAAAGATGAAAAGACAGAGCCTACTTGAAGGATGCCCATTGGCTGGGGGCGGGGGGGGGGGGCAAGGTCATGAGAACAGGGCGCTGATTGGCTGGTGGGAAGGGCTCTGAGAACAGAAAGCTCATTGGCTGGTGTGAAGGTCCTGAGAACAGGAAGCCTATTGGCTATTGGGAAAGGCCATGGGAACAGGACGCTCATTGGCTGGTGGAAAGGCCGTGGGAACTGGCAAAAAGCATGGCGTCCCTGGGCTGTGTGCTAGCCATAGTGAGGTCTTGTTCTGCTGTCTTATCTGTTTGGGAGGGTGAAGGGTGCGTACTGGAGGGGGTGACAGAGCTTCTGCAGAGGGTGAGCACCACCTGAGTGGCCTGGAAGCCTCTTCATTTCCTCCTCCATGGCCAGAACCCGGTCCTGTAAGAACTCCGAGAGCCGTCTACACAGAGAATGGTGGACACGGGCTGCACCTGCCATCGCTCCCCGGGCTGGCCCAACTTCTCTCTAGTGGTCCTGGGGATTTGCCTGGCTGCATGTTTTTCTAGCTACCAGCATCTGGGCCTTGGCCTCCACAGACCCACGTCTCCTGGAAGCACGCACAGCGGGTGCCTTATGCACAACCTCTCAAAGCTGACCAGAACTCCTTCAAGGAGGACTCCCTTTGCTCATCTTGCTATGTTTGCTGGGTGTCCAAGACAGGACTGGGACTCGGCGGTCAGTGCTCAGAGCTGCCCCGTTAGCTTCCTCCGACCTCACTGTGTCTCTGGTGTGAGGCAGCATTTAGCAGTAGAATCGTGGATCTGGGAGTCGGGCAGACCCGAGGTGTAGACTCTGAGCAGTCCTGGCTGGGAAGCTTGCACAGGCCTTAGCTGCTCCCTGGGGACTCCTTGTGGGGATGGTGGCTACATGCTGTTACACAGATGAGAGACACATCAGCGATCTCAGTTCTGATGATACAGAAATGACAGTGGTGGCTGTTCTTGTGCTGGTCGTCATTGCTGCCACCACCACTTGTGGAATAGAGAGGCAGCCTGACTTGATGGCAGTGGACACCTGCCCACCCACTGCTTTCTCTCAGCTGATGTGCCTGGGGGCTGCAATTTTAGTAATTTAATAATGTTCCCCATGTGTCAGATGGGACCCAGTTCTGCTTGTTTTGATTTTTGTACATTAAGACACCAGGATAAATAAGTTATACCACCACAAAAACTAACAACAGGAAGTGTCAACTGTGGTTGAAAATGAAAATTAAGATGAGCCATATTAATTGCTTTCTGTAAGCTTCCTTTTCCTTTCTTTTCTTTTTGATTAGTTTTATACTAAGGCAGGAAACTGCCTCTACTGAAATAGCTACAGATGACTGATGATTACTTGTGGTTCTGGAAGGTATTCAGTGTTTGGAAATATAAAGAACTAAGAAGCAATCTTAGAAGCTGGATTTGAACACTGTTATTTGGTCTCCAAATGCAAATCAGTTGGGACTTCAGAAACCATCCTGAGGACACAGCTACTAAATACAAACCTTACTTCTCCCGGTTCCTCAATGCTATTTGCAGGGTGGGTGCATTGCAGATATGGTTCCCTGGGATATGTGATATTTTAGGTGATTTTTCTTGTGTTAAGATTATTTTACTACATATTTATTTTTAGCTTATGACTTCTCCATTTATTGGAGTAAAACAATTTTGTTTCTGCTGAGTTGGGATGTTCCAGCTTGGCTAATTGTGAATACAAATAGCAAGTTATGATTTAAAGCCACGTGGAAAGGTTACTGATGGATTTTGTCACACGCATGGACAACTCATAAATCATCCAGGAGAAGAGAATCTGATAATGTGTAACCAGAGGCGTCCAACACTCTTTCTACCAGGGAGAAAGAAAAATTGCATAGAGAGAGCTAACAGAGTGCTGGGTACACATCTTCTCTCTGGTTACAAAACAGAGGTTCTTTTAAACAGTGAAATCAAGGAAAGAGCACATTTTTAATTTTAAAAGAATTTTGAAATTCTTTTTTTAAATTTTTAGTTGTACATGACAGTAGAATGTATTTTTGCAGACTATACATACATAAAGCATAACTTATTTGATTATGTTCCCACTCTTGTGGTCAACATGATGTGGAGTTACCCTGATTGTTTTTATACAAATCCAAGGCTAGGGAAGTTAGGACCAATTAATTCTGCTCTCAACCTTTGGTTTGAGGGGATTGGCTTATTTCATTTAGAATGATATTCTCTAATTCCATCCATTTACCTGCAAATGCCAAAATTTCATTCTTCTTTATGGCTGATAAAAATTCTTATTGAATTGTGGTAAATTTTTTACACCCTTAAAACACCCAAGCTAAATGCCACTGAATTGTTAACTTGAAAATGATTAATTTGATATTAATGCAAGTTTTACCTTAAAAAAAATAAGAATGGAGAGGGGATGAGCCCAGCTGCCCACAGAGCTCCTTGAGCTGTATCTACATTGAAAGGGGGGGAGGGAGCTCTTGGGCCATGTGGTTTCCCATAGTGCCACACAGGAGCCCGCCTCTCAGCAGCCTCTGCCTTTCTGGCAGGCCTGAGGAAGTAGCACGCTGTGCCTTTAATTTTCCTTCCCTTGAAGACTAGTGAACAGTCCCTTTTCATGTTTATCCATCATTTACATTTTTGCAATTCTATTTTAAACAGGGATCTTTTATTCCTTAAATAAAATTTATATGCTGATGAGGATGATCCTTTCTTATTCATTCCCCAACTTGTGCCTTCCTACCCTGACCACCCTCTCCAGCAGCAGACAAGGTCCTCCAGGGATGAGCCCAGCTGGACCAGGCTGGCCTTTTCTGTCTCTGGCTGCGGGAATGCTCAGCCCTTGCCCCTTGGTCAGGGATGCCATCAGGAGGACCTACAAAGGCAGAGGGTCCAAGGAGTCTTCTTGACTCCCTGGCGGTGTCACCTGGCAAAGGCAGGAGGAGCCACAGCTGCCTGGCCAGGACAGAAACGCCACAGCCTTCACAAGAGGTGAGGATGCCCTTGGCTTCATTTCTCCCTGCTTCCTGGGCTGAGACCCTTCCCCTTGCTCAGTCTCCTCATCAGGGTGTTTTGTGTCCATGACCAGGTGTTAGTTTCTTCTTTTGCTCATCCACTGAATCTTGCCAAATTCCTCTGCTGTCTTCAGTGTTTCCCACAGAACACCAAAGAACCAGCTCCTGCCTTCATGGAGCCAGAATGTAAACACAGAAACACAGGTGACCACAGGTTGGTGAAGAGGAGGCAGGGCTGGGGACAGAGGGCAGAGGCAGGGGAGGTGGGGAAGACCTAGCCGAACCACTGGAGGACGCATGTGGCCCTGATGTGCCCGAGCACCCAGGTGCCAGCTGCGACACCGTGGATTCCCAGCAGAGGTGGAACTGTGTCATCGTGATAGCCTTTAACGAGTACCCGGGTCAGAGTCCTTTCTTAGGTGTCAGAGAACTTTCCGAATTTAAACATCCCTGGTGTCTGACTGTTCCTGTGATGTGAGTGCTGTGCAGGAACCTAGGGAAGAGGAGGATGGGCGATTTTGTGCAGGGATGAAGGACAGTGACTGAAAAATGAACAAACGTCACATGTGTCTCTTTTTCTTCTATAAATAACTCATGATAAAAGTAAATAAAATTCAAGTCTCTGCTTGGAAGAGACCTGGAGTGCAGACTTACCCTAAATCTCTAGAATGGTCGCTATTAAAATTAGGTGCATTCTTCATAGACCGGCCGACTGCTGTCTGCAGAACTCTGTCTGCACCTGCTGCTCCTGGCCAGCGGCTCATGATGGACACAAAGCTCACGCCCCACCACTGACATGTGGTGGCTGTAGACCCTTCAGCTTTGTTTATGACCTCATCCACATGCGCATGGAATGGTAGCAAGAGAATTGCATTGGAAATGAATATTTCTGCAGCTTCTGTATCCTTTTGTGTGTTTTTTAACTCAACTTCTCAAAGCCCAAGTTAAAAATCTTGGGAGGATTCGGTTTATAAAGCAGCAGGTTATGTGTGCTTTTCTATATGTATGTCCTACCTCAATTAAAATCTTTGAAATTATAGCCTAAGGTCCTCTCCAGCCTTACCTCAACTTTTGGTTTATAAAAGTTTCCAGGGAAAGTTTTTTCTTTTTAATGGTGTTTTTCAGAAAGCGAAAGGGACTATTACGAGAGCAAGCAGTGCACTTGGCCATGTCCTGACAGGCATGGCCTTTGCCACAGGAAAGCATTGAGCTGTGCAGGCTGGCAGGAGCAGCCTTGAGACCCAGCACCTGTGTGGACCAGTCTGCCCAGCGTGAGGGCCGCAGGGCCTTGTGGAAGGAGTGTCTGGGCAGGGGCAGGGCTGAGTGCCTCCTCAGACCCCTATCCTGAGCCATCCTGAGTACAAGCCCCTCCCAGGACCAAGACAGACTCGCCTGGCAAAGCTTTCTCTCCAGAGAAGGGAACTGTGGGTTTGGGTCCTTTGCCTCACCATGGAGTTTGCCGGATGTGGGCTATGCCAGGTCTGCAGTTCTTGGCTCTTTGGGGCAGGGCAGCAGGAGGCAAGTGGCTTCCTATGCTGCACCCCCCCTTGAAGTCTTCTGCCTCCTCTTCTAATGACCACATTCTGTTTGTCGACTGACCCACTCAGATGTGGGACATTAACAGTGGAGTGGCCCACTGTGCCCGAGGGATTTGGTGGGGCATAGTGGGTGGCCAGCCCCTCCATGGTAGGTGGGACCAGTCAGTCCCACCTACCATGGAGAAGGCAGTGGCACTCACTCCACCCACTAGAGGCCTCACCGGGAATGTTGAGGGCAGAGGTGAACTGCTTTTCTATCATGGCATCTTGTTAATCACGCCTGCCTGAAGGCAGCTGGGGTGACATTGCAAGAATTATTATTATTATTATTCTCCATAGCTGATAATCTCTGGAGCCCGAGTCTCCTTGACTAATTCTCCATGATCACATGGTGACTCTCTGTCACTGGCTGTCGCCGAGCACATCCACGACACCCAGTCTGCAGTTCGGCACTTGTGTGCACACGTCCACTTTAAAGACGGGGAGATGCAGGGAGAGATGTCCTAAGACAGGCACATTTAGAACTAAGTGACAATAAGTTTGACTTTTTTTTTTTTTGGTGATACTTTATACTTAAAATGATGGATAGCTGGTACTAATGGACCCAATTTGTGTCTGTTTCCTCTAAAGATTCTGTGTGGTGCTGGTAATTGTAATTTAGTAACCCTTGCTGAAGATGCTAATGTTTAGTTTTATAGCAGAAGCGACATTGATTGGAGCAAGGATGTTTGCCTGTGACAGTAGTAAAGTTAATGTCAGGCAAGACTTATTAAGCCCAGTGTACAAAGAACAAGGCCAGAACGAGGGACTGGAGAACACATCTCCTGTTGCTCAAGCCAGTATTTCCATCAGGTGACAGTGGGTAGTGCCATGTGAGGCCAGAGCTTTGTGTGGCGGGGCTGTGGGCTCATGGCATTTTCAGAACACCACAGAGAGGCTTGCGTGCGTTACCGTGAGGACTCGTAGATGTGTTTCTTCATCAGATGTGGATGGCTGCTATATCTGCTTTATTGTATGTAGTGCCTTAGGGCTGTGGCTTCTGGGTAGAGAGGTGAGGAGTAATTCATGCTGTTTTCACAGGGTCCTTGCTCCTCATGCACTGACCACCACAGAGCTAACTAGCAGAGGTGGACAAGCAGCGAGGCGGGAGTTGAAGGCACAGCCAGTTCTTCAAGACCTGTAGCACCATGAGGTCATGCGTGGCCAGGGCAAGAGGCCCCTTGAATGGTCAGGAAGGCGTGAGGCGTGACACTGTCAGGACTCAGAAATAAAATGTACGTGCAAACGTCCTGCTGCCTGGGCTCTTTCCACCCACCCACATTTATTTTTTTATTGTTTGTTATTATTTGTACCGGGGATTGAATCTAGGAGCGCTTAACCACTGAGCCACGTTTCCTGTATTTGGAAGACAGCTAACTGCAAACATTACCTAGCAACACAAAGAGCTGGAGTCAGTTGGGGGGAAGAAGCAGGATGGTTATTAATCGTGCTGGGATGATGCACTGTGGTTTAAAAATGGAAAAGGAAGGCACAGATTAAATATTGACATTGACTGTGTTCCAACTGTGTTACCTTTGGCGTGTCTCACACAAAAGCATATATTCACTGAAAGGGAAAAAGAATCTTCATTTTCTTCTTCTGTTTTAAAAAAATAAAAATAAGGGAAAAAAAAAAAAAACAGCTTCATGTGGTTCATTTCCAGCATGGTCTCAGTTGAAGAGCTTAGGAACTAGAATCTGTAAAAGCTTTGCTCTGGGCAATTTCATGATGAGGTGTGTCCACTGAAATTCTATCTTAAAGGACTTCTCTCCAGTCTCACCTCTGTGTTTCATGAAACAGCTAAAATGCATCTTCTCTCATAGCAGATTGTCATGTGACTATTATATAGGACATGTGCATCAAGTTACATTCACAGTGGGAAGTTGAAGAAAATGTGTAACTGTAAAAAGTTTGAGGGTCCCCCACTGTCTCCCAGGTTACAGATTTTATCAATGAATTATGAAGCAAGTGTTAAGCAAGTCTTTAAAAATGATAACTTTAAAAAGTAATTCTGTGTTGTCCTTCAAGGGCACTTTTTCCTGTTGTTCCAAAAGTGAGAGTGACCTGAATGGGCTAGTCTTCAGTTCAAGGTACAAATCAACTGTGTTCCACTGGACCCAGGGGCTCTGCCTGCAGCTTGGCAGGCAAGGTGGCTCCTGAGGTCTTCTTTGGCAGAGCCGTCTCTGGTTCCCGTCTTCCAGTGAGTAAATTGCTGTCTGAGGAGACGACCTCGGAATGGAAGCGTGTGGCCATCCAGGAGGGTTCAGATGGCGGGATCTGGGGGAAGACTGAGAATCCCAGTGAACCTCTGTGAACATGGAGCTTCGTCATAGCAATGAAATTAAGAATCATTTGTTCTGACGGCCTCATTTCATCTACTGGGGACACTTTCGATTCTAGTGTTAGAGAGGTGGATGTCGGGGGAGTGGGGAGTATTGAAAAGGGAATTGAACACAGCCTCTTGTCCTTTAGTTCTCCTGAAGGTGGGCCACCCATGAGGCCGTGAGGCCACCTGCTGCGTTGTCATTTTCTGTACCTCTGGCCAGGAGGCAGCTATGGTCCTGTCCCCTACAGAGTCTGGTTATTTGCCTTTTAGGAGAAATACAGGGGAAGTATTTTTCTCCCATTTTTTCCCCAAAGTATAAGATGGTTCTCCTGAAAGAAGTGTTACCAATGGTGTGGCTGAGGAAAAGGGGAGGAAGTACATCCAGGGTGCGTTAGTGTTCCCTCAGTTGCTTCTCAGAACTGGCCAGGAACTTTTAGAGTAGCTAAAGATGGGCCAGGAATAGGTTCGTTAAATCACAGCCTCCAGAACAGGAAGGACCTCTTGTACTTGGGCAGTTGGGTTATGAATTTTGTGTCGAAATGACAAGGAGAACTCAGAGGGAGTCCAGGCCCACCTAGATCCCATGGTGGAACTGTAAATACTGCTGTCCCACAGAAGTCCCTGCCATGTCAGCTTGGGGGTCCCCGGCCACCTGCCAGCTGCAGGCCTCCTTGAGACACTTTTTCCTGTTGAGTTTTCACCCTGGACCCCTATCCCTTTTAAAATTCCATAACCAACCTCCACTCTCCTGTGTGCCTGCCACCCTTCTGGCCTCCCTCCCTGGCCTGGAAGAGATGGGGCTGTGCCGGGAGGAACAGGAAGAGTTCTCACGCACAGGCTGGGCACCAGCTGTTCCCCATCCTACCAGTGAGCACCCAGGAGGCAATGAGCTGGTGGCAGCTTTGAAGATTTAGGTTAAGCATAAGGAAATGAATCCTGAGTCCTGAAGACTATCAGGAACTGGAGGAGATTGTTAGGGAAGATTGTGGAATATGTTCCTCTGGGAAACACACACACACACACACACACACACACACACATACAGCCCTTAACAGGGAGGCCCCCTTGCTGCCCAGAATTTCAGTGGGTCTTGCTTGAAGTCAGGAAGCAAACCGGATGACCCCATCTCCCTCCTGATTCTATTAAAAGATTTTTCAGGGGATGAGGTTTCTACAGTCAGTAGCACAGTCTAATGCTTAACAAATCTTTTGTTGAAGATTTTAATACCATCTTTTCATCTGACCTAAATCTTTCCTGTGGAAGTTAAGCCACGTCCCCTGTGGAGATGAAGAATAGGAGATCAAAATTCAACCTTTAAAGCATCCAGTTAAATTTAGAGCATCTGGAGTTAGGAAGACCCAAGAATTGGGCACTGAACTGGGTCACATCATCCGACGGTTTCAGAGAGGAGCACATCACAGAAATCTGACCTTTGGATTTGATTTTGGATTCGAAGTCCCTCAGACTTGAGGTCAATAAAGGCATTGGGAGGAGGGAGGAGAAGGGTGCAATTTCAGGGTTTGTGGCAGTTACCACAAAACCACGGCATTAATGTCAACCAAAATTAAAACCGCATAGTATAAAATGTCATGCTCGCTTGTTGATCTGTCCCAGAAAATCTCGAGGGAGCCTGCTTCACATCTAGGACCTCAGTGGGCTGTAAGATAACCGAGCAGCACAGGGTTAGAACCTCCCTATTAATAATCTTTAGAGATTCTGTTTTTATTAGTTTAACAGAACATAAAAAATGTGCACATACTCAGGAAATGCAGTAAGATGAATTAATGTGTTTTAAAGCTATAATGTTCAATTAATTAGTAATTTCCATCCAGTCTGTTGCCTGACTCATAATGAACATTTTCCAGTCTAAATAAAGTTTAGACTGCAGCTCTTGGGAATTTTATTTAGCTTCTTTTTATTACAACAAAAGAGGATTCTCATGGCATCTTAAGAGGGTGACTACCACATATTTTTAATGCTTCTTGATTATTACCATGTTTTCAGTATCAGTCTGCAGAGTTCTGTGAGAAGGCACAAGTGACTTTCGTGTCATAGTGTCAGGTCAAAACATTTATGGAAGCCTTGATTTTCTTGTATATGACCCAAGTTCCCCTCTTTCAGGAAGAAAGAAGCTGACTTTTGAAAACCACAGCTGCAGTGAGAAATGTCAGTGGGGTGAGGGGACAGCTGCCCCAGCAGGAGGAAGCCAGGCTGAATGTGACCTTGAGGAAATGTCGCTGACCACATGCCTCACCCAGCTGTGGGCAGTCGCCACGCTGCCTGTCCTTTTGGGCTCTCAGGTGTCCTTCCAGTATTACTCTGGGGATAAGCAGCCATGTCCCTGTCCACTCTGCTAACAACAGAGGGCTCCACTAGGGTCTTGCTTCCTTCCCTCCACATCTCTGGAGTGCCATCAACCCGGTTCACAGGGACTTATGGCTTTGGACTTAAAAGCATGTATTCGATGTAGTCAGGTTGCTCAAGACATGAAAGTAGGAAATGTTAAGAATAACTTGCATCTCATTTGACCTTTTAAGACAATATTTACTGTCCTTTTGGAGTCACTGTATGGGACGCTGCCAGCCACCGGCTAGGGTGGCTTGGCCCTAACCGAGGCTCTGGGACAGCATCCTCTAGATTCTCCCCTCCTCTCACTGTTGGCTCCCGAGCTCACCCTTAGAGCATCTTCTACCCTGTGAGGCCGAGCGGGCTGGTGGCTACCTCTGTCCCATGCAGGATGGTTCTGGCTTCAGCTGTGATTCAAGCTGTCCCCACAGTGGGAAGACTCTACCTTGGCCTCATAGTTCTCTGCCCCTTCCTGCAGCAATGCTGGGGGTGGGTGGGGGACAGAGATCAAATTGGTGACAGTTGTGACTCCCCCATTAGGTGGTGCTTTGAGAACCCTCCTGAAGCTCACCCTTCAGTCCCAGGAAGACATCCTGTCTTTTTAACTGAATGGAGGCTGATGTCAGAGGCCTCGGCTGATAACAACAGGGAGAATCTAAATGAAAGGAAAGAAGCCTTAAGCGCTTCTGTGAGCGCCTCTGTGAGATGACCTGCTGCTGCGGGGACGGCGGCTGCTAACAGTAACCACAGAGACGAGCTCGTCCAGGGAACGCCCGAGACCCGCCCGGTGCGCATTGGCACCGCAGCGCCTGCAATTTGTGAGGCCACAGAACAGGTCATCAAAAATAGATGGCACAGCAAATTTAGAATCTTGGTTTTTTTTTTTTTTTCCTTTTAGAAGGGAGGAAAACCATTGGCAATCTGACCAGGGAAATTGTACATTTCCAAATGTTCTAACTATGGAGGTAGCTGAAGGGGACTGCATCCCACCTGCCTGCCACCCCTCAACCCACTCTCACTGACTGATGGCGGGGGAGGGGAAATGGGAGCCGTTCCAGATTGACAGCCACCTGGGCAGGGGGGTGCAGGGGCCTCTGCAGCTGAGGGATTGTGGAGGCTGGGGCTGCAGCTGGCATGTTGGAAAGTTGGGGGCCAGAGCATGGAGCAAGCCCCTCACCCCTCTTTCCCCACTCTTGCTTAACACAATTTCAGCAAAAATCCTGCCTTTCCCCTCTTCGATCTTAAACAGGTATGAAGGCTAAGTATTAATATTAATGAGCATAATAACAATAATAAAACTGGCAGCAGCATCAAATGAATGTGGTCTCCTGCAGTAGAAATATTTACCCGATGTGTCCTGCCAGCGAGAGAGATTTTGGCATTAAACCTAGACATTACCTCATCCCCCTGGGCAGACAGCCGATTGCAGTGCTAAGCAAGTCTGAAGACATAAAGAGCTCAGCACCTGCCTGAGGAGCTGCGCAGCCCCAACCCTGGCTGGCAGCGGTTTCCTTGAGCGTGTCTGTCTGTCTGTCTGTCTGTCTGTGTCTCGCCCTTAGTTCCTTTCTTTCTCTTGCCAGCACTCCACAGTCTGTCATTGTCTATTTCAAACTGTGTTGCTGCTTTTTTTTTAATCTTGAAGGGCACATTGTCAGGAGGCTGCCAGCCAGGTGGGTGGGTGTCAATGCTCAGAGCTGGAAGGTCAGAGCTGGAGGACTGTGGAGTGCTGTGTGTTCCCACGACGCCCCCGTACTCATGCCACCTCCCACCCCACCACGAGGGGGCTAGCAAAGGTGACAGGTTTCTTGGTTTGGCTTACTTCATGGTAAATACAAGACACATTCTTTAGTGAGGGCGGTTTTATGTCAAAATGTTTAGCAAAGTAAATAATATTATCAAACATTTGAAACTGTGTTGAAATGTGTTTTTATACTTTTAACCTAAACCAACTTTTTCTTTTCCTTTTTCTCTTTTTTCGTGTGTGTGTGTGTGTTGCTGGTGTTTGGATGCTAGGCTTTGCATACGCTGAGCTCTCTGCTAAGCTACACCCTAGGCCTATAACATTTACAATCTCTACTCTCCTGGCCTCAAACCTCTGTGGAATTGGTGCTACCCACGTTCTGGAGAAGCACAGGAGACAAGTCCGTGTTAGAGAGTGAAATCTTTGGGTGATATTGCAAGTATCCATTGCAAGAATCCAGAGGCCTTCAGTTAGCACTAAAGTACCAAATATCCATTCCATAGGTTTCCCAGATAGCCTTCTGATGTCGCACCTTCTCTGATGTCCAGCTCAACTTATGTTTTTATAGCTCTTGACTCAAAGTTATGTATCACACGGGTTTTGGTGTTATTACTACTGAGTGACTTCGTGTTATCACTTGGGGTCTGTCTTTAAAATCCTGCCCCAGAGTAAACAGACCTTGTGTGGCACCCGAGTGACCAGCTTTTAGGACTGTGTCCAGCTCTTAAGACTGAGTCCAGATGTTATAGTGAGTTTTTTCTAAAATGCTATTATTTGGATTTACATTTTACTAATTCTTTCACATCCCACCACTGCATACTAATTATTGGTGTGTGCATTACCAAAATTTTGTGTAAGAGGTTCACACTAGCTATTGTGTCATTAAAAAATTTTTAGAAAAATACTATTAAGCACAGAGTCCACAGGTATTCAGAGTGGCTATCCAGTGAATTCCTGATTATGTGTTGCCTCTGTCTAGAAGAAAAGATTATTTATATATGGGAAGAAAAATGGTAGCTCCCAGCTGGTGGCTGATGGCCTAGGGCTGCTTCTCACATCTGCCCAGCTGGCTTGGGCTGTGACGCTACCTGCCCATTGGTGTCACTGGGCCAAGGCTGTGAAGGCTAGTTGTCCAGGCAGCACTTGGGACGAACCCTCTGCTTGTCCTTGGCCATCCTCTGGGAGCTTGGCTGGACTGTGTGGCCCTCCACAGAGCAGCCTCACCTGCAGGTGGCCACAGGCTGTGAGCTCTTCTCATCAGAAGCTCACGACAGACTCATACCATCCCATAGGTACTGAGTCCAGATGGTCCTGGTCAGTCCTGATGCAGAAACCACGTGATGTAGTGGGAAGAATTGGGAGACGCAGTGCTCGAGAAGGAAGCGCAGCAGAGCACAGACTTCCTGTGATTGTGATCACACAAATTCCATAGAATTTTAACTTTTGATCCTGCATGAATTGCCTCTCTTGTGGTTTATCTATGGCTACTAGTTGATGATATGTGATAAAATATTTAAAATTTATAGAACTGAAAGTACTTAGCACCAAGGGAAATTTTAAAACTTAGTACTAAGTACTAGAGTACTTTTTAAACTTTCTCTCCCCCTCTCTTCCCTCCCACCCCCGTCTGTGTGTGTGTGTGTGTGTATATATATATATATATATATATAGAGAGAGAGAGAGAGAGAGAGAGAGAGATTTGTTGTTGTTGTTTAATGTCTCTCCATGATATCTTCCCCTCAATTAGGTGCAGGAAAGCCCTAAGTACTATTATAAATGGTACCATGGAAAAGTGCAACACTTTGTACTACGGTGGCTGATGTACCTCTGTCCTGTGCGGTCTTTGAAAGTCCTTTTCTGCAGATGTTAGCTGCTGTCTCTGGCAGGCAACACGCTCACCACCGCACCAGGCTAGAACACGGGGTGGTGTGCAGGAAGGTGCCCTTCTCCCAAGTCACAGAACCTGGAGACCAAACAGGATTGAGACTTTAAAATAACATTCTGTGCTTTTCTCATCTAAATATCAGATAAGAGGAAAAATCTGAAAAGGAAATAGGGCGAAGGACCGAAGGGGCTTCTTTGCTCTGACACAGACCTGCGGGTCAGGTTAAAGCAGCTCAGTGTAAAATGGAAGAACCGCAGGCACAGGAGACGTGAGCGTGAGAAGGCCGCAGAGAAAGCAGACCACCAAAGCCCACTCACACTTTGAAGGAGGCCTTTCAGAAGTGAGCCCTGTCTTCCTCTGGGAGGGGTCACAGGCTCTTCTTCAGCACAAGGCAAGGAAGGAAGGGCCTGGATGGAAAGGATATGGAACATATCTTCTCCCTTCCGCAGACGACAGGAGTATAGGTGTGATTGGCTGGCCGTTGGCGGGCAGGCCCCTGCTTGCCATTGCTGTTGGTGATCAATTCTGACTCGGAAATAGCCACCTTAGTAAGAGGGTCCTCTGGACAGAGGACCAAAGATGTGGGCAGAGAGTGCGACGTGGAATTGGGGAGAGCTGGCTTTGGTTGTAGCTCTGCGTGTGGCTTGGACAACTCTCTTAGTCCCCCTCTCAGGGTTGTCATGACATCCTGTAGCACAATCCCTGGCACACTGGGGACTCCCAGAGGTAGTGATTGCTTCTGAATAAATACACATGAAATGGTCTCTTAGTTCCCTGAGGCCATAGGAACTGGCTACCCGTAAGCTGAGCCTTCTGTCAACACTAAGAAGGGGATTTTAAAGTTAATCCCAACAGGGACAGAACACACTGAGAGAACTTTGTCCTTGATGCCGTGGACCACATGACATCAATTTGGAACTCATGGTACTCACTTGCACAGTGGTATGGGACCATGACAGTGGCCCTGTGCTGTGAACCAGCAAAGCAATCTTCATGGTGGAAAAATTACAATGACCTTTGAACTTTTTTGTGTGTATGTCAAAACATTTAAAATTTTTCTTACTGTTTGTTTTAGTCAGCTTGTTTCACTGCTGTGACTGGAAGACCTGACAAGAACAATTAGAGAAGGAAAAGTTTATCTGGGGGTCAAGTTTTAGAGGTCTCAGTCCACAGATGACCAATCCCATAGCTCTGGACCCAAGGTGAGGCAGAACATCACGGTAGGAGGGCATGGAGGAGGAAAGCAGCTCAGGAAATGGCCACTGGGAAGTAGAGAGAGAGAAAGAGAGAGCTACAGTCACCACGGACAAAATATGCACCCCAAAAGCAGGATCCCAGTGACCTACATCCTCCAGAAACATCCCATCGCCTATAGTTACCACCCAGTTAACTGGGGCTTGAGCCACAGATTAGGTTACAACCCTGATCATTTCACCTCTGAATCCTCCTACCATGTCTCACATGTACTTTTGGGGGACACTTCATATCTAAGCCATAAATATAAATAGACAAGAAAATGATTATATATTATAAATGTATAAGAAAATGACAAATAGTAAAACTAATGTTTGTTTAGCATATAGTAATTTAAAGCATTAGAGACGTTGAGAATTAAATTATATTTCTCACGTGTTTATTTGTTCACCAGCAGCATGTCCCCATTGTCACAGCCAGTCTCCTCCTCTCAGTCATGAGCTCACCTCCAGTGGTGGCACATCAGGAGCCTTTCAGATAGCAGCAGGGCCACTGTCCCACAGTCTCTTCTCTTCTGTAACTCCATCTACGGTGAATTCAGACGTCACTTCTACCGTTACTCCTTCTTTTATTTCTTTGCCGCACTGTTTGTCTTTGGGGGCCAGTTCCTCCTCTGCTTACTTATCTTTATAAGAACATCCTGGATATCTAGCCCTGGGAGACAGGAAGCAACCCAGCTACACGCTTGGCTGTCTGTAGGTGAATGATTGCTGCACAGTGACCCATCAGACTTTGAAAGCAATGACCTGGTTGGTCACCAGTCCTGATGCTCCTCTGTTACTTTCCTACTGGGCTGTGGGCTAAAGAGCTACCTGTCTGCATTTGGGGCATTTGCTGTTTATATACTATAGTAACTAAAATTTGAACCATGCTGCTTAGGTTCAGGTGTTATTTAACTGTTATTTTATGGGCTGGGGAAGTAGTTCATGAGTAGAGTAGCATGTGTGAGGCCCTGGGTTTCATCCCCAGCAACACACACACACACACACACACACACACACACACACACCAAGGTAGTCATTGAAATATTTTCATATCTGAACTGGATAAAGCCAGGATAACCTACACATAATTGGATCTTGAACAGAAAAGGCAATGGGTTTTCATGGAGATGAGAATTTGACCAGTTTTCACCCAGTGACTTTCTGCACACTTTCCACCCTCTTTGGGCGTCAGTTTCCTCTTCTGTGAAAGGCCAGATAACTGTACAAAGTCCTTTCCACCTCTGAACCTTTTTGATTCCCTGATGTAGGGAGGGGTCCTCTAGAAGGAGTTCCCAGAGGAAGTCAAGGAGATGATTAAAGAGCTGAGGATACGAGGAGAGCTCTAGACGACTGTCTCAGCACTCCCGATGCTGGACAGCTGGTGTCAGCCCACTGCAGGTGATGGACACTCCCTCTCCCCTGCAGAGAACAGGAGCAGGAAGGCATAACCTAAAGGTCAGGGGAGATAGAGTCTGCAGCAATCACTGGATTAGTGCAGTCTGTTGAGGAATAAGGGGAGAGCTTTAAAAAACAAGAATGGAAAGAAGTCTCAAGATGGTGCCGAGAGGATATTTTCATCTGCTTGGGAAACAAATGGAATTAAATTCAGCTCTTTCAACTCACACACTGAGGTTGGGGAGGTGGAAGTGGTTTTGGAGAGCAAGATCCTTTGAACCCAGACAGGTTCACCCTTGGAAACGGATTTGGGTGGCTGGTTTGTGAGGATACGTTGAGTGCAGAGGTGGAAGGAAGAGGAGGGGACTGCTCAAGCCCGGAGGCTTCTTCTCCACTGAGTTGTAATCCTGTTTCTGATAAGGGAAAGCCAGATATGCACAAAAATAATTCCACAGGTTACTATTTGACTACAAAATGGGCATGCTCTTTGGAAGTTATGGGAAAAGGAAATATATGGCATGAATGCACTGACCTTTTTCTCATGGTGGGGGAGAACTTCCTTGGGGACTAAGTTGGAAATTGGGGGACAGAAAAAAATAGCGACTGGTTTCAATCCTTGGTGGGAAACCTGCAGCTGCAGCTTTTTTTGGTGGAGGAGCCAGATTGGGAAGGGTGAGCTCTGAAGAATGAAAGCTGTCAGCCTGAAACAGAGCAAAGACCTAAACTCCTCTTTATTTGCTCAACTTAATCTCTCAAATCAGGCTGTATTAAGAAGTGTCCCAAGAAGTCTGTTTTTATTGTCATTGGCACTGGGCAGAATGTTCCAGGCACCACGAAGATGTCAAACATCTGCACATGCCTTATGTTTTTCTCTGTGCGTAGAAATTTTAGTTTACAACAATGAGTGCTCATCTTGCTTAGTCTAAGATTGGGTAAAGATGGCTTTGGAAGAGAAAATGTAATGTTTTGATTTTAAATGTGGTTTCCTTCCTATTCTTTTGATGGTTGTTTCTTGGGCTGACCTAGAGGATGGATATAGGCTTCACAAGAAAATGTGACCGTATCTCAGCTGGGTCTTTTTTGCTCCCCGCCTCCCCCCGGCCCCTCAGCTGCTCGGCTTATGTGGCACAAAATACCTGACTAAAATAAGAAATCTCGACCCCACCCGTGGTACACCAGTGAACCTTCCAGGTCCCCACATACTTAATAGTCACTTACTCAACTGTCACCTTGCTTCCCGTGGGGACAACTTTGTAAGACAGTATTCTGAAGAAGGCTGTTCCGTGTGGGATTTGTAGTGTGCTTACCAAGAGCTTTTGTGGTGGAGAAGGTTGGGGTTCACTGTGTTGGCGCTGGGCTCCTCCTGAATGTGTGTTATGTCCCTGACCTGCTTGTCTTTTGTATGCTAGATTCATATTTCCTTAGATTATGGACTAATTTTATGGAGTTCATAGTTGCTCTGTCAAATCGACTTGATCGCTCCTTTCTGGAATAGGGTTAGAAAATTAATGACCCCTGCTTTAATGACTCTGATTGAGAAAACTGGAGATTGATTTTTTTTCCTCGTGTTCTGCCTCCTCCTACTTCTAGTTAACCAGAACTGCATTTTGGGCTTAAATTAATTTAAAATTCTCCATCTACTTTGGAGGTGGAAGATAATTAGGTTCAAATACTAGCCTGGGTATTATTAGTCAAATTCCCGTTGGCTCTAAGATGGTGAGGTATCAAATGTTGCTTGAAAATAAATTTGAAAACATAAATTACCACAAACACTAGTAAGTAAAATTCTTGTGGCCTGTTTTATCCATTACACTGGGGAAAATTGTCTGGCTCTGTCACTGCTTTTTGGACCTGGGACCTGAGGCTTGTGCTCTGAGTCAGGCGATACGTGTGGTGGGCCACACCAAGTAGAGTCCCTAGTGCCCACAGGGGTTCCTTCAGACTAACGAGGCCCTGAACTGCACAGAGGGGCCTGCCCAGGACACACGCTCCGTGGACACGTGTGGCTGGATGAACAGTTCTTTCCAGCATGTCCTTCACCGCCGCTGCCCTTTGCTGGTTGGAATTCCCTGGGCGGCAGGGCTGCTCCTGTTTCTGCTCGGTCCTCGGTGTCATCTCTGTACCTTGCCTGTCCCCAGGCCTGTGTGTAGCCTGGTACCAGACTCAGTAATCTGAGTGGCCTGAGCTTCTGAAATCATTTAGACGGCTGCAGCCCTGGGCACATTTTCCATTGTGCCAGTGTTGGCTAAACACAGATGTTTTTGTCAGTGGGCAACGTGGGTTTTTTTTGCCATACTTAAATAGTTAAGAAATAATTAAATTACATGCTTTTCCCCCATCTTTCATTATGGAAAATTTAAACTTAGGGCCTTCAGCTCTTCCTCCTGGGGAGTCTGGGGAGTCCAGGTGTGTGCTGGCGGGTCAGGCCCTGACAGACATCCACCCTCACCTCTGTGGCTCTTCTCTGTCCAGGGCACTTCTCTCTTTTCTGTGAACTAAGAACAAAAAAAGGTTCTTTTCTAAGAACTTTTGCTGATTTTTTTTTCTATACGGGAATCACCAGGGCCCTAGGCCTTGGAGATATGTTGGGCTTTGATTCCAAAGGAGCGCATTAGAGGCTGTCGACCAAGGTAGAAGTATAAAAGGCAGATCCTAACCTGGCACACGTTAGCCTATCCTACAGAGGAAGCATAAAGACCATTGAGAGATCCAGGTGATGGAAACTCTGATTGAAATTTAGAACTTGGAGGAAATTGCGGACACACAGGTCGGGAATTCTCAGCAGATGGTAGTCAGGGCCATAGCATCCTTACAGAGCAGTGAGGAACTGGGGTGATGGGAGGAGGCCAGTTCAAATAGTCCCAACATCATGGCTCTTACCAGCATGCTGTTTAAGATTCCACTGCTTTCGAAAGGGAAGTTGGAGACACTAGGAATTGTTACTGCTGTATTTCATTTGCTGTATTTCAAATTTGTTACATAGTTTAACACTTGTATAAACTTCTAGTAAACCATACCTGAGTTCTCATTCTGAAATATAATTCCACTTATTTTTGAAGTATCCATAAGAAGCTTTGGGGTGCCAAAGTCCTGGGTTGAATTCTGACTTCTGTGAATGGCGTGTGTGACCTTGGAATTGTACTTAGTTTCTCTTAACCTCATCTGTGCACTAAGATGCTAAACCGATTTTGCAGAATTGCTGTGGGAATTAAACGAATGCAAATAAGTCACCTAGCACAGTAGTGTATTTAATTAGAGACTCAACAAATATTCATTCCTTTCCCTTCCTCCCTCCCTTTATGAAGTTCAGAGTCAAATAGCCATTCTTACAGAATTAAACATAGATATCTGAATCAGGTGGGCCTTGCTCACAGATGAGTCAAGATTCCAGGGCCTTGCAGAGTCAGGAGGCTGTGGAATCCCTAACTCGGTGCTGCTTGTTACACAGTCTTAAGACCATTCACATTCAGTGTCTGTGTCTATGTTTATATTTATTTGAAGAAGCTGTAGGTCCCTTGGGACTTTAAATTCTACCCGGACAGCTGCATGCCTGAGCTCATTCTAGAATCAGTTTTAAGTGGTGCGGCTAAATGATCTAAACTCATGCAGAAGCCCTGAGTATAACCCAGCACCACATTGCTGCCTCAGCCTCTGCTAATGTCCTAGTAAGCAGGTGAGAGCTTCAGGGTCACTCCAGTCCACCCCATGAGGCCGTTTATAGGTGAACCAGATGTGAAGGCTCCTCTGAGCAGTGGAAGACAACATTGCTCTGTCATGTAATTGAAGGACATGTTAGCCAAAACCCCAACCAACCCTTGGCCCTCATTTCCACATTACCCCTGTGGACTACGCACTGAAGATATTCTGGTGGGTGGCTGTTTTTCTTTCTTAGCATTTTTGCTATATTTAAGTAGTTAGGAAGTAATTAAATAACATAAGTGTTAAAGGGTCAGCTGTTAGAGAGAAAGGCATGTCAACCATGGGACATGCGGGATGGCTGGCTGGCCCATACTCTTTCTTCTGCCTGCCCCTGCAATTACACTGGTTTTAAATAAACCAAACCCCTTGGTGAGTTGCCTCTGGGCACGAGGGAAGGAAAGATGAGTAGTTTCCACTTTGGTTTTTGTAAAGCTTCCAAATATACAGCAAGGGACTGAAGGCAGACAGGGTTCCAGGCCCAGGAGTTGGGGCCATTCCTACACTTCAGTTGGTCACTGTGAACGCTGAGTTTATCTCAGCAGCCTGTCCCAGTGACTGGACACGTGACTTAACACAAACCCGAAAACACCTGGACACCAAGGCAGATTAGCAAGTGTTAAATATCAGACAAAGCAGACAGTTAATCAGATGTCCAGGTAAATCTGATGCCCGGACCATGACACGGAGCACTGATGGAAGGGCCTCTCGAGCTTTACCTGAAATCTCAGTGGACTCCGGCATTCAGATGTTTGAGTTTGTTATTTAACAATGGTTTCCTCTTTGTTGTATTATTTTTTTAGGACCTAAAAAAAAAAATCAGACAATGACGTAAGATGGCTGTAAGGCCAAAATACATTTAAATTAAGATCACTACTTAAGACATTCATTCGTATTTTATGAGAACCATTTCTTAAGCAAGCTGAAATATTTTGTTTCCTGAAAGTCTGCATATTTAAGAAAAAAAGACTGTGGGTCTTGGGACCTGTGTCAATTCATTTCCATTTCTCCCTTCTTTCCTGCCCCTAAAATTGAAGGTAGAAAAAGGGAGGGTTTTGCAAAAACATGTTACAAAAGCACACTTCTAATAAGGTTGAATCTTTCCAGCAGCCCCTATCGTAGCAGCAAAACCATGAAGGATCCCTTCTTCCCATGCTCTGCAGAGGATCTCACCTTCTACAAGAAGCTCCAAATCTTGGTACTCCTGTGGACACACCCATCTCTGCTCGCTGACCTCAGTATCTAGAGCTGAGAAGGCATGATATCGAGGAGGTGGGCATCTCTCCTCTGAGGCTGGGGTCAAGTGTGGTTGCTGTAGAAATCTGAGGGTTCCGTGGCAGCAAGACTTCACAGACACATACACAGAGCTGGTTCTTTATCATTAGGGTGCATCCTAAATTGTTTGTTCCTAAAAACCCAACAGAGCAGCCCTTCAAGTAGACGCTATTTTTGATTTAGGGATCAGTGTCTCAGAGCATCAGTGCGTGTTAATCCTAAAAAGTTTTATAAACTCGGGATAAAGTTATATAAGATGTGTCTGAATTGTTACTCTAGAACATGGTGAGCTCTTCGTCAGGGTTCCTAACGACACCTTCTTCGAAGGGAGGCAGCCAGATAGCAGCCCGTGGTCCAGAGGCAGCCTGCATCCCTTTAAAAGTGCTTTATCAGTACTGAGTTAGATACAAGCAAGAATTTGTAGGGTGAGTGGGGTATTGAGAATCGTCAGGATCCAGTGGATGCCTTTGTTGCCTTTACCAAAGAACGTCATCATTGTCCACATACCTCATGGCTGCCTGTTTGTGTGTATGTGTTCTTAAAACATTTTTTTGTTTGTTTTGTATATTTTCAAACTTAATATGAGGAGCCATAATATTTGTATTCTTCTTTAGCCTGTTTTATTTTTCAGCCATGATCCTGACATTCATCCGTATTGTTGTACGTATGGTTTTCTACCTTAAAAATATGCCACAAGGTACATATCCATTCTCCTATTGGTAGATGTTTGAATTACTTTAAATAGTCTTTAAATATTTAATTTTGTAAACAGTGCCATCATGACTTTTCTTGGTGAGATCTGTTGGTGCCTGCGTGCTGGACTTTCACTTGGGCATCTACTTACGAAAGATACTGCAGGGTCATGAGATAGGTCATGAGAAGGCCAAATTGTTTTCCAAAGTGATTGTGTCAGTTTACACTCTTACCAATAGTATCTGTGTTGAATTTTTTCCCGTCCTTACCAACACTTGATGGTGAAACTTCAATTTTTGTCAGACCAGTAAATGGGAAGTAATATCTCATTGGAGCTTTAGTTTGTATTATCTTGATATATTTATTGGCTTTTCTGATTTTTCTTCTGTGAAAAGCCTCTTAGTTTTTGATCTACTTTTTTTTTGGGCGGGGGGGGGGTTGTTTGTGTCAAGAACGGTGAAGCATTTGGAATTTTATCCTACTTGAAAGCTAATAGTTCAGCCCGCCATAGTTTTATGGATGTTGGCAGAAGACATGAGACTCCTGGACTAGAGACAAAGGACTTTGTTACAGAGTAAAACACAACATGAATACAGGCATATTTAATTCTCCTGGCCCCGAAGTCCCACTAGGGTACAGATGGGCCCAGTGAACGCCTGTGTAGCCAGTGGGTTGAATTATTAGACTCTGAGCTTAGGGAACCCGAATCTTTTATAATGGGAAGTAAACATGACTGGTTTTTGTTCTGGAGGGAGATAATATCTTTAGTATGCTGAAGTAAACAACTAGACCTTTGCTTTAGAGAGAGACACAGTATTGGCTATTTGCTCTATTGACATCTTTGAAGTAATAATCCAGAATAAAGTAAGGCCACTGCCTCTGCTTACAAGATATGCAGAGACACAAGACCCATGGAAAATTTTTTCAATAATATCCATCTCTTTTTTGCTACACCAACTTGGCTTCTGGTGAATTTGACCATGTGTTCACCATCCTATCACAAAGGCTGGAACCAAAACCATACACACTCAATCAGTGCGAATATCAACAGAATGAGGCCAACCTACAGTACTAACCAACCTTGCCTCCTCACCCCCACTCAGATCCCAAACTGAGCCAGCTGAGAAATTCTACCAACCATCGAAATCTATCTTAGAAGTTCACATGGCTTTTCCTTACTTTTTTCTATTGACCTTTCTACTTGGCCTGGGACACTAATCTGGGTGTAACAAGATGTTTTAGTGATTGCACAGACTGCATTGGCCTGCAAGGAGGAATTCCAGGGTAAGTCTGTCATCTGCACTAATCTTGGCCAATGAATTGAGGCCGACTTTAATGCCTCCCAAAGACAAGGTGGTATCCTTGATGACTAAGTTCAGAAACAAGTTTTCCTTTGCTCATTGGATGGCTTCCCTTCTGGGTTCATCTGCCTGCACATAAAATGTACATAAAATAATGAATCAGTTTTCCCTCCAAGGAGCTCCCTGATAGAGCCAGCCTCACTTCATTTTGGAGTTCCACAATTGCTTGAGAATCACATGATCTGCTGGTGGTAGACCTTTGAGTGTCTCTCATGACCACTTCTAGATGCAAGTCCCTGTGTTTTGGGGAGGGTGGCAAGTGGATGCCTGGCTTTCACACAGGAGTGTGGTCCTGGTGGAACACCTGGGCCCCTGGGAAGGAAGTGTTGTTCACAGTGGTTGAGCAGGGAGAGCTTTTCTCTCAGGCTACCTTTACAGTCTTTATATGATGTCTTCTTCTCCCAATATGTCCAGTCATGGATTTTTTTCCCTTCCCCACTCTCTTCTTCTCCTATTTGGTGTTTTGTTAGATTCCTACTCTGAAGATTGGTGTCTTTTGGCGGTTCTAGAAAATTCTTAGCCATTACCTCTTCAAATATTGTCTGTCCAGTTCTTATTCTTTCCTCATGATTAATTATAAGTTAAACCTTCTCACTTCATCCTCCATGTCTCTTCTGTATTTCCCAGCCTTTGTTTTTAGAGGCTGGATAATTTCTTCTAGCAGTTAATTCATTCCTTACCTGTGTTTAATGCATTATTAAATCATCTAGTAGCTTTTTTATTTCGGTTATTGTATTTTTCACTTTAGAAATCTTACTTTTTCAAATTGGATCGGTCATTTTTAAAACTGCGACTTGCTCTTTATACAAAGATTCCATTCCCTTCTTTTCTTTTTAAGATGGCAGGCATTCTTGATTTTATCTTTCATATCTAGTGTTTTCCACATCTGAAGATTTTGTCATTCTCATTCAGGTTTCTGTCCTTCTGCTGGATCTCACTCAGAGTGAAATTGTTTGTGTTCAATTTTTAATTTTTTTTGTGTGAGTTTATTTTTCTGTGGGTGTTCCTGGCCCGGGCTGAAGGTATGCTCCTCTGGGGGCCTATGCATTTATGCCCACAGATGCCTTGAGCACCCTCAGCTTTGGACCATTTCTATTATTGGCCTGGGTGTTTTTGACCCACCAGAGAATGATTTTAGATCATAGACCTTTGTAATGGCAGGCTGATGGTTATCAATTCCCATGGGAGGAGATGATTTCCCCCAGCTGCTCAAGAGTCAGTAATTTTTCTTGAAGGCCCCTGAAGTGGGCTGGGCATTGGGGGTGGATTTGAATCTCGTTCACCAGCATCCTGGGGGTATGATCTTTCTGGAGATTCCACCTTATCCAGAAGCAGTGCTGGTCCCTGGATCCCATAGGGAAGAGCACGTCCCAGTGGACGCTCAGATTCATCACTTGGTTAAACACTTTCAAGGTGGAAACCCCCAATGCTTCTTGAGTTCCTGCTTTTGCTTAGCTTTTTGCTTCTGGATGTTCCCCTTCTCTTACTTTTATTTTTTTTTAGAGATTGTTTATCTTATCCAGTGCTTCAGCTGCTTCTAGCAGAGGGTTGCTGTGGCGATCTCCTTCATGGTATTGCCAGAAATGGAAATTCTCACCTCTCCAGAAACACCTGGAGCCGTGCTCTGGATTCTCCCTGGTGCCCCCAGAGAAAGCCTGGGTCCCCCTTTCCCTTGCCTATTTTGGGGTTTTCTTCTTTTGATTAAAGGCAAGGGGTCTTAGCCTCTTCTAGAAGGATTTTATAGCTTTCAAAAAGTTAGCAGAAATAAAATTTTCTGCTATACTTTGTATTATCTCTGGTAAATGCCCCAAAGTACTATGATTTTCCAGTTCATATTGATTTTTAATCTTTGTGAGCTCCAGATTGTTCTATGAGTAGTTTTATAACCAAGTCCTATTGTTCAAAATAGATAGTCTATCTGCAGAATCTTTAAATTGCACTTAGAACTTACCAGGTAAAATTGTACAGGTAAAATTTAAAATGTACTTAGAACTTACCAGGTAAAATTGGCACTAGCTACACATGCATTTAAGTGATGAGTACACATGGAAAAGAGAGAAGAGGCATGGGATTGTGTTTGAAAACAAGGAATAGTTGTTGATCATGAGCATCCTCTAAGGGCCCTATAACTTACCAGGTTTTGATAACACCCTTATGGGGGATGTGGGCAATGAAACACATGACTGGTAATTCCTCGGAAGAATTAGTGAGGATGAGTCTAATTTTCTAACCTGTCTTATTGGAGTCAGTTAACTACTAATACTATCTTCCAGTATCACCAGAAAGTGACCCAGAGAAACACAAACCTTGCGTGGCACTGGGGTATGAAAAAACTGCTGTCATCTCAGTAGCCTGAGACTCACTTTCCCTAAGCTGCATTTCACTTATGTATCATGTTCCGTTTGCTGGTATATAAATATCTCTGTCTTGACATGGAAGTTCCATACTTATGCAGAGTGGGGGAACGCTGTGTCCACAGCTCAGCTGCCCAGGATGTCCACGCAGGAAATGCTGAGGGGCAGGTGTCCTTTAGGGTGGGTCACCCAGAGGAAGACCTTAAAAATGCCCTCACCTGGAACTTCATGTGACCTGAAAAGACAAGGAAGTTGTTCAGAGAACGAGGGGGGAATTGGTGGTGGGAAATGTACATCAATGAGCCACCTGCTGGCCCCGCCACTTGTGTTCATGTCCTTCTGGAAGACTTGTCCTTTACGTCAGCCTGTGGAGGAGCCAGAAGGCCAGTCCACCTTGTTCAGTTAGTTGGGCTCCATACCTATCAACCTGTGGAATCTTTCCTTTTATATATATATATATATATATATTTTTTAAATGTAGTGCATTATGGTTATACTTAAAGTGGGGTTTGTTCTGACATATTAACAAAGGCACATAATACAGTTTTCTCCATTTCAGTTCCCAGTACATCCGCTCCCCCCCACCCCCGTCGCTGAGCCCTTCCAGTGGCCTTCCTTGTATTTATTGATTGATTTTTATTTATTATTGATTGATGGATTGATTCTTTCTGATTTTTGAAAAAGACCTATCGGCGACTTGAAGGACGTGCACAATCCACAGTCTGCAGTTTGGGAAAGATGCAGTTCTAACCAGCTGTCTTATTGTCTATGATTGATGAAGCTGGCCTTTCAGATCATGAGGGCATTGAGACCTAGGGCTTTCAGGGTCTTGAGTCTACTTGAATGTGAGGAGAAAACTTATCTGAGTGTCAACGATCTGCCCTGCCCCATCGAGGAGATCTCATGGTGTGTCATTTAAGTCAAACATGGGGTGACCATTCAGTTGTCTTCTGTCCTCGCCAACCATTCTTCCTGACTTCACTTAACCTGCCTTTAATGGACACTGCTGTCCCCGTGGACAGGCGCCTTGACCCCTTCTGTACGTGTTCAGGTTGCAGTGTGTCTGCCGCAGTTAGACAGTGAGCGTGTCTGTGTGCTTTCTGAACCTCCTAAATGGCATTGTTCTATGACTTAACTATGAATGTGTGTTTGCAGAATCTGCTTGGGAAGATTAATTATCTTCTTGTTAAGCGTATTTACATGATTAGACTGTTTTGTAATTCGATTCAGGTATAAAAATTGCCCTGTTGTGGAAGATTTTCTCGAGTCATTTAAGAGCTTTTAGTGCTTGTTTTCAATAGATATGGGGCACAGTGAAACAAGCCTGGAGACCTCAAATTATGACAGTTTACCTTGATGTCCTCTGTGAGCCCCTGTGCTGGATATAGTGCCACTTGGGAGGCGGTCCCAGAGCCACAGATCACATTCATCCTTCACCTGGGTTCTACTTTACCCTGTGAATGGCGTGAGGAGGAAGGTGATGGCTTCTGATCTGGAACCAAGTGGTCCGGGACCCATTCAGGCAATGGGTGACTAGAGCCACCTGAGTTTTCTCTCAGCCCTGTTGCTTACTTGCTCTGTGTTTTAGCATCTAAAAAAATTACCTTAAAAATTTAGCACAAGAATGAGAACTCTGGAAAAATTAAATTATAAGCTGTTAGTAGGCATTTCTGGAAATACAACTTGAAATCTAGTAACGATCTGTGTCCTTCCAGGCTGGAGAGTAATCAGCTCCAATGCTTGATTTTGTTTGCACTGGGAAGTCATTGAACTTGGAGTGCCCAGGACTCCTGTCTGTGCTTGGGGTGACACCATTAGTTCTTTCTTCACCATGTAAGGATGAGGTCCTTTACCCGAAGCTCTTGGGAAAGCAGGGCTCAGGAGCTAACAAACCTCAGTTGGTGATTATATTTTTTTGCATGATTTTCCCCCTAAGCAGCTTTATTGAAACAGGAAAATATTTCCAGTCTGCTTTGGGATCCCCGCCTGCTCTGCTTTTCCACAGTGGCTGCTGTAGCCCGAGTTCCTGCTGTCTGGAGGAGCTGTACAAATCTCTAACCAGCTTTTTGGATTCCCTCACTGTGATCTAGAATGAAGGGACCTCCATTTCCAGTGCCAAGAAGCCCCTCAAAAATGGAACATTAGCTGGGTGCAGTGGTGCACACCTGTCATCCCAGCGGCTCTGGAGGCTGAGGCAGGAAGATTCGAGTTCAAAGCCAGCCTCAGCAACTTAGGGAGGCCCTAAGCAACTAAGGGAGACTTGGACTCAAACCAATAAAAGGGCTGGGGATGTGGCTCAGTGGTTGAGCACCCCCGGGTTCAATCTCTGGTACCAGAAGAAAAAAAAAATGGAACATTATCCAGAAATGATTCTAGAAAAGCTTCAATTGTTTACATTTGTGTAGTATTACACTGTAACACTAATTGTTGAAATATGCTCAACAGTGTGCCTTTTACTCTTATTTCCCCCAGATCCTTAGAGATTGGCATGTCTGCATGGGATAGTCTTAAGGGCTTAATTCCACTTAGAAAGAACTATACATATGAGACCTGGTTTTGGAGATGTGACTAACTCACTAAGCTTCATGTCATGGAACGTGGCGCCTGCTTGAAAAACTCAACAGTCCTTATCGATGTCATTCAAGCAGATGCTGCTTACACATTGCAGAAGAGGAAACAGAACAATATATTGCTGGCCACAAAGCTGTGCCTGAATCTTTGATTTGTGTTGTTCTTCTTCTCCTTCTCCTTCTCCCCCTTAAAAAAAAATCTGGTCCAAATGCATTTTTATTCCTTTAAGTGAATCAAACACTTAAAAATTGAGTGTTGGAGAAGCTTTGGGGGGGGGGGATTTTAGTAAACAATTCATTGATAGCTTGTTCATAATGATATTTTAGTGTTATTTTAAATAGATATTCTAGGGTGTAAATATGTACTTATTGCATTTATCAGGTGTTTAAAGTAGATGAGGCTCACCTGTCCTTCCAGCCTCCTGCCTCCAATTTCCCTCTTCTCTCACTCCAGCCGTTCAGGAAATAGGGGTGCTGTATACCTGCCTGGTGACAGAAGAGAGTGGCTGTACACTCTTTGGGTCTCCCTGTGTTTATAGCCATTTCTTTCTGGTACTTTCTTGGAATGCTAGGCAGATTTCTGTGGTAGTTCCCATGAGTCCTGCTTTCTGGTGTGCATATGACAGTCCCCTCTCTTAAAGGCAGATAGAACCTGGGGACACAATAGGACAGGCACTCCAATAATGAGGTTCCTTTTAGTTGGCAAAGGTGAAGGGATCTGGCAGATGTGGTTAGGATTCCCAGTGAAACAGGAGATTATCCTGGGTGGGCCAGGTCTAATCAGGTGAGTCCCTAGAAGAGAAGTGCAGCAGCCTGCCTCTCCCACATTGCTATCTCTGCTGGCCTGAGAGAAGCTAGCTGCCCTGTTGAGAAGGGAGTGGCCATGCAGCAAGAGTAGGGGAGCCCGGGTCCTGCCACAGCAAGGAACCCAGGTCTGCCAACAGCATGGATGGGTGTGAAAGAGGACCCTGAGCCCTAGAGGAGAAGTCAGCCTCACCAACCCCATGTTTCCAGTCCGTGGGACTCTGAGCTGGCTTGACTCTAACCTGAGCAACTGGGGCTGATCGATGGCTGGTACTTGCAGCTGTGACACTGGGTTCTCCAGAGCAGCTCCCTGGGAGATGCTCCTGCCCGTGTCTGGACAGAGGTGCGTGTGCTCCAGCGCCACCCCCTGGTGCCTGGCTGACCCTGCACCAAGACCTTTCCTGGTGGGATGCGATGGCTTTTCCAGGCCAACCATGTGGGATGGATTTGAACTCACTTCAGCAGCCCTCCCTGGTGACACACACCCTCTGCTTTGGCAGGCTCTGGGGACCTCCCGCCCCCTCCCACACAGTGGCAGCTACTTTCCTTGCTGCCTGTAACCCGCCAGGCAGAGCAGGTCCTAGGTGGGAATCAGGTGGTGGTCCACTGAGCCCCCCTGCCTTCCTATAAGCTTTCAGGGTGGTGCTGAGAGAGGGGGAAGTGCCATCTGCCCTGTCCCTGGAGAGGGGCCAGTGCCACCCACAGCCGAGCTCTCTCGGCCCCAGGACCCCTGGGTCACCTCCCTCTGGTGTCCCCCCCCCCCCCCCGCCCTCAGGATGGGAGTGAGCCTGGGCGCACCACGGGGCTGTCTGAACACCCCTGTGGCCCTTCTGTGCTCAGCATGCAGAGAGTGGAGGTCTGATCATGGTCCAGTACTGGTCGCTGTTTTTATTACATGCTTTTTTTTGAAAATGCATACTCGATCAGTGCCCTTTGTTGATGTGTTATATTTATTGCTTCTGGAGGCTTCTTTTGAAACTTAACAATTTCACATTCTGTTACACCTGTTTGATTTTTTGCTAGATAAAAGGAACACTTAGGAATTTTTTTTAAATGAAGTTAATGAAATAAAGACAAATTTTTTGATCTGGGACATTGAAGAAAAAAAAATAAGCTGAGTATTTATTATCCATAGAGTCTGAAATAGACCCCAACTGTCTGTCCTCCTATTGCTGGAGAAGGAAGGTGCCACCTGTATCTGTCAGTTAGAACCTCTGATGCTGCGTAACAGCCCCTCCTAAGCTCAGTGGCCCGAAATGGTAACCGTCAATCATCCTCACCAAACACCACCCTGCGTGCGTCTTTCCTCACAGCCCTGCTCCCGCAGCAGAAGCCGCGACAGTTGGGTCATGTGCAGTGAACTGTGCCCAGCTCCCACCCTAGAAGCCGTGATGTGGGGTCCCCAGAACTGAAGCCCAGCATTCCTCCCAGGTCAGAACTAAGCTCACCCTTTTATTCTCAGCTTCTGAAGCTTTAAGTGAGACTTGATCTTCTTGATCTTAAAAAGAATTAAAATGCCAATTAAGTTGGCTTGTGTCACTATCTATCCTACCCCAGTTCTAAATTAAGGCTGCCCTAGTTAAAGCTGCTTATCCTTAGTGTGCCGGGTGTTAGCGGAGCTTAATTACAATCCCTGTGATCGGTCTGGGTGTGTGCCTTGGCTTGCGCGTGTGCAAACCCTTGAGCAGACACAACCACACATGGGGTCAGGTCTGGATTCACAGAACTTAATTCACTTAGAAAACTGGTTTGGTGACAGAGCAGAGCAGTGACAGGGAGTCGGCAGACCTGCGTCTTGCATCCTGACTCTTCTGAGCTGTTGTTTGACCTTCAACAAATTCTTAACATTGGTCAGGTTGAGTTGTTTCCATGGTAAAAAGAAGATGCTAACATCAGTCTCTCTGTTTCGCTGGGAGAATGAAGTGTGTTGTGTCCTGAACCCCAGACGTAAGCGGTGCTCAGGGAGCTGGTTGCTCTGTCTCTCCAGTCTGTCCTTCAGATGTTAAACGTGTTAGAGTCAGCCTCTGGCTTTCAGACCACAGAGCTCCCTCTGGATCTTGGTAACTCTGGACACCTGGAGCACCAGGTGTATTCCCATCTACTCCATTGTGCAGAAATTTTACTGATGTCATTGGATACGTGCATGTCTCAGGTGGCAGGAATCCCCCTGCAAGACTGCATTGCGTCTACGAGGCTCTTGAAGTCTGCAGGGTGCCCCTGCAAGAGACCCCTCCTCATTTGGCTGGAGGAACTCTGGAAGAGGAAATTGAGCAGGAGCCCAGAGCGCTGGGGGATCAGAAACCCAGCCCCACTGAGCCCGGGTACCTGGAAGAACGAGGCCTTGAAAGTAACAAAGCAAAGACCTGTTTTCCCTGCCTGTGATTCACACTAGTGACCACACTAGTGGAGCAGAGGAGAGAGCAGGGCTGTGGATTTGGGCACTAGTACAAGATGGCAGAGCCCAAGTAGCCACCAGGGCTTGGCAGAAATTCTCAAGCAGGACTCAGAGGAGCAGGAGGTCCTGTACCAGCAAGAGGGGGTACAGAGCCCTGGAAATCTCTGCTTGTGTGATATTTCATTCCATTTGATGTTGGAGTAAAATACTCTCACATATTTTGATGTGCTTCCCGGGGTTGTCCCCATGTGCTCACAATCATGGTCATTCTGTTCCGCTCCTGCAGGACAGCCCAGCTCTCCTCTGCACCCCTGAGCTCTGCAGCCTCCTGCCAATTGGGCCTCACTACTGTGCCTGATTTGGACTCCCATCTGGGGACCTTCCCTGCCCCTGCAGACCCTCAGCCCCACATTGCTGTGACCCAATCAGGGAAAACCCTGGGCCCCCAGACTATGAGAGTGTTTACTACAGGACATGTACTAGGTATCGGCTGTCATTGCCCCCCACACCTCGTCACTGTTTCTCCAGAGAGCACCTTGCCCTTCCTATGCATGTTAACGGAGCCTGCACGTTTGGACCAGTTTTTTTCCATTTCATAACACTTTAAGATATTGAACATGCTTGGGGGCTGGGGTTGTGACTCAGTGGTAGAGCACTCGCCTGGCATGTGCCAGGCCCTGGGTTTGATCCTCAGCACCACATAATAAAAATAAATAAAGGTATTTATTGTGTTCAACTACAACTAAAAAATAAATATTTAAAAAAATATTGAACATGCTTGAAATCTCAGAGACTGAACTGCAGTTTGGGAATTTTATTTTATTTCCTTTTGAAGGGAGGGAGGCTTATTTCCTGTGGGATTTTTATGGTGCTATTATAAGCAAACGCTCCCAGAGGAAGCATATGAAATCTATTCTCTGAAGGTTTATTTCTCCTCCCCATTGAATGGACAGCATCTCTGGAGCCTTCGGTATTTCTGCGGGAGCCTAGGAGGCCCCTCTTGCCAATGAGCCTGTAAGTGACTTCTTGAGCTGCACGTTTCAGGGAAAGCACCCAGATAAGCTGGGCAGATGTTGAAGTGTGTGGAAGGGATTTTCATAATATTGGAAAACACATTGTGCACTTCAAACAGGCTTATGTGCATGAGAAGGCGGAAGAGAGAGACGTCTGCAGGGGGATGTGGAGTTAGCCAGAGCAGTAAAGCCAAAAGAGGACGAGTCCCAGGCAAAGAGAAACTTCTCCTATATTCTGCATCCGGGAAATGACTTGTGATGGAGTGAATCACACTTAACTAAATAATAGAGAAAAATTTCCCCATCGTCCTGTGCATTCATTACCCTTTTTGTGTATTCTTTGTGTGTACGTGTGTGTGTATTCCTTCCAATCAGAACAAAAATAAGATGTCAATTCTACATGATGAAGGATATACAGGGCACTTTCCATATATTACCGTTTCATCTTTACCAGATCCTTGAAGGGTTTTATCCATTTTCATATGAGTGATCTGAGCCTTAGACCGGGCAGGAGTCTTGCTCAGATATAAAGTGGACAAACAGGAGACCCAGTCTGCACTAAGACTTCCGAGCCCTGTCCGTGCACTTCCGCTCCCCTCCCCTCCCCTCCCCTCCCCTCCCCTCCTCTTCCCTTCCTCCCTCCCCTTCCCGTCCTGTCCTGGAGTCTCTCTTTGGAAGGGTTTTGGTCATGCCTGTTATTTTCTCGTTTGTGTTATCTGTGAAAAGCATCCCTGTCATTTGCAGCAGCCCTTGGCAAGGAAAACACACCTGGAGATAATGCCAGTGGGGGGAGTGGGGTGGCCTCTGTGCCCTGTGCAGCTTCCCTGGTAAGACACCATTAAGTTTGATGACTGATATTTTAACTCAGCTCAGTGGAGAGGGCTCTGAAGCAGGGAGGCCAAATACATGAGTTTAATGGTGCTCAGAAAGTGCCAGTTCCACAGACACTTGGGGACCACCGTTGTGGGTCAGCCTTGGAAAGTAGTGCACAAGAAGATGTCTTAATACGGCCCATAGGGTCAGCACTCGGCATGCGAGTTTGTCCTGAGGTTAGACTGCGCCTCTTGCATGCAGGCAGGACGCCTGCTGGTATTCCGTCCATCTGGCCCCTGGGGAGAGGGGGCCACTCACAGATTGGCCACTGGCTGAGAGAGGCTGCTGCCACTTGCCTCTCAGGGAGGCCCTCTTCCCTGGCCAGAACACCAAAGCTTTGGGAGGACATGCAGCGAACGACACCTGGGCAGAACTGAAGTCGTCATTGCCGTTGGGTGGAAACAGCACTAATGGCATCATTTGGTCCCTTAAGTAGGTGCTGTGGACTCAGACCCCACTGCCGAGCCCCTGACCTCCTGGCAGTGAGTGGGAGGACACCATGATGCTCTTCATCGTTGCCTCAAAAACATTTTTATATTAGTAACTTGTTTAAAGGAGGCCCATTCTCCCCTCCTTTTCTGGATCCCACACCAAGACCTGGCTCCCGGTCAGCCCCAGGAAAGCCGCTCCCCAGCAGCCTGTAGGGCCTCCTCTCACCATGGTCCTCTGGCTGCTCACCAATCTCCTGGAGATTGGTGGTGACCAGGCTGCAGGCCTGGCTACTAGGGAAAAAGCAAAAAGAGGGCCTGGGGAGAGGTGGGGGAGGATCACGAGGAGCAGAGGAGGAAGCACTACCACAAGCAGGCCTGGGTGGCCTGACCTGGCAGGTGAAGGGACAGAGAGCCCTCTGGCCCAGCCTCACCCACTCCCGAAGCTCAGCCTACCCCTGCCCATCCAGGGGCCCTGGCCCTGCAGCTGCCTTGTGCTTTGTGTTGGTGTGGCATGCCAGGCCAGCTTTCTCTCTACCTCGGTGGCTCTTGTAGGTCAGTAGGCTGGGGCACTTCCTCACAGCATCCAGGGGCCTGCCTGCCTGTCCTCTGCCCAAAAAGGCACTTCCATACCTGGCCTTGCACCTCATTGCTTTAGGTGTTGCCCAGGGCAACCGGCCTGGGCTTTCCTGCAGGAACCTGGCAGCGAATGCTCATGAGTGGCTGCTCTTCCCACCTCTGTGTCTGAAGGGAAAGCAAGCTGCTCTGAGCTGGCACCTCTGGGCACTGTGCATATGCCGCCTGCTGCAGATGGCACCCAGTTTGTCCTCACCGCAGCTCCACGCGGAGCACTGACTTTAGTATTATCTTTTTAAAACCTTCTTTTCAAAGGTTTGAAGGGTAAATAATATAACTTACCCAGGGTAACATGTAAACAGCTGGATTATGACATATTCAAAAGAATAATTTGCTCAGCTGGGTGCAGTGGCACACGCCTATAATCCCAGCAGCTCAGGAGGTCGAGGCAGGAGGATCACTAGTTCAAAGCCAGCCACAGCAGTTTAGTCAGGCCCCCAGCAACTTGGGAAGACCCTGCCTCAAAATAAGAAACAGAAAGGGCTGGGGATGTGACTCGGTGGTTGAGCGCCCCTGAGCTCAATCCCTGGTACAGAAAAGAAAAAAGAAAATAACAGTTTGCTCAGAACTGGCTTTTGCTCTTCAGTCTGATTCTGCAGTGAAATCATGATGCCCACTGGCTCTGTGTACCAGTGCTTCCCCAACTGTAGCGTACCTGAGTCCCAGGGCATTTGGGGAAGATGGAGATTCTGAATTTGAGGTCAAGAGTGAAGCCTGAGAGTCTGTCTTTCTAACAAGCTTCCGGGAGTCGCACCGCTGCTGGGCTGTGGACCACACATTGAGCAGCAAGGTTAGGTCCTTGGCCATTTCCCTGGCTTTACAGTGTTCTGAGTTATAGGCAGGTGGAGGAGAAGGGGCCCAGCTGGGGTCAATAAGGATGATGGGACATCAACATAGCATCACTACTTGAAATCCTTGAAAATATGGAAGGGAAGGACGTGTAGGGAGGACCTCGCTAAAGGCCACACGGCCTGATCCTGGCTCTGGGCAGACCAGGGGTTGCCTCCATCTCCCCTCACTTGGCAGCCCTGGCCCTCCAGGTGCCCGGCACTGGCCAGATGCCCACTGTACCACAGTGGTGACCTTTCAGGAAGAACTAAATGGTCAGGGAGATTCAAGGCTCCCTTTGATTTATTTCTCCCATGTTCCAAATAGAAAGGCATTCCGAGGATGGCCTGTGACAGTACTAATGGGTGGCGATGACTGCAAGCTCTGTGGAATGCCAGTTCCTTTCAAAAGGAGGTCATCCACGTGTGGGAAAAGATAAAATGCATATTGAGACTTTGGCAGCCTCAAAGGCAGGCTGTAGCCGCGCAGGACTTTCAGAAAGCCCCGTAGGACGCTGGGCTGCCGTGGAGTTCAGAGCATGAGGCCCAAGTAAATAATCCATGCCTTTATATGGAGCCTATCAAGTCGCTTTGTGAAGTGGGCTTTTCATATTCGGTGTGGACATGCCAAGAAACGGGAATGGAGCTGCCGGTTCCTTCAGTGTGAAAAACAGAGAGAGAAAACCTAAGCTTTGGATCAATAGAAATCCTTCTCTGAATATTGGCAGGACATTTGAATGTCCACATGCATGGAAGACAGCTCACCGATGTCATTAAACCTGCACTTCATCCACACCTGTCATCCACACACATCGTGTCCTGCCGCATCATGTTATCTGCAGAGACGAACCGTGGCAGCCTCCCACCGAGACAGAAGAGATTCCATTTTGAAGTCCTGTCGTCCTTGGATAACGTTTTCTTTCATGAAAGTGATATGCTTATCTCTTTAGTGGGAAGCTTTTCTATTTTGAAATAGCTTAGGTAATTTAAGGTGACGAGGTGATATTTCAGGGTGAACCTCATCCTCAAATGTGTGTCATTAAGACTCCAAGTTCTAGAGAGAAACAAATTGCCTGATCATAAATTTCACATTTTAGTCGGAAAGAATGAAATTTGCCTCCTGGCTGTGATTCTGGCCATGGATCTCCAGGCTCCTTGAAGGATGACTTGTGAAAAGTCACCAAGCTGCTGCAGTGTTTAAAAAAAAAGAAAGAAAGAAAAAGGAAAGAAAAGAAAATCAATACAGCTAGGCTAAAATGCTGTGTGTACCTGCAGACTTTTAAAATTGAGAAGGAACACATGTCTCTCTGTTTTTCTCCCAGCAGAAAAACAACATTGGAATCTAAACGATTTCCCTCTTCTTTTTAGCTTTTTTTTTGAGTCCTGTGGCCATTTAGTGAACAGTCTTAGCTTCTGAAATAGTTGATGTGTTTCTGGAACATTCTAAGACTTTGGACAAGGAGGAACATGATTCTGGCAGTGTTGTATATTCTTGAGCACAGTGTCCTTCCAGTATGAGTCAGAATTATCCTGGCCAAGATCAGTGGAATCTCTAGCTGCAGCGAGACAGATTGACCCAAAAATCATCTCCACATGATCCAGAGGCAGGAGGCCACCAGGACCGGCTCTGTTGGCTCAGGGTGGGGCTGCACCTGCCCTGTGCTGACCTGAGTGAGAGCTTCCATTCCCTGGCTGTACAAATCATGTGCTCTTAGTTGAGATTTGGCAGCAAGTATAATGTGCATGGACCTGACCAGGGCCCAGGGTGGCCCCCCTGCCCCCCACACAGAGGGGAAAAGGATCCCCGATCCCTGGAAGCTCTTACCTGAGTTTGGAGGAAGAGGAAGGTGCATAAGGGTGGCCTTTGGTGAGCAGCATAGATAGAAATCTCCAGAGTTTGGGCTTGGAATAGAGTTTAGTTCCCTCTTAACACAGTGGTTCTCGTTAATTTCATCTGTTGGCTGAACTGTGCCACCTGCAGGCCTGGGCCACTGACCCACCGTTTCTGCCCTGTGAGAGCATGCAGTTGTTATTTCTCAACTCCAGGGCCTGCCTTGGGCTCACAACAAGCCCACTCTTGGGGCAATGACATGTCAGTGAAGGTCAGGCAAGGGCACAGGATTGCATCAGTTCCAACTTAGGATCAGGCCTCCTGTTTGATGTTCCTTCAATGCAAAGACTCTTCGATACTGAGATTGCTGTGTGGCTATCCTACCTGAATGCCAGTCTTACAGCCTAATAATCCCATTTTATAACCACACTGTAATGGAGAAAGGTTGTATCGCGGGAAGAGAAAAACGTGACTGTCCAAGTTAAGAGAAAGGCAGAATTCCTGGGAACTAGTAGCCTCCTCTTTGGGCCAGAGCCTCGCTGGGCCTCCTTCAGCAGGAGGAATAATCTGAGCTGCATGTCTTTGCTTTGAGGGGTTTGCAGCGGTGCAACAGCCTGAGACGTGTGAGGTGAAGGGTAGATGGAGGCACTGCAGCACGGGAGGCTGGCACCCCAGGGCAGAGGGGAGCTGGCCTCCCTCTGCTAGTGGGAAGGTCTGGAGGACCTTTGGAAAGAGACTCCCCCTTTGCCACTTAGTGTTTTGCTGTGCCAAGCTGCACATTGCCCTGTTCCCCTCACCGCTCCCTGATTTGGGCAGAGTGCTGTAGCCTGTCCTGTGGTGGTGTCACTTTGGAGAGCAGAGAACAAGGGCAATGTGCAGGGCAGAGTGACAGGTTCAGGGAGGTGGGAACAAGGGCAAGGGGCTGGGGCGATGCTCAGTGGGAGCAGTGAATCAGAGCTGAAGACGTGAGTGCCTGGATTGTGACTGGTCCACCAGCCACAGGATGGGGGCCCACACTGTGTAATTCCAGTGTGAAGGGGGGTGCTGGGGAAAGACCACCGAGGTGGCCGACTTTGGGATGGTAGAGCATTCCTCCCTCTGAGAAGTATATGCCTATCGATTTAAATTTGAGTCTGAAGCTTCTGCTGTAGTCTTCTGTCTGGATTAAATGTGGCATTAAATTGATACCTAGGAAACAGATCTGCCAGTTACTGATTGGGTGATCTGAGTTTATTTCCAAACAGGCTGAGCTGAATTGTTACTCCAGGGACTATGGAATTGGGGAAAAAAGGAAAAACGGGCACAGTTTGATTCCCTGTCTTCTGTGTTTCCTGAAGAAGTCTGAAGGGCTGGGAGACGGTGGGTGGCGTCAGAACAGAGGCCTTTGTGTAAGGACCAAACAGCCCAGGCAACTAGATGACCTCTGTAATCAGTCTAATCTCACCCCAGTCTTTTGATATTTATCTTATCTGTGGTTTTAAGTACAAGGAGAAGAATCCACCACCTCCGACTTGGCAGACAGAGGCAGGATCATCTGTGTAATCATTTTTAATAGCTGGAGTGCTTGTAAAATATTTTAGATTTTTAGCCCCTAGGGTGGAAGCCCTCTGACACCTTCCTGCTCCTACTGTCTAGTGGTGTACCTGGCTTTAGGCTCTTTCAGTCCCCAAACCTGGACCAGGAGACCCCATGCTGGGCAGGGGGAGCCTTTGACCAGGAGCTGGAGACTCCCTGTCAAGGCTGCTGTGAAACAAGCTCAGGAGGAAAGCAGAAGTGGGCCTCACGTGGCCCTAGGTAGTGTGCAGCACTGACTTTGGTTACTAGCATCTATGAATTTGTCCATTGTTTTCCATTCATGAGTTCATCGTGTTTTCCAGACACCTACTGTGTGTCAGAGGATAAGGGAACAAGACAGGCGGCATCCCCGTCCCTCACAGCAGTAATTGTTCTGCGATGGGCTCCAGATCAATATGGGGCAGAGGGCTCTCGTCTGAATACACAGGGCACATTAATCTGCACAAAGGTATTTTTCTTGCTACAAACTGATTTTTCAGGCTGACAACCTGATCCCTTGGATATATTTCCAGTCCTCAACTGTTATCAAACTTTTGACTGTTAACTCCCCTGCTTACATTACAAAAAAAAAGGGGGGGGGGAATAAAATAACATTGAAATTGGCAGATCTTGAGAGTGTAGAGTATTTTAGGGGTAAAGGGCTGAGTGGTGAAGAAAGTTTAAACAGATTAACGGATTTGTTAATTAGGTTGTGGTCTCAGTTTTTCATCTTCTTCGCGTACACCAGTGCGTTTTCCACGAAGCCTGTCAAAAACTCAGTTTCCAATATTTGGGTTTAATTTGAATATTAATTTTATTTATGAATGGCACCCCAGAAAATATATGAGTACATAGTGCATTGAATTTGGCCAGAAAGCAACTGCCTTCCTGTTTGTGTTCAGTTAAACCCAGCAGAACAATCTTCAGGGGTGTCTCTTGGCAGGCTGCGTGTGCTGCTGCCTCCTAGGGCCTCCTGTTAACTCTATGTGGCCAAGTCCCCTGTGTCTCTGCTGCTAGCGCTCCTGGGGGGTTGATGTTTTGCCACCTCTTTAGGTTTTACAGACTGGTATTTCAAGGCAGTTCATATCTGCACTTCCCTGTAACCTTCTCTTTCCCTTTAATGTGGCATCCACATGAATACATCAACACTTTTTAAATTAGAGGGTAATTAGCTTCCTGCACAACCTGTGTATGTTTGGAATTTGGGCTTCTTGGAGATGCTCTGCGTGTGTCAAAATTTTATTTTCAGAAAGCTGGTTAAATTTTTAATGAGACCTGTCGTTGAATCACCCTGTAAACAAAAACTTTTTTATTGTAAGCAGAAATGTTGATTACATTTTAAATGAATGAAGCGCTTTGCTGACTTTCCTTTGTAGTTTGGAGGCACATACCTTAGAACAGGAAGACTTCAAGAACAAGGTGTAGAAAGCATTTCTGTCTCTCCTAAATGATAGCGGGAATGTGCTAGTAGCTAGAGGTTAGGCTAACATCTGATCCCACCTCTGTCTGGCTGCATGACGTGGGCCCAAGGGGGACACACAGGACCCATGGGTGAGGCCCTGGGGAATTTTAACTTTGAGCGTGCAGTCCCAGTGGAGGGGATGCTAGACGTGCTGGATTCTCGTTCCTTTTAGGTATGTGTAAGCTAGTTACTTCAAAGAGGAAAGGGAGACCCAGGGACCAACATAAACCTGGGGCGAGGGCTGCGAAACCAACCTCTGCTCTGTGAGAATAAAAGGTGGCACAACCTGTGATTCACACCAGGGGGCCCAAGGGTAAGCCAGGAAGGAGGGACTCACTCACTCTCCAGGCTCTCTGACATTGAACCCACCTGGACAGCATGGGATCATCTCCTTAGGGCAGGATCTTTAGCCAAATTACTTCTGCAAACTGGCTTTTCCTAAATAGAGCCAAGTGTCCTCAGATTCCAGGATTAGAATGTGGATAGCTTTAGGGACCCAATCGTTCCCACCATAGCTTGTTTATGCTATTGAGAAAAGTAGGTCATGGTGAGCTGGAGTGTCACTGAGAGGAGACTTTATTAAACAACCCCTAGATGAAAGATGTCGTGCATAAGCCCAGGAAGGATCAGGGAAAGGTTCAGACAGACAGATCCATGAGAGTCTGTTAGTAAAAGGACGAATCAGCCAGAGTCAAGGGAAGTACTGCACGGATGACTAGGAAATGCCTGTTTCCTAACATCTGTCTTCCATGTTTTGAGGAACCGTGAGCTCAGTTCTTTGGTTTACATTATCTTCTCTTAAACTGCCTACAAGGAAGTCAAAATAAACACAGAGAAGACTTAAGGATTGCATTTGTCTGATGTGCAGCTAACTTGAGCATACTCACAGTTTGTATTTTTTTCTGCCTGGCTGTGGAACATCTTTTTGTATCTTTTATTGAGGTGTAATTAATAAACAGTAAAGGTTACTCATGTTTTGTATACAGCTTAGTGAATATTGGTCATGATCTACAGTCAAGTCATCTATATCACAATCAAGTTTTAGAACAATCTCATCACCTGGAAAGTTTACCTGGTGTACATTTGTTCTCAGTGCTCAACCTTGACCCCAGGCTCCAGGCCACCTCTGATCTGCTTTCTGTTACACTCCTTCTTGCTTTTCTATAATATAATAAAAATCAGAGAATACATTATGTAATCCTTTTAAAATGTTTTACTTTCATTTAGTATAATATTTTGAGATCCATTCAAATAATGGTATGTTTGAGTGGTTCATTCCATTTTATTGCTGAGTAGTGATCTGTGGTATGGATGGGTGATAATTTGGTTATCCATTCTAATTGCTTATCCGTTTTAATTGTTTCTTGTTTGGGGCTAAGATGACTATACTCCTGTAAGTATTTACTGTGGGATTATATTCTTATTTCTCTTTGTTAAATACCAAAGATTTGAACAGCCAGACCATATGGTAAGTGTATGTTTAACTTAAAAGATAATGCCATGAGGGCTGGAGATGTGGCTCAAGCGGTAACGTGCTCACTTGGCATGCACGGGGCGCTGGGTTCGATCCTCAGCACCACATAAAAAATAATATAAAGATGTTGTGTCCACCGAAAACTGAAAAATAAATATTAAAAAATTCTCTCTCTCTCTTCTCTCTCTCTCTCTCTCTCTCTCTCTTAAAAAAAAAAGAAAAAGAAAAAGATAATGCCATGATTTTCACACTGGCAGTAGTGCCATTTTGTATTCTAATCAATGAAGAATAAGGGTTCCAGTTGCTTCACATCCTCACCAACACTTGCTATTGTCTTTTTTACCTTTAGTCACCTTGGTAGTTGTATAGTGTTGTTTTAATATGCATTTCTCTGATGTCTAGTGATATTGAGTATTTCCTCTTAGTGTTTATTGGTTATTTATATATTTACTTTTGTGAATATTTATGTATTTACTTTTGGTTCAATTTTTCTGCTCATGTTTTATTGGGTTGTTTTGTCTTTTTATTGTTTTGTAAGAAACCTATGTGTATTCTGGATATAAACCTTTGTTTTTGATACAAATATAGCAAATGCTTTCTCCTAGTCTGTGATTTGCTTCTTGTTTTCTTAACTTTTTTAAAGGGCAAGAGGTTTAAAATTTTGGGAGGTCCATTTTATAATTTTTCTTACATAGTTTCTGGGTTTTGTGTCCTATTGAAGAAACATTTGCCAAATCTAATATGAAGATTTTCTCCTGTATTTTCTTTTATAGGTTTAGTAGTTTTAACGTCTGTTTAGTTCTATGATTCTGTCAGGTTAGTTTTGCAGCATGGTGTGAGTTTATGGTCAAGTTCCCTTTCCATAAAGACACAGCAGTCCCAGCCTCACTTGAGGAAGGGATATTTTTCTCCCATTGACTAACCATGGCACCTTTATTGAAAATTAATGGGCCCTATATGATTGGGTTTGTTTTTGGAGTTTCTGTTCTGTTCCACTGAACTCTGTATTTTTCCTTATGCTAATATTGCACTCTCTTAATTGTTGTAGATTTATAAGAACTCTTAAATTAGATAGTATAAGTGTTCTAGCCATATCCTATGTCAAGACGTTTGACTTTAGGTCCTTTCCTTGCCATATACAATTTTAAATTTAATTTGTCAGTTTGTTCAAAAAAGCATGCTATGATTTTAATTGCAATTTTGCAGAATGTAAAGTTTAATTTAAAGAAAATTGCCATCTTAATAACATTGAATCTTCCAATCAATTAACTTTTTTCTCTTCATATACTAAGATCTTCTTTGGTTTTCTTTTGCAAAATTTCTTAATTTTCAATGTACATTTTCTATATACCTTTCATTAATTAAGGCTATTAATGCTCTTACAAATGGAAGTTTTTAGAAATTTTCATTTCTAAGTTATTATTGTTAAAGAAATACAATTAATTTTTGTGCATCAACCTTGTGTCCTAGGACTTTGCTAGATTCATATTTTCTTGTAGCAGCTCTTTTTGTGGATTCTCTAGAGCTTTTTCCTGTATAAAGTTACATCTTCTGCACTTTTACTTTTTTGTTTCTAACCCTTATGCTTTCAATTTCTTTTCTTGCTTTACAGCATTGGCCAGAACCATTAGTACAAAGTTGAGTAAAAGTGGTTAAAACCAGGACATTATTGCCTTGTTTCCTGTTATTAGCAATTTGCTTTTTGTAGTTGTTTTTAATCCGATCGTAGAAGTTCCCTTTTATTCCTACTCTTCTTGGAGTTGTTTTTTTTTTTTAAATCATGAATTAATGTTGAAATTTGCCAGATACTTTTTTATGCATCTATTGAAATGATCAGATGTTTTTTAAAAAAATTCTAGAATATAGGGGTTGAGGGATGGGGAAAGGTTGGTCAATGAGGTCCCAGTGTTCTGGTGCAGTGTAGCTGATAATGGTAATGTACTGTGTATTTCAAAAACACCAGAAGAAGTGAGTTTGAGTGTTCTCACCACAGGAAATGATACATATTTGAGGAGATAGATACTCTTATTCTGATTGAACATGATGCAACATATACTTGTGCAGACATCACCTGGCACCCCATAAACATGTACAATTTTATGTTTCAATTATTCTATAATTTGATGGATTATATTGATTGAATTTTAGATATCAAAACTAACCTTCCATTCTTGGGATAAAACCAAATTGGCCATGATGCATTATCCTTTTTATACATTGCTGTGTCTGTCTACTAAAGTTTTGCCAAGGATTTTTGCATTTGGATTTAAAGAGATATTGGCCTGTTATCTTCATCTTTTGTGATGTGTTTATCTGTTTTGGCCTCAGAGTAATTAATATTGGCTCCATAAAATGATTTGAGAGGTGGTCCCTTCTCCTCTGTTTTCTGAAATAATTTGGGTAAGAGTGGTCCTATTTCCTCTTTAGATACTTGTTAGACTTCATCAGAGAAGCCATCTGGGCCCGTGTGTGTGTGTGTGTGTGTGTGTGTGTGTGTGTGTGTGTGTGATTTGATTGACAGGTTCCTTCAATTTTTCTGTTCCTCATTGCATTCATTAGTATAATTTATGGCTTCCAATAAATTTGTCCATTTTCATCTAAGTTGTCAAAATTGTTTCTTTCATGTCCTTTAGCGTCTGTAGGATTGGCAGTGGTGCTTCGTCTTTTGTTCTTGATATTGGTGATTTATGTCTGCTGTTTTCTTCTCTAGTCTAGCAAGAGCCTTATCTATTTTATTGATCTTGTTGAATAACCAGCTTTTCCCTTCATTGATTTTCTCCCTTACTTTTCTATTTTTTTTATTATTTGTGTTCCTATATTTATTATTGCCTTCCATTTACTTACTTTGGAGTTACTTTTTTGTTCTACTTTCTTAAGGTGGGAATTCAGATAATTGATTTTACATCTTCTCTGATACAGTGATTTGAAGATCAAGACATCTCTAAATGCTTTACTTGCATCCCACAAATTTTGAGCTAATCCAAAGGATTTTCTAATTTCCTCTTTGATGTGTGTATCTCTTAGAAAAGGGCTGTTTAACTTCCAAATATCTGGGAGTTACCTAGTTATCTTGATACTCTTACTTTTTAAGTTAATTCTGTTGTGTTCGGATAATAGGCTTCATATGATTTCAGCCTTTGCCTTTATAAGTTCTGGGAGTCAGTGGTGTTTCTCAGCTCTTCTATAAACATCTTTGCTGACTTAAAAAAACAAAAAAAACCATCATTGTTATCATCATTAGTTTAGAGATCAGCTTGTGAGCTGAATCCACCTCACTGCCTTTTTTTTTTTTAAATTAGTTGTTGACGGACCTTTATTTTATTTATTTATTTATATGCGGTGCTGAGAATTGAACCCAGTGACTCACACATGCTAGGCAAGTTCTACCACTGAGCCACAATCCCCGCCCCCACTTCCTTTTAAGATAAAGTTTTATTAGAATGCCGCCACCGCTCCTCTAATACATCGCTGTGGCTGCTCTCCTGCAGTAGTGCTGCCGTTGGCTTGGAAGAAGCAGTTTGCTGTCGCCCGCCAGGTCATTCTGGCTCCTGTTGAGAGGGGGAACTAGACCCTCTCTCTGTGATAGTGGGTTTTCTGCTTCTCCCTCTGGTTTCCTCCATTTTGCTCTGTGTGTTCCGATGCTCTGTCTTTAGATGCATGATCATTTGATTGCTCTGTCCTGGTGAAGTCCCCTTTCACTAGTGAAACTTTCGGTAGTGAAACTAACTGTTTTGTCCCTGGTGATACTTTTCCTGTAGTGTGAGGACTTCTTTTTAATTAATGGGTGTGGTCCATCACAGTTCCATAAATCTGTTGGAATGATTGGCCCACACCTTCTCATCTCTCTTCTCTGAAGAATTCATGAAAAGTTGTTTTGTTTCCTATTCCAGAGAACTCTGCTCTCAGTGACTGGCCTAATAATACACCTGCCTCCATGGAGCTAACTCTGAAAGCTGATAAAAGAATTAGATGGGGTAGAGGCTGGGCGTGGTGGCACACACCTTTAATCCCAGTGGCTTTCAGGAGGCTGAGGCAGGAGGATGATCAAGCCAGCTTCAGCAATTTATCGAGGTCCTAAGCAACTCAGTGAGACCCTGTCTCTAAAAAAGTATAAAGAAGGGCTAGGGGGGCTGGGGATGTGGCTGGGGCTAGGGATGTGGCTCAAGCGGTAGCGCGCTTGCCTGGCATGCGTGCGGCCCGGGTTCGATACTCAGCACCACATACAAACAAAGATGTTGTGTCTGCCAAAAACTAAAAAATAAATATTAAAAAAAAATTATCTCTCTCTTTAAAAAAAAAAAGAAGGGCTAGGGATGTGGCTCAGTAGTTGAGTGTCCCTGAGTTCAATCTCTTGTACCCACCCCCCCCAAAAAAAAAAAGAATTAGATGGGATAGAGAGAAAAGTAAAATGTGCCTCATGGAAATGTAGACAAGGCTCTGCCTGGAAACCAGGAGCCAAGGCAGCAGATTGGTCAGGTGCAAAGTGCCGCGCTCACCAACACCCAGCTTGCAGCAGGAAACCTGATCTCCTGACCTTGCAATCCTGCATCAAGGGATTGAGCCTCTATGGCCCTGGCCGTAGTGTCGATCCTGGGTTTCCCTATCTGTAAAATGGGTATAATAACACCTTTGTACCTATCGCATGTCAAAATACTGTGTGGGTAGTTCTCGTGTCATAAAGGTCGTTGTGAGAGTAAGTGCGTGTGGGAGGGGAAGACAGCTTTCCTTCCACGAGCATTATTTACGTTTGTGATTTCTCCGACTCTTTCATTGTCACTGCCAAGAGCCTTCTTTAGGGACGTTTGGCCCTGGTTATGGTTTGAGCCTTTAGAGTTTATCTGCTTAACGAATTATTGGAAGGAATGCTGACTAATCTTTTTTATTTGTCCCTGGGAGGGACATTTGGGCCAGTGTTCTTGCGCCTCTTTGGTCTTTCATGAGAAATTCCGTTTCCTTTGGTGTAAATTTTGATTTTGGTTTTAATATCCTTCTCCTGATTACAAAGAAGAAAAGGACAAGTGGCTTCGTCTAGTGTTAGGGTCTGTAAACAAGTCAAGATGGCGGAAGTCTAGCTCTTCTTTTCTCCAGCAGAGTGATCCCCCTGGCAGGCCTGCGGGTGTGATAAAAGCTCGTAGGCACATCCCCTATGACTTCCCAGCAACACCTTATTGTGAGGCCACTGGGGAGATTGGGGGCCAAGGAGCGAGCGTGGAGCCCCTGACTGAAGGAGCAGCAGGACCCTCGGTGTGGAGCAGCCGTGGGCTTGCGCGACAATCCTAGTAGTAGGTGGGATTTATGAGGGCTGTTTTTCTGTCACTAAAAGTAGTTCAATTTCATTTGGTTTTATTTACATAGAAAACGAGCTGCTCAAGGGCAGACCAAGAATTCGAAGAAGCTAATATTCTATTTTGCCAATAGGAAAAACAGATGCGAGCTCTTGGCTTTGGGTCCTTTGCTACAGAAATCTAGTGGTGGGTGTGGCAGACAGAGAGATGACTTCCGCCTGTCTAAATACAGTCAGTCACCCCTGCCCCCCACACGTCCGTATTCATCACTGTTGGATAATATTTGTGTTTTCTTCTTTTCCTAAACGGGATTTACAGATGAAACGGGGAGCATCGTAGCTGTGTCTGGGTGGGAGGGAAAAAGTCCCCTTACAAGTGGAGGGGACTGACTTAAGGATCAAGCTTGTGTCTTTGGTCACTTGGCTCAGCGTTAAGTACATTCGAGAGGCGCAGAATTCATCATGACTCTTACCTCAGAAAAGAAACCCCTAGTGCATGAAAAGGAATTTACAACCAGTGTCACTGAGGGGAGGGAGAGGTGCCTAGCTGGGATCACAGATGCCCTGAGGCGGGACCAGGTAGTGGCTGCCCTGGGCTAGCTATGTCTGACAAGGCCCTTGGAAGTCACTGTCAGGTCCTAGGACAGCTCTGGAGACCCTAGTGTCCCTAGGAGAGTGGGGCAGACTGAGCATTAGGCACCAACATGCTGATGCTCCTTCTGGCTCAAGAACAAGGAAATGAGTAAGAAATATGGTCCCAGATTACACAACCCACTCCCAGTGGCAATTGGGTAAAACAAGGTGTTTTGTTTGTTTTTGCAACAAATCTTTCCAATTTATCTATGTCTGTCTCTTGTTAAAAATACAAGTTTTTAAAAAAAAATTGGTAAGATACATGGGCCAAGAAATTGAGATAAAAGTAGATTTGTATCTAAAATGGACACTAAGTCAATGATTTGGTGTTCGTAAGGGCGGTTTGCAGATGTCTGCAGAAGTCTGCAGTTGTCAAGTCAAGGGCAGGGCCAAGGGAAACAGGAAGCTGTGGGACTCATATTTTTTTCTGGAAGAAATAGGCATTCCAAATGTGTCCTCTAGAGATTTTCTTCTTCTTCAGACACGTTCATAACCAGCAGAGTTTCTGAAAGGTATTCCATCCTGGTTGAGAGCGGGAGATGTGTTTATGCTGCGGGTTGTTAGGTTTATTTACAGCCTTTCCAGGGTTCAGTGGGGGTTCTGCGCTGATTATTTATTAGTCTACCTCAACAGCTGCTGACTGCACGTAAAGAAAATAATCTGTCCGGCGTGATTCACAGGAACATTGTGAATCGCTTCAGATTATAATGAGCCATAGGGAAGGTAATTTGAAGGAAACGCCACCCATGTTGTAAGTTACAACCATGTCAGGAGAAAGATCCGGTGTGAGATACACAGATAATCGGTGTCTGCTGATGACGGTTTTTAAGATGGAAAGCTCTTGTGGTGTTCCCCAAAGCACTTTTGTTTCATTTCTTAATTTGGAGGTCGTTGGGTGGTTTGGCTGCGCTGGTCCTTTATACTTTGTGGATATTTCCAAGTGGGGACCAAGCAGAGCCGTGCTTGGCCCCTTCTCTGTGAGCTCGGCCAACTGTCCATGAGTTTGGTGGGAAATTTGAGTGCTTAGTCTCACAGAGGCCTTCCTGTTCCAGTCTCTGTGACAGTTTCCAGTGCTATAGCGCAGCCCCATCAGAAGGCAAGTAGCTGATGCCTGTCCTACACCTCCACACCTATCTGCACCAGCCAGGCCACCCGCCAGTGTGTAAGTTAGTGCTGCCATTTTGGAAGATGTTGGGGAAAATAGAACAAAATGTAAAAGTGCACACCATTCTGCTTAGCAGTTTAGACCAATGCATGAAGATAAATATTCAAGGATGCTCATTGCAATGGTGAAAATGTGCTCCTCTGAAGTTGTCCATCACAATGCCGAGAACTTGGATTTGCACTAGCCAACACCAGCAACAGGGACTTAGTTGAAGATTTTAAAGCAAGAGACGCAGCACTCGTTATTGAGTGAGGCAAAGGCAGTGAGAACCATGGGATCTCCTGTGTGAAGGGGGATGAGCACATTTGTGCGCCTCCAGAGATGACAGGAAGAACATCCAGGCCAATGGGAAGAGGGGTCCTCAAAGGTGATGGTGTTTCCAGGTCCCCTCTTGAGATATGAGCTTGTTGAGACTAGAGCTGGTGTTTCCTATTACAGTGTCCAGAAGTCTGAATATGACGGCTAGCCACAGTGATGCTTCAGGACATTATTCCCTACTCAAATGCTTGGAAATACTCTCTAACCCTGTACTACCTTTGGACCTCGCCTGGTGTGAGAAGTTTAGCACCTTGAAGAAAGATGGCTTTGAACTCCAGTTATACTTACCCAACAGCAGTCAGGTTCTGTTCATGGAGCCGTTATGAACTTGACATTGGGGACTTGGTTAGTGGTTTAAAAAGTCATACCTGTGCCGTTTCCTCTGTCTGGTTCTCTGTGTCTACTTGAATGTGATCCCTGTCTGTCCTGGTTGAAGCCATCCTTGACTCTCCAGGCAGAACTGGTTTCTCCTCAAAGCATTGCCCAGATTCCTGTCCTGAGCACCCACAGTCATCCTTTTGGTTTACGTATGAGCTTTACCCACCCTCCTGTAGGCTCCACCACAGGTGGGTGGCCTTTTGGTCCTCCATGTTTTTTAAATAAATCCTTGCTCTGGTGCTTTCTTCCCTGCCAAGGAGGGCTAATTTTTTTTAAAACCAGGGATTGAATCCAGGGGCACTTAACCACTGAGCCACATCCCCAGCCCTTTTTTGTATTTTATTTAGAGACGGGGTCTGGCTGAATTGCTTAGGCCCTCGCAAAGTTGCTGAGGCTGGCTTTGAACTCGCAATCCTCCTGCCCCAGACTCTGGAGTCACTGGGATTACAGGTATGCGCCACAGCGCCTGGCCACGGAGGGCTATTTTGAGCATAGAGCTGCTGGATCTGTTGAGAGCAAAGATTCTCTGCCTCCCCTTTACCTGCTCCCCCTCGAATCCTGGCCTTGTCCTTCCCATGTTGCTCAGTTGGTCATCCAGGTGCCGAGGGGAATCACCTTTGGATAAGCCTGGTCACAATGGTCACAGCGGCTGCCTGTATAGCCTTGGGTGGGACATCATTGCCAGTCTGGGGCAGAGCTGGTTTGTGGAGGGTGTCTTCCCTGTGCTGGGATGGGTGGGGCGGGGGAGGCACTGTTCATTGCAAGACAATTTAGGGACCACCCATTTAAATTTCTTCAGGATGCACTGAACGAGGTTATTCCTGTTCCATCCTGCCAACTAAATCTAAATCCTCCCTTGAACACTGTCAGGTGTGGTAACAAGCACACAGATGAGCAATCTGACTTTTGTGCCCTTTAATACCTTCCTGGGACAACCACCGGATCTAAATAGGGCTGGAACTGAAGGGCTTAAGCTCTTGCTCCTAAAATTATCTTCATCCTGTATCTGCAGCCTTCTCCTGCCAGCACCTGCACCAGCAGATCCCAGCCTCCGGGGTGCTGAGTCGTCTGAATGCTGAGACCCTCTGGCTCTTTCTTTTGCAGTTTTGCTCCAGGGTGTTGACCTTTGTTTATAGGAGGGTATTCTGGCTGAGAACAAGGGACATGGAAGTGTCTAATTTAAGGGTCTATCAAGTTTTAGAACCCTGACCGGAGGTTTAACAAATTGAAAAAGGATTTTTCAAATGGAGAGAATTTGCACCGATGCTTTATTATTAAAAGTAGCATCTCATCTGTTGATTAGCATTCACAGATTATCTTGCACGTCTTCTTCTTGATCCATCCATCACACGTTAGGCGTTGGGTAGAGGAGTGGAGTTTGCTGCTCACTGGGAGCCTCCTGCGGGGTCATCTGGATTCCAAGTCAGATTCTGTCCTGCATCTTCTCGTGCCCTCCGGGGACGTCAGTCTTTCTGAACTCATTTCTTTATAAGATCCCTTCCTCCACCTCAACAGAGCTTCTGGAAGGGGAACTGAAAAAGTGTTCAGGGGCCAGCTCAGGCCCTGGCGGACAGTGGGAGCCCCCTGACGGGTGCTCTGGGCTTGCGCTCTGAGCACGTGTGTGCACACTCAGCCTGACTCACTGTGAGACAGGCTGACATCACCTTCTAGACCTGACTCTGCCGTCTAAGTGACTGGGCCTGCTCAGGAACTAAGCTGCTCTTTAAAAATTACTTTCAGAGGCAAAATTGGGAAATCTCAGTGAAAATGTGATTTTTTTTTCCCCCTAGGCTCTACTCTACCTTGGGGTGTTTTCCTGGAGTGTTGTTTCCTAATCAGGGTGCCACAGTGGGCCAGAGACATTTTTAGGGTGCCAGGGACTCCAACTGTTGATTTCGTTAATAGGGTAAACAAACCTTCTTTGACACCATAAATAGCAGAGGCTGAGCTTCCTGCCCCACCTCCTGAGCAGGGAAGGTATTTGAAGCTGGAAGGAATTGAGCCCTGAGCTAAATACTATTACAAATCCAAAAAGAAAACAAAGACGTGTTTTATGGGGACAGAAAACTGTGCCATCATCCCGGCAGTGGGCACAGAGCTTGATCTACCTGGAGTGGCTTTTGGAGGGAATTGATAGTTGATAATGGCGGCCTACATGGGGTGCCAGGGTGCAGGAGTGGAGTTGTGTAGTTTCAGAGCAATGAGGGGAGACATTACGTAAGTCCACTGGAAGCTCACAGAACCAACCTGGGCCCCATGGACATCTCAGCTCGAGTCTGAACACACCAGTGGTGTTTCAGAGGATGGAGAAGAGCCATCCTCATAGAGTGAGGTTCTGAGTCCTCGAAGTTTGGCTCCACAGCCTCAGACGCAGCCTCCGACACAGGCTGTGGCTCCCCAAGGCCTGCAGAGTATGCACGGGGTGATGAGCGGCATTTTGTGTGGGTCTTCCTATGGGCTTCTCTGTGCTTTCTAAATTTCCTGTGATGACCAGGTATTACTTTTGTAATTGAAGGAATTATTAGACAAAACATTATTTGTACTTTATTTATTTATTTATTGGTACTGGGATTGAACCCAGGGGCACTTAACCATGGATCCACATCCCCCGCCCTTTTTTTATTTTGAGAGACGGCCTCACTAAGGTACTATGGCTGATTTTGAACTTGCGATCCTCCTGCCTCAGCCTCCCAAGCCGCTGGGATTATAGGCATGCACTGCTGCTCGGGCCATGATCTATACTTTCATAGAAGGTAAATGGCCATCATTTGAAGTCAGTGTGGGGGTTTTAAGGACCAGACAATACAGATTTTATCAGAAAGGTTCCTTGGAAGGTCCTTTGCTGAGAAGACAGGCAGCAGTATGCCCTTCTCCTGATGGGCCTGGCCAGCTACTCTGTTGTGGACCCCCTGGGAGCTGCTGATGGGACATGAAGGAGGGTGGGTCCAGGAGTCCAGAGCTCTCTCATTTCTGACTTTGCTCCCCAGGTCTCTCCCACCATAGTGATGAGCTGCCCACTGGCCTTGCAGTTCAAGTCAGGTGCCTGGAACCTCAGGGTTCTGGGTTATGCATAGAGCAAAGGGAGCACCCCTTGGGACCCTTGTTCTAATGTCCAGATTACACGTAAATGAATCCTTTGGCAGAACCAAAATGTATGCAGAACCCTCAGCTGAAGTACTGGAAAAATACAAATAAGATTAAATGTTAAGCTGCAGATGAGGAACTCTTCAGTGACCCCCCAACGCCTGGTGGGACAGTTGTTCTGTATAATCTTGTCCTATCCCTGTTGGGATTTGCTGTTGGCTTTCTTTCTGGAGTAATGTGGTTAGGACCAGAAGTAACTTTGGTTATTCTTTTACATGACCTCTGCTGTGGCCAGTTGTGAGTAATGATGTTTATTAACTACAAAATGAGTTGTGCGGGTGGAAGAGGGCGGGAAAGCTACAGGAGATGTCATGGGGCCAGGAAAGCTAAATGTTGACGCCGGGTCTGCTGAAGGCCCAGGTGACAGTGATGTTGAGCCATTGAGAGGTGATACGTGCACATGCTTCTTGAAAGGCAGGGGAAGCCCATGGAGCAGCACTGGTGTTGGGAAGAACCCAGCCGGGAGTTGGTTGGCTCCATCTGGGAAGTCACAGAGCAATCATCTGAAAGCAGAGCTGAGAGGGAGTGATCTCGTAGCATCCTCTGTAACTGTAGGATCTCAAGCCGGGGTCTCCCCCTTTCTGGAGCTCAGTTCCCCTGGCCTGTGAAGTGAGAGCTTTGGAGTCTGTGCCTGGAAGCTTCCAGGATCAGGGCTCATGGGCCAGCCTCTGCCATTGGGGGAGGGTTGTGAAAGTCAGTGGAGGTTGATACACACAGGTAGAAGGATGGGTGTAGTCAACCTTGATCTGACATTTGCAGCTCATCAGGTGAGAGAAGGGAGGTCAATGACAAAGCCCTGCAGAGGAACATCACAGATATACCCTCCCTCCCACACACCCCCCCACACCTGAAATAGCTCAGCAACAAATGACTAGAGATGGTGGCTTTGTTTGTTTGTGTTTTTGTGCTGGCATTGAACCTGGGACCCTGTGCATGCTGGGCAGGTGCTGCACCAGCCAGCTATAGTCCCAGTGCCTGGAGGTGGAGATGGCAATTTATTTTTTTAATACCACAATTTCCACTGCCATTGGATGTACCTGAATAATGCTGGTGGTTTACTTGGCATGCTGGCACACCCCCCAAGGGAGGCGTGTCCTCCCACTGTCCATAGGTCAGTGTGTGGTAGGCGCTTCCTAGGTGCTCAGGAGGCCCATGTTCCCCACCCCACACTGCATGCTTGGCTTAGCGAGGTGCGCGCTAAAGCCACTGCTTTCCTACAGGGGACCTGCTTGCTGGCTAGGCTGTGGCTCTTGGCAGGCAGAATCCACCGGCCTGAAGAGATGGTTCCACTGTGTTGCCCTTGATGGAACCAGCCCCTTCTCTTTTATTTATGCCACTTCAAAAGAAAGATTTGCAGTTTCGGTTGGAGCAGCAAGGCTGTGCAGCTGTGGTCCCCTTTTGCCATCTTGAAATCTATCGATGCTGGATAAGAGCTCAGTGGGCCCAGATGCTGGTGTCTATAGTTCCTACACGGGCAAGAACTCTGCATCTTTCTTGGTGAATCAGCTTTCCCTCGCGGACTTTCTTTCAGTTAAATCATCCTAGGAGGCAAAGAGGGAGAAAATGTAGCACTTGGTCCTTACTTGAGTGGCATGCCTTTGGATCACGAGATTCCTTATATCTTAAAGTTAGGATGGAGGATTCTGAGCATCTTTAGAAGCTAAAATGATGTGGAAAGTTAGCTTTCTGCACAAGCCACTTGAGGATGAGAACCCTGTCTTCGCTGGTTGGAAACCTGTCCATGTCTAGCAGAGTGGGCTCGCTTTTCATTCGTACCTAGTAAATACCGACATCTCAAAGTGGGGCTGTCTTAATGATCTCATGCACCCTGAAGCCACTTCTTGAGTCTCCAGCCCCCCAGAAGCAAGCAGCTGCTCAGCCCCACCAATCCCGACAGGGTTGCGTTTCACTTGCGTCACACATCGATGCCAATGTGCACCTCACGCAGACACAGTTGCACACTACACGGAGCATGGGGGGGCTGGCTGGGATGACATTATGATGTTTCAGACAGGCTGTATAAAGATGAGAAATGTTTGCATCCAGGCGCAGAGGGAGCCACCATGCAAGCCTCTAATTTGCTAAGCTCCCTGCTGGCAGTTTTTAACGCCCTGTTGATTTTATTAAACATTCTTAATAAGAAGTTGGAGTTTTGTTTGGGCTAAAACATTAATGGAAACAGCTGCCTTCCTTTCTCAGCGACAGTGAGGGTGCACGTGGCTGGAGCAACGTGGGCTGGTGGGAGGCGGTCCTGGTCACAGGCCCTGGGGCAGTGTCTAGAAGGCCCTGGGGGACACCCCAGTCGGGGCACTTGGGGGCAAGGAGTTCTTGAGTGTAAGGTTCAAAAAAAACCCAAATGGTTCTGTCAAATTTATTTTACTCACTAGGCATTTAAATAGAAGAACAAAACTGTAATTGTGTTTTAAATATCTGAAGAAAGGGAACTAAACTGAGTAGCTGAGCAGTGAACCATTAAAGGCTGCAGCTGTGACCAGGGACAGAAGGGGACCAGGGTTCTGGGGAAAGAGCAGAGGAAGAAACAGAGAGAACAGAAGGAGTTAAAATTAGCCCTGCACCGCCTGTGCTTCAGACCAGCAGTGCCCGGGGCAGCTAAGGCGGTCTTATTTTAGTCTGTGGAATTTCAAAGCTTTTAGCTTTTGGTCTTCTTGCTTCCTCGTTTTCTTTCTCCCCCTGCAGCAGAATGGTCAAGAAGGCGATTGTGCCGTCGAACATAACCAGGTTCAAATTCAGCCGCCTCCACCGCAGAACTTGGATACGTGACCTCATTCCTCTGAAGTGCATTTATTCTTTATACATTAGAGATGGTCATCCCGTGGTGTGGGTCATCTGAACCACTGCCACCAGCCAGCCCGCTTACTGCCGTTCCGCAGACTTTTTTGTTTTTAATTTTGGAATGTTGGCCACCAACCCCCCTCCAACCGCCACCGGCCTGGGAGAAATTAGTCACGGTTGCCTCTGCAAGGAGTTTGAGAACTTATTACTATAATAATTAATAACACAAGTTAGTGCCATGAAAAAGGTTCCAACACAATGTGGTGTAGCGGTTTTGGAGGGAGAATAAGGAGCGGCTCGTGGGCACACAGGAGATACAGAGCCCGAGCGGAGACACGCGTGGGATGGAAGAGGGACATGGTGTCCCTCCACATCGGTTAACTCCTATAATAAGGGGAAGGCTAGATTAAGGAAAATCCTCAACCGATTGGTGTTCCCCGACCGTGATGGATAGAAACAAAACTCTTGAACCCGTCCTGGGCCTGTGGAGATATTTAACCCAGGAACGACACAGGGCTTGGAATAATCAGAGCGCTGCGGTGTGGAGAATGGCTGGGATCTCTGGTCCTGTGGACAAGGCTGCGGTCACGAGAAAGGAGGTGTTCCTGGTGGGGGTGACAAGGACAGTGCCGGGTGTGAGCCCTTGCTGATGTCAGGATAGAGCAGCATGGAGCCATGCTCTGTCACCTGCTGAAGTCATAGTGGCCACAAGAGGATGCAGCCGACACCAGGTTGAGAACAGAGATGCAGGAACTTGCTGTTGGGCCAGGTGCTGGAGAGTGTCACAGTGGTCCGGCTGAGTCCCACCTGCTGCTGCGTCTGCTCAGACCCGAGGTGTTGGAGAATCCTGTGAAGAGTGTTTGTGTTTTGATGCTGGCATTGAACCTGGGACCCTGTGCATGCTCTCCGCCCGCCCTCTGCATGACACTTCCTCCTCCCTGCTTAGGGAGCAGCTGCGGATGTCACAGAGTCCTAGGGAGGCCTGCCACACTTCACTTTTTCCACCGTGCTTACGTGTTATGCCACCGAGCCTTGTCACAGATGGGTTTGGAAGGACGGGGAATGAACCCTAGACCTGGATTCATGGGTCTGTGAAAATGTATCTCAGTTCCTTTCCTGAGGCCGCATCCCCACGCAGCTTCCTTCCCCCGGCCCCTGCCTGGTTCCTTGTGTCCTTGGGCTTGTTCCCTTGATGGGTGGCCAAGCGCTTATCTCTCTCCCACCACTTCCTGACCACGGTGCTGGCTGTCCAGGTGGCTCTTAGAGGACCTTTGCTCTCTTTTCTTCCTTCCCTGTTGCATCCCAACTTCAGACAATGTTATCTTTTAGAAGGTGCGGAAAAGGCAACAGAACCTAATATTGGGTCCATTTCAACTGTTTTTGGCTGCCCTCGTGGAGAATGCACATGTGCAGTTATTTAATGTGTTTAGGTTTGGAGCTGCCTGTGGGGTTTCTGTGCCTGGATTTATTTCTCTTTTGTTAAGAAAAAATTCAGCATTTGCTGAGTTAAAAAAGGACCTGGCATTAGGTTGAAAGTAACCAACAAGCAGTCACTGTGTTTGGTTCATTTACTTTATGATTTCGCTTAGATAAGACTGCACCTATCCTCTATTTATTTTCAAGGAAGGATTTGAAAAAATGATATAATAGGTTAGTGTTTTGTTATTATGTGTTTTTAGTAAGTGTGACATTCTAGTTGGGACTCAATATGTGCAGATCTGGAGCAGCGTTAAAATTGTTTACGGGTGGGAAGTAGATGGAAATAAAAAAAAAAATTTAAAGCTTGTGATTCGTCCAGTATCACTTAGCAACATCAATATTTTTGTCTACAAATAAAGGTCTCCTGTTGGGTGCATGTTGAAAATATTTTCCTGCTTGTGTGTTTGTGACCTTGTGTACACATTATCTAAAGCAGAAGGCTCGTTTTGACTGTTGCTGGGTTTACAGTACTTAATTTGGGTGTCTAGACACTGGTTATAGTGACAGAGAAATGTCTGAAGATGTGAGACGAGATTTTAAAAAATGGCGTTCTTAAAATATGTCTGCACACCGCCCTGGAACACAGAAATAAATTAAATTACAGAGCTAGAAAAATCCTAAATTAAAAGGATTTGTTTCTTCTAAAATAATTATTTGCATGATGTGAACATCAGTTTTTTTTCCCTCATCAGGAGTTGAAACATTATGTTCCCCAAGCCGTGCCAAGAACAGGGGGTGATTCCCATTAATAGCCTGGAACTTAATGAATCTTGGGTTCTTTGGTACCTTCATTATCTAGATCTTTACTGGCCCAGACACCCTGGCACACCTCCATCGTCCCTGCTGATGGTCATGTCTGCGTGACCTTCAGCTAGAGATGACGGTGGTCTTGGCCCAGATCTTGGCCCACAGCAGCCCGCAGTGTTCAGGTGGATGCTGTGCGCGTCCTCTGGGTGTTAATAAGGGACGCAGTCAGAGCTGGTCTCCTCTGTGCTGCCTGAGCCCTGGGGGCAGATTTAGGTGGCTGAAAGAGCCCTTTGTAAGGTTGGACCAGGGCTGTCATTTCTGCAGCAGGCAGGGAGCAAGCCTCACCATCCTCGGCCGTCCCTCTCGGTGTCTGTCCAGCCCGGTTTTCACTCTATGCCTCATTTCTCCTAACCATTCCTAGTCTCACAGAGCTGCTGAAATTTTATCCCATCACCTGCTTATTGTCTGCTATGTGTTCAAATAGATAATTCAGCAATTTTATTTTTCTCTCCATCCCTCGCACACAGTAGGTGCTCTACAAATGTTATCAATCAATAACTAGCAGGCAATGCAGGCATCACAAACGTCTTTCATTTTACCTATTTGCTCAAGATCAGCTGCTTCATTACAAATAAGGCCAAAGGAGCCCATCGTGATAGTGTGTATGCCTCAGAATGTAACTGATGAGTTGTCTTTATGTGTTTTCCTAATAAGTCAGGGGAGTCCAAGAACATGAAATAAAATCATTATATATTCTAGTGATATTATATGAAGTGTTTAATTCAAAATGTAACTTCAAATGGGGCCTTCTCTGTTAACCTTCCACCACCACATGCATAGGTGTTATCTTGGAAGACTGGTGTGTGGGACGTGGAGTCACCATCTGCCGAGGCCAAATACATACAGCTACTTATTTTTTTGCTGCAATGACCTACTAATAAATAATACCTTTAATAATATTATTTATTTTAGGGAAAACTCATATTCAAGAACATTGTAGCAGAACTTATGTGTTAAGTACTTGAGCGAGTGATTTCCACTTGTGCAGGTTTCAAGTGGTGACCAGGACTTCAAGGAGATCTGCTGTGGGGGGGGGGAGCCCATCTCCGCACTCCCCAGGTATGCTGGTGACTGTGCTAGTGACGTGTTTCCAAAGAAGCATGCAAAGGGCAAGGGGCAACTTCATGGAGAGAAGCCTGATGAACACTGCCGTGCCAGCGATGGAGGTCACCGTCCACTGGGATGAGTGACATTGCTGCTCACCATGTCATGTTGATAAGATGTGACAAAACCATACTTTAGCTTTGTACGCTTCCTCTCTCCAACCCCTAACTTTAGTCTAATGGTGAGAGGGGGAAAAAAATCAGACAAATCCCAACAGAAGGGAATTCTGAGAAAAATGCCAACCAAGGTCATCAACACTATCAAGGTCATCAAAAATAAAGAAAGTCGCCGCCAAAAGGAGCCTGAGGAGATGAGATGCCTAAATGTAATGACGTGTCCTGGATGGGGTCCCGGGACAGAGAAAGGACAGGAAGCAAAAACTGGGGAAATAGAAATAAACCACGGACTTTGGTTAAACCTGTTTAAAAAGGTGATCAGCAAGGAGAAAGGCTGGTGCAGGGTGGAGTCATGTGGCTCAACACTGCAGTTCTCCATGTTTGGAATACAAAATCTCAAGTCCAGTTGCAGGTCTGACCAAAGTAACGTTAGTCCCAGTGTGCCTGTCTCCCCCCGAATCCCTCTCCTCTTCCTGGGTTTAGAAGCTATTCTGTGGATTAATTCTGATGACCTATCTTAATGCCTTCCTACCTGTGAAATTTGATAAATTTCATAATTATTAGTTTTCAGATTGTTACTTTTATTTGATAGGGACTAGAAGACAGGAAACTACATGTTTTTAAATTTTCTTGTGTAACTCTGTAAGGTAAGGGGTGCAGTCATCGTTACCCTAGAGTGTGAAGAAAGACAGCTCAGTTGGTTTTTTTAGTTGAAAAATTATAGTCTATCCTATTAGGTAATCCAGGTGTGTCTCCAAGAAGTTCACAGTAATCAGACAAAGACACAGAATCATAGGCTGAAAGGAGCTTATAGAGGATGTAATTGGATGGTCTTATTTTATAGAGAGAGAAAAATTGGGACTTAGATTATAATGCAGAGCTTGTTTGAGAGTTGCGTCATTTTCTAAGAAGGCGGAAAGGAGTTTCTTGCGTGGGAATTATTCTTACATTCTTTTAAAACAGCTTCATCAGTGTCTTCCTAGTTAGCTCATTATTATAGAGAAAATATGAGTCCCTGTTGAGCCCTGGACCTCTTGTCCTTCTAGCACGAGACAGATGATGGCCCTGGTGTGCCTGGGTTCTTGCCCTAACTAGTCAGAGTCACTGAGATCTATAATTTGCACATGCATCCATTGGATAAATAAACCCCATCTTTTTTAGCTCCAGTGTCTGTTGTTTTCTAGAATCATCAGGTCTTCAAACTTGCTTTTCCTATGAATTATTTGTTAATTACTTTGACTTTCTGAGACTGTGTGGCCTGCGTTTTCCCAGTGATCAGGGAACAACATGTTTCCCGGGACAGAGCTTACCTTCTCTGTGATCAGCCACTGTGGTTTCTAAATGTCATTAGCAGCCCACAGGGCCCCACTGGAATGGCTACTTTTAAGTTAGCAGAAATTGTTGAAGTATGAACTCTGCTTTCAAGAGCCTCGCGATCCGGCAAAGCCATGCAAGTGCCCACAGCATGGAAGTCCCTTCAGTTGTGGGAATTTCATGGATGGGAACTAAGTAGCTGCACTAGGAGAGCAAGACAGGGTACCTGGCTCTGCCTGAAGCCAGAGTCTTTATTATTATGATGATGATTCTAATTTGTTATATATGACAGCAGAATGCATTTCAATTCATATTACACATATAGAGCCCAGTTTTTCACGTCTCTGGTTGTAGACAAAGTAGAGTCACACCAATTTGTGTCTTTGTACATGTACTTGGGTAATAATGTCCATCTCATTCCACCCTCTTTCCTACCCCCATTCCCCCTCATTTCCCCTCCCTCCCCTTTGCTCTATCTAAAGTTCATCTATTCCTCCCATGCTCCCCCCGTCCCTGTACCCATTATATATCTGCATCCTTATATCAGAGAAAACATTCAGCATTTTTTTTTTGGATTAAGCCAGGGTCTTTTTACAAATAAACAAATGAATGAATTATGAGCACATATCAAATGGCCATGTAGACAAAGAAGAGAAAAATAACTTCTGACTTAGAGACCAAGGAAAGTCTCCTGAAACAGTGGCATGGAAGCCCTGTATTTTTGTGGGGGAGGTGAGAGGATACTTGCTCACAGCATTGGAGTCTCAATCAAGAGGCACTTGACCACTGAGCTACATCCCTAGGCCTCTTTATTTTTTATTTCAAGACAGGGTCTCACTAAGTTTTTAAGTGTCCCGCTGAGTTGCTGAGCCTGGCTTTGAACTTGCGATCTCCTGCCTCAGCCTCCTGACTTGCTGGGATGACAGGTGTGCACCACGGTCCCTGACTAAACCCCTGTAGCGTAAGGGTGCACAGGTTTCTGAGGGTGGAGGAATTTCAAATGGTAAACAATGAAATGCCTGCAGGAAATATTGGAATACTTTTGGAAAAGCCCGTCATGGGGAACTGCTGCTGCTGGTCCTCTCCTGAGTGTCCTACCGTATCACAAGATCTGTGACTTGTGACCTGACCCAGATAGGTCTGTCAGGGTTCTTCACTCTGGTTACTCCTTCCCTTGGGTCTGCAGAGAACCATCCTTTGAAGGGTGATGAATATCTATTAACCAGTACATTGTGATGACAAACAAGCCAGGGACGTTCCAGACTTTTCATCAGCCTTAAGAAAATAATAAGCAAACTCTAGAAGCCACCTACACTTTGAAAAAGATCTTAATCTAAACTTGACCTTCTCAAAAACTCAGACCTAAGGTTGGTTTTCTTTAGACAATGCTTTTTATAGGGAGACCAAACTTATTAAGAAGTGAGCTAAACATTTAAAATATGTAGCATCTGGAATTTAATAATCACTTTGTAAGTGTAAACTATCATTGTCGTCATTGTCATTACTTGGATAGTTAAGTAAAAACCCCAACGGCTGACTCCAATAGGACCAAAATCTTGATGACTAATTTCATATTTCACTTTGACTTTGAACTAGAAAAAAAGAAAGCTATGGAACAGAAATAAATCTAATCATTTTTCAAGGTACAAGGAAATTTCACATATTGAAATACAATGAATGGTTTTGCAAACTTTGATTGGCACTTTAAAAGGCATTGGAGTGGTGTGTTCTGGGAAACTGCCTATTGATTGCAGTGTTGTCAGTTCCTAAGCAACCATTGCCAAATTTATCTTCATGTCACACAACTTATGTGTTTATCCAAGCTGGTTGAAATTCTTGCCCTTGTTCAAAAATAGACCGGGGTGGATACTGAGTGGGACTGCACCGCGGGAACTGCATCCAGACATACTTTCCAGCAGGTGTCACTCTGGCAGAAGAAAAGAAGTCATGATGGGTTCCAAAGAGGAGGAAGTCCCATCTTGAGAGTGGCCCAGGCAACACATGGGTCTCAGGTGCACAGAGGCCCCACGGCCACCACCTCAGCACCTCCAGTCTTCCCCCTTCCCTGACAATCAGGGCCAGGTTGGACAGGAGTGCTCTTGAAACACACTGTTCTGGACCCTGCACCTTGGCCCCGCAGACACCAGCTTACTCATAAAGCATTAAAACAGTAACAAAGATACTTACGGAGAGAAAGCCTGAATAACTGGCCAGGCTAGCTGAGCTCGGGGGAACAGGGTCTTACTTCTAGGTAGGTCAGGTACTTATATGGCTCCAATAACCACTGCTTCCTGAAAAATCCCCATGGGGACTTCACCTGTTTCTGGGTAATATTCCCCAGCAGTTACTGTTCCCTTAGAAATGCAAAATAATGTTAGTATTAGTTCAATATAACTGATAAAAATATATATGGAGGCCATCCATGAATTACTGATGAGTACTTCTGCCACTGTCACTTTCTATTACCTGGTATAATCACTAGAAAAGATTGCAGGAGAGCCTTGGGTTCCCCACAGAGCAGGACCCCCAGCCACAGGCTTCCAGGGGACATGATTGTCAGAGGCCCCTCCTGTGGGTGAATGCCGTCCTTCCCAGGACTGTCTGTCTTGCTGGTTTGCAGGAACATCCATGTGTTTCTGTCACTAGATGCATCCCTGCGCCCACCCCAGAATGCAGTAGCACCCAGCACCTGTGAGACCCGAGTTGAGTGGCACTTCAGCTAAAAGGCAGTAGTGAGTCCGGATGGGTGGCTGCAGGTTGTTAGTGACCGTACAGGTAGCACTTTCTCTTCACAGCATCCGCAGGGCTACTTCCTCACAGGGTCTCTGTGACGTCACCTGCGGCTCTGTCACTCGTCCCCCTTGCCAACCAACAAGCAAAGGTGATATGTGGCAGAGACCTGGAAAGTGGTATCTACCTTGACAGTATCTGTGGAAATGGTCTAGACACATAAGCCAGATTGTTTTCATAATGTGTCAATTATGTAGAAAACCCAATCCACTAAAAAGATAATAGGATTATTAGTCTCTATTTGCCTCAAATTGAGAATTATGTATATGTATACATACATATATATACGCTTATATATAAGCATGCATGTGTGTATGTATATTTGCATATTTTTGTGTGTTTGCAGATGTGTGTGTGTGTGTGTGTGGTGTGTATACATATGCATTTGGCTATTGTTTTCTCAAAGTCTGGAGGCCAAGATTACTCTGCTACAGAGTCAGCAAACTGAGGTTAAACAGCAGCTCTGCAAATGACTTTCCCAGTGACCTTGACTAAATCCTTGACTTCCTCTCTCCTGACCTTGGCTTCCGGGGCTTCCGCAGTGCAAGAGCTGGCTTGAGATCTGGGAGGCCTCTTCCTGTTCAGAGTCTGCATGTTTGAGCGTCTCTGTCAGGTGCCTTCTAACAGAAGGCACTGGTCTTCTCTTGGAGATATCATAATCTACAAGAAGCCCTGGTCAAAGTCTTTGGGTCCCTTTGTCTTTCCCTCTGCTGGGTACTTTTTAGCTTTAGGTTCACTGTTAGGAGAAAAAGTGGATCTCCTCAGTTACTGTTGGCTTTTGATTTTTTCTTCCTAAATGCACATTGTTCAAATCAAATAGAGGAACCAGAGAATTTTTTTTCAGAGACTCAAAGTCCTCAGTGGGTGAAGTGATTTCAAGAGCGTCCCTGCTTGGGTGGGAGTATTGGCACAGCCTGCGATAGCCCCTGAACGCCGCAGGTGACACAGCTGAAAGACCCCATGTGACAACCCAGATCACCAGGTGCCTGCCAGGCTGCTGACTTCTCTCTGTGGCTTCTGAGCAGGTGTTAGGGTGTGATAGGTAACTGGGCACCACCCAGGAACCGGAGAGAACAGTGGGTTCTCACTGCCTGGCCTGTGACTCCGTGCCAGTGGGAAGAAGTGGAGCTGGTCCCTCCGGCAGTGGTCACTGTCCCCTTGCATGTCAGATGACCCAGGGACTGACTGGAAGACCTTTACCTCCCTAAAGTGGTGAGATTTTGAAAACAATATTTTCCCCCTTTTCATTTATTTTTAAATTCATCTTTTCCCACACGACCAGAAGTCCGAGTTCACTGTCACCTGTCTGTGGCAGGATCTGTGACCTTGGGCTTTCTCTTTCACCCTCAGCCTTCATTAGGAGGACAGTAATGAAAGCACACTGGTTTCGATTTCAGCATCCAGGGTTTAAGAAGCTGCCACTCTTGCTGAATGAGCCTAGTCCTGAGTCTGCCATGTGCCACCCTTGTGACCTCAGAAGACTCTCCTAAGAGCTGTGGCTCTCACTTTCCTCACTATGGCTCTGTCACCTGAACTTGGGGTGTGCAAAGCCTCTCCATTCACAGATCTTACAGCCTCAGGGCACATCCCACCACGGGGGACCCCACAGTACAGAACACAGTGGTGGAAAAGTTGGATGATTTTAAGATTTTGATTTGAAATAGATAGGTACAATTATTTTGAGGAGCAATATATGATAATTATTTTTATTTTTTCCCTTTGAAAATGGGCTGCTGTTAATAAAGCCTACGTCCTTTTCCCTTTTTAATGGGTTAGCAATTTACTTTGTCCTCATATCATCGAACTTTTGGAATTTTCTCAATGAGAAACAGGCACACACTCTGAAACTCCTTAAGATCTTGCACTCCTAATTAGATTTTTGAGCACCATTTTATATGGGAGTAAATGAGATAATGAAGAGATATTTCAAGAAAGAAGTATATGGGAAAATAAATGGTTTCTGCTCTGTGATTAAACACTGCAGCTGATGTCTTTGATGAGCAGCCGTTTGTGGGAAGTGTGCTTCATCATCACGAGTGTGTCCTGATTACAATTCAAGAAACACGTTCAGAGGAAGCAAGAATGGGGTGGTGCTCCTTCCCAGAAAGCACCCTGGAGCTCACCTCGTTCGATGTAGGATTTCCACCCATGTCCTTTGGACTTCTGAGGTGTCCACCATTGACCCAGCCTGCAGAGGGCTCTCTATGAAGCTGAATCCAATTTAGAAGAAGTTGAACCTAAAGTTGTTCTGATTGTCGAATGCTCCAGGAATCAGAAGTAATCACTGTTTTGTTTATATTAGAGAAAACCTAAAACAAAACCCAACGATGAGTAATAATTTAAAAAATGATTTTAAAAAATGTCCGGTAAGGTCGTGTAGTTCTTTAGCTTTTCTCAGTCCTGGGCGCTAGAGACCTTCCTCCCTGGGGTGGTGGAGTGGGACCCTTGTGGCCAGGGCAGTTAAGATGTGTGTCTGTGAGCAAGTTGAATGTCCTCAGGTTTCTGTTTCCTCATCTGTAATTCAGTGACCATTGAACCTACTCTAGGGGTAGCTGCTTGTTGTGAGAGTAGATGCCGCGCCTGCTGGGGGACCCTGAACCCTGCTACCCACTGGGCCTGCTTGAGGCTGTAGCTCCCAGCCAGCTCTGCTGACCTGAATCCACAGGCCTCATTTCTTCACCCACCGCTGAATGAGGTTCTTCACTTTCAAATTGGTTATCAATGAATTTCTTTAAATTATTTTATTTTAAAATACTTAATTGGCCAATAAAGATTGCATCCATCCAGGGTGTACAAGATTTGATGTCGCATCATGGGTATCAGAATCCAGTTAGCATCCACCGTCACCTGGGCTGCAGAGACCATGCTCCCCAGAACCTGTTCATCTTGGAAGTGAAAGTTAGTATCTTTTTACTAAGACTTCCCCAAACTCACAGTTCCTGGCAACCCCCTTGCTACCCTCTGTTTCTGTGATTTTGACTTCTTTGGGGTCCATATACAATTCAGTGAAGGCCACTGGCAGGGCATTGCTGAGCAGGTGTGGTGACTGGGTCCGGAGTGGGCACCTGCCCCCTCCCTCCCCAAGGATCCCTCTGCGTCCCCGGCTGTGCCCTCACATGTGAAGTGGGGAAGTGGCACAGGGACTTCTGGAAACATCGAGCTGCCAAGTTTCCTCTGCTGCAGGCTTAAAATAGACCTGACTGAGAAAGGAAGGTAGAACTTGAACCAACTGTTACCCTCTATATGGAGACTGTTTTGCTTCATCTCCCGTAGCTAGTAGAGGTTTTTTTTTTTTTTTGGTTAGGAAAGAAACTTAACCCCCTGTTTTCCATTTCTATTTGGGGACAGACCTGATGGTTGACCACAAATGCACCTGAAAGAAATGCACTATTTCTTCTCACTCTCTATTTTAGGGTAAAATATATTTTCATCTTTGGGGATAATTAACCTCTTTGGTTCAGGGAGAACAAGGCTGCTTCAGGGGAGCAGGAGTGTGTTCACAACACCCAATTAGTCTTTTCTTTTCCATGTGCTATATTTTTTCTTTTCTTTTTAAATTTTTTTTTAAATTGGTGCATTATAATTATACATAGTAGTGGGATTCATTATGCCATATTTGTACATGCACAGAACATAATTTGATCAATCACATTCCCATCCAATTAATCTTCAGCAGAAACCCATAGTCTTTTTTTAGACTGGTGGTTAGATCCAGTTTGGTTTTGGATAGGCAGTGGGGTTAGAGAGCCCTTTCGGGTACTCCAGAGGAAGCTCTTTCCAGCCGCACCTGCGGATGCCAGAAGAGGAGGCGGGTGGACTGGTGCTTGGACCCCAGGACAGCTAAGGAGTGACTGTGAGAGTCCTGACTCCCCAATCTGTTCACACAGAGATGATTTTCTCGGTTGGGTGAGGTGAGGAAGACTGGGCAAGGGAGCTGGTCCTTATTTGCAGAAGGTAAATCCACAGAGCAGAATGAACATTTTTTGTGGCTTTTCCTGCATTTCTCGAGCTCACCTGAGGAAACCAGGGCACCGAGCTTCCTTACGTGACATCTCAGCAGTCTCGATGTTGGGACATCAGCAGGGACAGAGGATTACGACTCCTGTGCTCATGGTCAGAAGGGTCCTTAGTTCTGCATCAGTAAACACCCAAGTGCTGATCAGACGCCAGGCCCCAGGGGAGATTCGAAAGCCACACATCAATCTGTGGCCTTGAGGATCTTGAAGCAGATGGCCTTAGGGGACCTCTCAGTGATTTCCTGAGCTACAGCTTAAACCCGTGTGGCACAGTCATAACTGGACCATTTTCAATCTACCATATTCCCCGACTCGCTTTTGATGGGTTTTGATGATAATTAGAGAAATTTTGATTTCCATATTTCCCCTGCCTGGAGTGGGATTCTGGACTAGAGAGTGGCAGCTATTCAAGTGGCCCTCGTCAGAAACAAGCCTAAGTTGTTCTGTGTGACAGCAAGTCACACATCTCTGGCAGTATCCCTATGTGTGTCTGGGCGCCTGCCCTGGCTTGTGCGGGGACATCCACTCCTATTGGCTTCCCATCAGACATCAGTATATTCAGCGCTGGGATAGCCTGCCCGGCCTGCACGCATGAGTTTGTGTTTTTGTAAATGTAAACAGATCATTTATATCTTCCCTTTTTTTCCTAAATAAAAAAAAAATAAATAAATAAAGGCTTCGTGTAGCCCCAGTGTGGAGATGTGGCGGTAAGGGGTGCTACCCAGGACCCCAGGGCCTCCCCTCTGCTCCTTCCCCTCCCTCTCCTCAGCATCCCCAGCTACCTCCTGACTCACAGGTAGCTGGAAACTGTCTTTCTTTCCCACAGTGGTGGCCCTCCCAGCTGTCACCTTGCCTGTAGCTCCAGGGATGGTTGAAGCCCAGGTGCACCTCACCCCCTACCTGGACAATTTCAATTTGACTCTCCTGCCCTCTCTGAAGACCCCCGGCTCTCCGTGCCCCTCCCCTGCCCTCTCTGAAGACCCCTGGCTCTCTGTGCCTCTCCCAACCCCGTCCCAGAAGACAGCATGTGGAGAGTGAAGCTGAGCCACAGGGGCCTACCTGTGGAGCTGCCCTGGGGACCAGAGGCCGATGGCACTACCCTGGAACACAGAGCATCGTTTCCCTCGTGGCTGTCTCTGAAAAGTACAGGTGATGAAGTCCCATCACAACTTGAACTCAAAGCCGCAATATAAAATAAAGCCAGGCCACCAAAGCAATAGGTCTTCTGTGTTTAGAGTGCCTCATAAGACATGGCTATGTCCCAGAGGGTTTTGTAAAATTACATTGCGTGGTCTTTTAGGTTTACCAGCTGTCTGAAGCAGAAAGGTGGATGAAGGGCATCCAGGAGTGGGGCTCAGGCCATGGATGGAGAGGATGTCTACCATACTCTAACCGCCCTGTGACAGGCCTGTGCCCTGGGAGGGCCCAAGCATGGAAGGGAACGGAGGTGTCCCTGTGCCAAGCTGGGCGGGCACCTGGCAGTGCTGCTGTGACAGCAGCCTGAGGGTGCAGGACAAAGGGGACCTGCTGGTCCCAGGGCCAGGGCTGCCACCATGGGGGTGGGGGAAGAAACAGCCCCTTGTAGCAGCAGGTCTGTGGCACCGGCAGGAGCCACCCTGCCTTCATGGCTGGACCACAGCTGCGCGCAGGCCAGGGGAGGGAGTCAGCCCAGCTGCGCTGAGACCCTCCTCCTGTCCTCCTCTCTCAAACCAGTCAAAAAGCAGAATGCCCAGGGGCCCTGCTGCGGCTCACACAGTGGACAGCACCCTTCCCGGCAGAGGGGGAGAAGTGGCCACCTGCTCACAGCAGGGCTCTGTGCCTACACCTTATTTCATAGGAGCAGGGACAGTGTCACCATTTCCATTTCTGTAGCTTCTGGGACAAAGCTCCTCCTCACCGCTAGAGCCACACCTGCGGGATGGAGCTTTGAGGGCTGTGTCAAAGTTGGAGGAACACAGCTCTGAAGAACACAGTGACCTTGTGTGTGACCTTGGAAACCAGCCTGATGCTGCTTTCTGGCAGGTCAGCCCATTTCCTTGGATAGCTGGGCAGACCCAGGCCGTGACATCCTTGTGGGACCTGCATCTTCTCAAGGGGATGCAGAGATATGCTCTCCAGGCCCTGCTCCCGGGAGTGGGCTGGGTAGAAAGGGGCCAGTGTCCCAGGCTGTCACAGTTAATCCCTCTGGTGGGAGTGAAAACTGGGCCAAAGGCCATGAGGCTGATTCCTCAGTCCAAGGCAAGAGACCAAGGGGAGCAGGCACAGGCAGGTAGGCAGGCCGCGCCTGGGCTCCTTTCTTCCCTGTCCACATCGGGCCAAGGCACCCTGGAGTGGGGACACCAACACTTGCCTTCTGCTCAGTACATGGCTTCACATTTTCATCAGAACAGGGAGTGTGCCTGTCACAATTGTCCCATATTAAGTGACCAGAGGCGAGTCTCTGCACAGTGGAGATAACTAATGCAGTGTCACGTCGTGGTCTTGGGGCTCTCTATACTTAGATTTGTTGATCACCTGCTGTGTGCTGAGTACCATGCTGGAGCCTTAATCAGTTCCGTGTCCCTCTGAGGAGTGTGGCTTGGAGCGGATGGGAACACCGAGGCCCGGCAGCAACACAGAACCCGAGTCGGCTGGTCCCACTCTCTGGAGGGTGGTGACCTGTGGAGCCTCTTGGAGCTGATCCTGTTTCACTGACCCTCTTCATTGAGTTGCTATTTGGTTTGTCTTGGTCCATATTCATCCTTTCAAGGTTCACCTTCTTGAGCCAAGATGTGTACCTTTGTGGGTACACTAAGCCTTCAACAATGTCACTTAGACAAATAGACCCAGGAGAAGAAGAAATATAAACCTGGTGTATTCCTACCTTGCTTGAGATCCCTGAGTAGAAGAACTGAGAGCAGAGAAGAGTCCTCTTTACCTGCAGGGGCTTCATGGGGCCAGGAACTCTGATAGCAAATATTGCTTAATTCCTTAATTACTAAGCCCTGGACCTATGCCCTCAGCGTCTCCACGGCTCTTGTGTCCAGAAACACTGCCACCATCCCTCACTGCAGCATTCTGAGGAATGCACACTTCTGTAGAAGACCCAACTGCCTAGGTAAAGATGAAAACTCTCGAATTGTTTGCAGCATTTAAAAACTCAGTGTTGGACTTCTGTGAAGATTTGACTCTTGGACCAAACCAAGAGTTTTCTCTTTGCTTCTCTTTCTCTTTTCCTGGGATGCAATGAAACTTCCCCTGATGGTTGCAATCATCTTACAAATTGAGATTGGGATGTTGGTTAAGTAGAGAAAGTTCTCCCTTTAACAGAGAACTAGGAGAACCTTTCTGCCCAAACTATTAGAATATTTTCTTATTTAAAAAAATAGAACAACAAGCCCAATACATCTGCCACTCTCTCATAGCCAGAGCTCACCATATTGCCACACCTAGCCACACTGTCCCATTCTAGTTAAGAAGGGAAAGTGGAATTAGAACCAGTTCATGCTGCATCAGAACAAATGGTTCTTGTAAGCCTGAGAGCTCGTGTGTTGTTACAACAGAGCGTATTTGGAGGTCAGGTGGGTCTAGGTCTCATGTCTAACTGCCTCTTACCTTAGACGAGATATTTAAATTTACATCCTAACTAAGCTTGTGTTTCTAGTAAGCACATCAAACCTAGTCGGCTTGGGTGTCATGAGGGCACGACCCTGGTTCCTGCCTTCAGGGTGCCTAGGCTCATATTGGCTCCATAGGCCCTGCACCCCTGCGTAATACAGTTCTGTTTGTGGGGACTCAGTATGAGAACACACCCAGAATGACTCGTTTTCCATAGATTGACATGAGCAAATTCATAATTTGGAAAAAAATGATTCTAAGAAGGTCAGTGAGGTCCTGAGAGTGATCCAATATCGTCACTGATACTCGTCTAGGATGATGTTGAATAATTGCTTCTCAGCTCCTATGAGCCAGAAGCCTGACTCATAGGAGCTGAGAAGTGCCCTCTTCCCTCTTCCTGCCCTTGGCCCCTCCACCACAAGTCTGAGACCCAGAGCTTCCTTCCCACCCTCCCATGACTGTCCTGTCCTCCTGCAGGCTCAGGGGCTCTGGGTGGGATGGAAACTCACTCCCAGAGCTCAGCTCTCCAGGGATAAATCTCTGTACTCCTGTTTCTGAAGAAGAAGAGCTTTTCAGTTGCAGGATAAGTCAGTAACAAAGGAATTTGGGGAATCAAACTAATTCCTAAGTTGGATGCTGTTTTTCTTCACCTTGGTTGAAAAGGAATTTCTTGTCTTTCAAGGAAGAAAATCTTTAAAAAAAAAAAAAAAAAACTCTGTAGTGCCAATGATCAGCATTACTTTGGGCTAATTTACCTTTTGATATAAACTGATAATTTTCCCCAAAACTTGGTTTAATTGCTATTACATGCCTTTTGGAAGATTAAGATATTCGTTATTTGTTTATTATTTACAAGGGAGAGAAGACAGCTGTGTCTCCATCACAATTAAGCTGCTTGGCTTAGGGATTCTTTGGGGGGGGGGGGGAGTGATATTCTTTGGGGGTGATATTTTGCTGGTGGTTTTCTTTCCTTCTTTTTAAACCATCAGATCTTTGCAGGACAGACCTTTCCAATCTAAGAGAAGCAAAGATAGAAGACAATGATAGAAAAAGACATTTTCATTTGTTTAGCACACTGACCCTCGTACTTTGTGTTGTACAACAAAGAATTACAGACCCGTGGCCCATCTGGGAGGGTCTGAACAACAGCAGGTGGGAAGCCCATTTCCTGTGTGTTGGCCCTTCAGGGCCAAGAGGGAGCCCAGACACACTGGTGCACGTGGACAGCCATTAGAAGCAGGAGAGGGGCAAAGACTGCAGTGAGAACAGCGAGGTCACAGCACCCCCAGGGCTCCCCGAACACCTTCCTGCCTGACCCGAGGGGAGGAAAGACAGGAGTGGGCAGCTGGGACACAGTGTGCTCTTGGCCAGACGACTCCTTCATCAGTTGTTTAACGGGTGGGAAAATGCCATGACAGCCGTAGCTCTGATACCTTTAAAGGGCATGCTCATGACTTTGTGCACCGAGAGGTAGGCAGGAGCCCTGATTGCCTAGGAGATCAGCGGGTGTCCCAGCCAGGCTCAGTGGCACTGCCAGGGTAAGCTCCACCCTGGGACGGCACCGTCTCGGTGCAGAGGTAGTCTGTCTTCTCTCTCCTTCCACCTCGTGTCCCAGCAACACAGATTCTCATTGAGCATTAGAAAAGCAAATGTTTTTATTTGAGGGATGTAAGTGTGCTATGATCAGTGAAGCGCTGACTCAGCCCTTGAGTCAAAATCTAGGACTAAGTTCAAATGCGGCTGCTCTTTCCTTGTAGTTCCTGCTGCCTCCAAAAACCCTGTGCAAGACCTGTGAGGTTGGACTTGGCCTCTTATTATACTTTTTTTTTTTTGAGTTGGGTAGCGGGATCAATCATAGGGCCTCACACATGCCAGGCAGGTACTTAGGTGCCTCCTCAGCCCCGAGGCCCCTTAGTGCCTTACAGTTTCTGCTGTCTCCATCCATGGGACACTGGGAGCAGGGATTTCTAAGAAGCAAGGCCCCTTGGATACCACACTGCCTCCTCTGGCAGCCAATGAGATGAAGACTTGGACTTATCAGGGTCAGAGAAAAGTGTTCTACTTTGGGCAGAGTGAGATTGCCTGATGCAATTCACATGCCAGTGTTGCTCAGAATTCTGAAAAAAAAAAAAGTGGAGCAATTATTCATAAGCTATTTTAATTAATCATCACTAACCTGGGTGAAGAGTATTTGAGGTTCTTTCTTCAGGTCAGACCTGCATTTTAAGTGTGTTGGGGGTAGTGAGAGAGAATTAGCTACAAGGGCTTTCCTGATGGGTTTTCAACAACAGAAGTCAGGCCTTCTGTTAGAGGGGTCTTCCCTCTGGCTGACCTCTCAGCTGGCCTTCATTCTTGGGTTGCTGAAATCTTACCAGTGGTAATGATCCAAATGCAAATGACAGTGCTCTGGCTTGGAATGGAAAGAAAGTCTAGTTTGTAAACCAAGAGAACCCTTTACCTCCTCACTCATTTTTATGATGGTCTTGGAAAACTTTAGGATCCTTTAGTTCTTGTCAAGAGGTCCCTAAATCTTTTTTTTTTTCCTTTAGTTGTCAATGAGCCTTTTATTTTTTAAACTTATTTATATGCAGTGCTGAGAATTAAACCCAGTGCCTCACACATGCTAGGCAGGTGCTCTACCACTGAACTGCAACCCCAGACCTCCCTAAATCTTTTATCATGATTTAGTGAACATTAAGAAACCCCAGCTGGACTTGTTGGTGCACTCCTATAATCCCAGAGGCTGAGGAGGCTGAGGCAGGATGGTTGCGAGTTCAAAGCCAGCCTCAGCAACTTAGCGAGGCTTAATGAGACTCTGTCTCAAAATAAGAAATAAAAAGAGCTAAGGATGTGTCTCAGTGGTTAAGCACCCCTGGGTTCCATCCCTGGTACAAAATAAAACGAAATAAACAAGAACCCAGAAGGGAGCCATCAGTGAGAGGATGGTAGATTTTCTTTGAGTTACCCTGTGATTCCTAAATGGTTCCTCTTGCCAACATTTCCCAGTGCCCACAGCTCACCCTTTTGTAGTTAACATAGGACCCCTGAATCCTGGAAACCAGCAGGTAGGGTTTGGATAGCTTGCTTGACCCATCTTGTGTCCATAAGTGGTTATTTGGACATAGACCCCCTCATGGAATGGGCTGTTTCCCAGTGTCAGGGATGAGCGTCTCCGCTGAAGGACTTCCATTCTATTCTAATTGTAGGAGCACTGACGTAGGAGCACTGACGGCAGAGAATATCCCAGAGCGTGGCTGAGCCTGAGTCACACGTGACCTCTGTGTGGATGGAGGGACTCCTTGCACCCCATGCATGTTGTGGGGTATCGGAAAACTGCAGCGTTTATTTGGGAAGGAATTGTTACTCCAATTTCCATCCCTCCCTTTTCTTTCTTCTTTATTTGTTTATTTTTTTCTTTTTTGGTGCTGGGGATGGAACCCCAGGGACTCCTCATGCTGGGCAAGTGCTCTACTACCGAGCCACGTCCCCAGCCCAGGAATTGTTACTCCAAAAGGTTTGTTTCATGGTGATTCTCCTGTACGAATTCTCATATTTTAAAGAAATCTTAGATGTGTGTGGGCTCAACGAGTCAGAGGTAACAGGAACAAGTCAAGAAAATGTACATGGGGCATAAGCAAAGAAGCATCAGGTTAGAATTCACTTTCTGTTAGATCAGGGAGGAGAGCAATAGTGTTTTGGTACAATTATAGTCAGAGAAGCAAACTCAGAAAACTACCAGGGGTAGAGAGACCGACATCAGATTTAATTTTAGCTGTTCAGAGCCTTTTCAGACAGTGGAGAGGAAAGTACAGGCTTAGACCTTCTACAGGGACTAGAAGTCAGGTGCTTATGGGGGATGCGCATCTCAGGCTCCCATCTCTGCATCCCTAGTCAGGGACGTCTTGAAAGAGAGGCTGTGCCTTTAAAAGGTTGGTCTGTAACCAGAGTGAGCTTTGTGGGCCTTATGGATGGCTCAGATGAAGTCCCTTTAAGCTGTTGAGTTGTTGATGACCTGGTGTGAGTCTGTGTCTTTTGCCATTGTAAATGCTCATTTCTCCTCTTCCATGATGGAGAAAGGGGTAGGATGACCTGGATTGTAAAGGTCCATCTAACTAGTGTCCAGCTTAACGATGGCTGCTCTATGGTCTGTTACTTTTTATCTGTTACTTGAGTTCTTTGTGTCTGCATTAAAAAGTCTGCTAGGAAAACAGGAGACCATGGCAGGGCTACAGTTATGGGGCAGAGGCCACCAAGGTGGCACTTCTGTACTGTCCTTGGCCTCCATGGACCAGCCACTTTCTCCCTGTCCACAGCATTCAATTCAGACTCCTGTTCAGATTTTGGTAACATTGTGACTCTTCAGCTGACACATCTTCCCCACCATGACACTGTCTCCTTTGGGACGGGAACCATGTCCTGCACCTGGTATCTAAGAAGGACGTCAGAATTGGGGGGTGACATGACTCCCTGGATGCTTGTGTCTCAGGCTCACTTTCTTTGCTGCCCAGACTTCCCCTCTCGGAGGTTGCTGGAGCCCTGACAGGAGAGTGAGCCCTTCGCACACCATCTCTCTCGGTTGGTCCCCTGCAGCGCCACAACTTAGAAGGGATATCCCAGGGTGGAGGGTGTTCTCAGAACAGTCTTACGGATTCCTGGAAAGCTCTAGAAACAGCTTCCTGTTCTCTTGAACCAGGCTCTGCCCTGTTCCACGCAGCAGCCACAGGGGAAATAGATCAGAGCTGGCAACAGTGTTACTGATGGGAATATTTGCATGGAGACTCTTCTGGCTTTTAAAGACTCCTTTAATACTGGCTATTTTAGGGGACATGACATGACATTTTTTTTTTCTTTTTCTTTTTTCCTTTCTTCAGCCAAGTCATTGATTATACTTAAAAATAGCAACAACAAACAAACAAAACAAAGATCTCAGAAATGCAAAGAAGTTTAAAGGAAGGGTCATTGCACTGGAGAGGAAATTCTATCTTCTAGAAGTTGCTACAGGTGTCCATAGAGTAGCCTCCTTGCCCTGTTCCTTGTCTGGTCTATGGCCCATCATTTATATTTGCCAACTCTCCTTCGGAATGTCCTGGTTTTCCTGATTTTAGGCGGGTTGGTTAGGATCCATAACTGTCTGACCTACCTCCTGAGCTCCTCACCTCTTCCCCCTCCTCTTGCTCAGCAGAAGGTGGTTGCTGCCTGTGTCCGGCACTCTTCTGTCCCTGGGAGCCTTCAGATCTGTTGGGTGAGGCCACAGATTGTCCTGTGGAGTCAAGTCACTGTTCAGAGCAGTGGAGGGTGGGGCGTTAATGGGAGGTGGCGACTGTGGTGCGGGGGTCCTGGGAGGAAGGGCAGCTGCAGCCAGTGTCCTGAGTTCTCCCTGTGCAAGCCGCCGGATCACGGTCTGGAGGACCTGGCTTTGCGGGAAGATGTCACAACATGTAGATTTTTGTGGAAAGAAATCCTTACCATAAGTTTTAAAAAACATTGTGGGGTGTCTTGACCTGACCCTTAGAAAGTAAAGTTCTCAGTGTTTAATTTCCTGGTGGTGTTTTCTGTTTTCATTTCTTTTTGTGGTATAGCTTTTTTTTTTTTTTTTAAAGCATCTGAATTTACGTGAGACTCGTTTCATATTCCTGCAAGTTTCAGCTGGTACTATTTGATGCAATAGTAAACACAAAAAGAGGTTGGGGTGGGAAAGTCAACCCTCGGGCGTGCTGCTCCATGCCTGCATTGCCTGGGAAGAAATCTGATTACTTTGGGAAACGAGACTAATATTTCAGTGGTTGTGTAATGGCAAAAAAAAAGGAGGTCTGTCCACCAGTGTTTGAGCCGAAAGGACTGAGGTTTTGCTACTGGGCTGTTGCAGTCCCGAGAGTCTCCGGGAGTGGCTTGTGTTGAAATTTGCTTGCAGGCTGCTGGGAGATGTCTGGAGGTGCCCGTGACATACCTTTGCTTCCCTGAGGCCAGGCTTTGTGAATGCAGTGATGTTGGAAAGGCAGGCACCGGGAGTTATCACTCCATTGGTTATAATTAGAAAAAAGAACCTGTGAGTAAAATCCTAAGAGAAAACAAGAGGCATGGAGAGGCTTTTATGCTCAAAAAAACAACATGTGACTTCCTTCTTGGTGACTGTGAGGGAAAAGTACAGGGGACGGAGCCCCATAGCATCTTGGCCTTGCCCAACTCCTCTTTGATGAATAAATAGAATCTTATTAAGGAAAACATCGGCTGCATTATCGACTGCAAATTGATTTGCTGGAGGCTCACTCTAACGTGGTTTAGCTACATGAGGCCGGCGGCCCCTTAAGAAAAAACAAAATTGGGTTGCCCACAAATGGACTCCGGCTTTCAAGATGGAAATAGCACCAACGACATAGCACACTTTTTATTCTGAAATTCTCCCTGGCTCTGGAGCCACGGACAGGCTTTCCTCTTGTAACCTCTAGAACTCAGCCAGAGTGGTTGTTTTTAAGCAAAGACTGTGCGTACTCTCCACACCCCAGGGAGGCTTGGCCTGGGAGTAAGGCGCTGGCCTCTCTGCCTCCTATGATGGGTGGGAGAGGAGTAGGGAGAACTGAACTTCAGAAGCCAAAGCTTCTTGACCTCAGGAAATCTGATGCAGGCCAAAGAACTTCATCCCAGAAAAAATGGCCGAGAAACCAAGTCCCACCTCTGCAGGCTTCCGTGGAGTCACAGCTAGAAGCACCTGCGACAGACTCAACGGGGGCTGCTTTGCCCTTTGCACAATCGGTTGCTCCGACTCTCTGAAGAATGGCGGCCTTACTATTATGTTTTCTAAATGTAGCAGCTATTTATAATCCTCTGGAGCACCTTGAAGTTTTCCCTAAAACGAGATTGACTAATCTGGGCTCCTAGTTGTCTTGTGAGCGGGGAGTGGTTTCCTGTGACCCTCTTGACCATGGCTATTGTCATCATCCTCATTGATGTCATTGGAACCACCATCTTCTTAAGTGTCCCATTCTAAGTGGCAGTTGGAGCAAATATGGGGCTAGATGCCAGAGAATGAGCCTCAGGGGCCCTGTGTAGGAGAGAAGAAAGTCGAAGCCTTGGCCTTCAAAGGAGAAAAGACGCCCTCCCAACCCGGAGAAGGACAGTGCCACTCTGTGTTCTGCTGGCTTATTAACTACTGTAACTTATTGAGCTTGGAGCAAAGTTTTTGTTTTAGTGCTTGGGATGGAACCCAGGGCCTTGTGCATGCTGGGGAGGTGCTCCTCTGCTGAGCCACAACCCAGCCTAGGTTTTGTTTTTCAATGAGATGGAAAGCAACCTGAAACTGAAAGAGGAAAAGTACATGAAATGAGAACAAACTAAAAACAGACCATAGAAACACAGTGACCCGCTTAGGGTGTCCAAAGCTTTTCTTTTTCTTTTTTTCCAAATATTTTTTTTAATTGTTGTCAATGGACATTTATTTTTTTTCTTTTTTGAGTCAAAGATTACAGTGGACCACTAGTTGTCATGAGTTAGTAAGATGCTACTATTTATTTAAATATATTAATAATTTGTAAGCATGGGAAATATCCCAAAATCCTTATAAAAGGAAATGATTGATTATCATTACAGTCATTTGACTTTTGTACATTGTTATTATCAAATAACAATCGAATTATGTCACCTGCATTTTTAGGTAGCAGCTCATTACACATGGAAAGTGTTTAGGAAGCCAGCTCCTTTTAAATAGGAGATTACTTCCTCCCTCCTCCCTGAGCCTAACGCTCTCTAACTTACACCAGGTGGCTGACCTCTTCCTTCTAGAAGGGAGTCCCTCAGGGGAGGCTCCTTGTGGTAGCTAAGGAGTGTCTCCTGGCTGGTGATTGCCGTGAACAGGAAGCGCCAATCTAGCTCAAGAGTTCCTAGGTTTGTCCTGAATTTCAGGCTTCAGCTGGTGGAGACATGCTAACATAGGTCTTAGTTTCCTAGGTAAAGTCACCAAAGATTCTATGTCAGTAGAGGTGAAATACTCCCTTTGCTTACAGCATTTCAGTTACGTATGATCAAAGTGACTTTTGTGGGGTATCCTGGACACCACCCCACAAACTGTGTTTTTTTTAATGGGAAGAATAGCTCCCAGTTCTAAGTAGCTGCCTCTCATTAGAACGTCTGGAACACTGTCTGTCCCTCTCCTGGGGTCCTGTGTGTGCTTGTGGTACCCATGTCCCTGTGGGGCCCCGGCTGCTGCCAGGGACCGGGAGCTGCAAGTCCCCTAGGCCTCTCCTCTGTCCCTTCTCTTCCTTCCTCTGGCTCACCACATATTAGCTGTGAGTGATTCTCTGTTTTTATGGTCTGTGCTCACACATTTCTCACGTCCACTGACATGTCTCTCGGAACTCCTACTCAGCCCCCCCTGGTTTCTGCTCATCCCATGCACTTGGGCAGCCCTGCTGCAAAAGCTGTAGCAGGTTTCATTGCCGACAGCCTGGACTTTCACCTCCTGAGCCCGAGGCACACCATGGGGGACCTGGTGCCCTGACCTCCTTCCCCTCCAGCCAGCTGGCCCCACTGGCACTGCTGTCTTGGGCCCCACCTCAGCCCCTTGGCTAATCTGCATCCTTCCACCCTCAGCAGTCTTCTCGAAGGGCCAGCCTTCCTGTCGGGGCCTCTCCTTGGTCTCCCTGGAGCTGACTCCCCCAGGGTCAGGGACTGCCTCACTCTTCTCTGATCTCCAGCCTATGTGGTGTCAGGTGCCACTCAGCGAGCGCTGGTGGCTGCCGAGGGGGGCATCCAGGAGTAAGCGTGACTGACAAGAGCATCCCGCCCGGCTGTCAGCAGGACTCTTCTGGAGTGTGAGGGTGGCTAGCGCTGGTGCCATGGCTGACAGAGGTACAGGGTAACTGTCCTGGTCCCTGGATTTTTCCCAGGACTGACCAGTAGTCACCCATCTCTTACCTTGTTCCGAGGCAGGGCTTTGGGCCTCATAATGGTCACAGAACTAGATTCTGTATTTTCCTGCTTTGGGGAGCCATAAAAATATCTTTGAACTCTAGCTCTCTCTTTAAGCAAGCTTTTAACAAAGAGGACATTCCATTGCTTCCCTGAGGCCAGGCACACAGGGCCTGGAAAGAGGAAAGCAGCGCTGCTCAATTGCTACAAGTCCGTCTTTTCTAACTAGGTTTTCGGCTCTTGGTTTTGCAGTTCGATGCCCTCGAGGTTGCCGCTTGGCTGGGAGCGACTTGCATCTGTGTTCTGGGTGATGCTTTTCCTCTGGTGGGTTTTTCTTATAATGCGGTCTCCACCGAGGCATGCCTCTCATTTCCTGTCTCTCTTCTAGACTGTCTGGAGATGGTCTTGTGTATTTCCAGCAGCCACCATGAGCCGCTTGCATCCTGTCTGCTGGGGGTAGACTCTGCTGAATTCTTTGGAGTCTTGTCTTGAGGGACATGAAACGGACTCGCCATTATGAAAAGAAGATGGAGACCATCCAGCTGCAGAGCTGCTTCTCAGCAGGGGTTCTGTTTTGCCTGCCGCTCATTTTCTCCTCATTCTCTTCTGAAGTCTGTCCAGCAGTCTGGTCATTTAGTTCTGGGAGTTCTACTGACTCCTAAACCTTACCAGTGGTTAAAAATACCAACTGCAGTCCCGTCTCGGTGGGCGGATGTGCAGACAGGGGCTGAGGATTCAGCACACAGCTGGAGCTAGGTGTTCTGATCTGATATGATCACAGCAGCTTTGCTCGTGAAGATTCTGTATGTGTACATACATGTGTCTGTGTGCATGCGTGTGCACGTGTGTGGGGCGGGCAGGAGGTATACTGCTGCATTTGGTGTGCTAGGGCTATTTTATACAATGCACCTATCATACCTCCTGTGATCTATTCCACACTGGGGAACTCTGAAATGAGCATGGCCTCTGCAGTCTCTAAGCCTGGCCTCAAGGCTGACACTAGCTGGCCTTGCTTCTTTTGCCAAGCAGCATCATCCTGCTCAGCACCAGTGTTTGCATCTGAAAATGGGCACAACAGTTCCTGCCAGAGATGGGAAAAGCAGAATTCTTGCAGCACTGAGCACAGGGCCTGGCACGGAAGCTCTGGGCGATGCCAGTTCCCTCAGCATTGAGCTGCCTGCAGGGCAGGAGGCCTGGGGAAGAAGAGGGGCGCTGCTTGTGTCTGTCATTTCCGCACTGGCACTGTGCTGAGCGCAAGCCGTGGTGTGGGCACCGTTGATTAGAGAATAGCACCTAGACTATGCTTAGGATGTGGATTGCTCTCGAGATAGTGTGTTACTTCAAAACTGAATGTAACCCCCTCAGGGTGCGGGTCCTGAGGCCAGCAGGCAGGCCCGGCTGAGCAGGAGGAGGAAGCTGGCCCTTGGCTGACGTGGGACACTGCTCTGCCTTGTCCACTGTGTTGTGGAGTGGGTGTGGCGAGGCCTACTGTGTGACCACAGGTGGGTCTCAATGCCTGCGACCCACTGTGCCCAGGAGCAAGGCAGACAGTGGGCATGGCCTGCATCCTGGCCCTCACCAGCCCCAGGGCTCTGCTCCTGGGTCCCACCCCCCAGGTGGCTTCCCGTCATCTCAGCTCTCTCCTCAGCTGGGCCTAATGCATCTTCATTCTGAGGAGCTCTCTGGCTTATATTGTTCTTTCACGTGATTTGGCCTGTACCATATGTGAGTGAATCATGGCTCTCACTTTCAGGTTTATTAGCTGACCTGAGTGGGCTAGTTGCTATCCAAAAACTGGCAGCTTTTTTGATTTAGTCACAGAATCATATAAATACATATAATTTAAGATCCTAGTATTTCTTTTGTATTATCTCATTTATTTTCTTAAAGCAACTCTATGAAATAAATAGGTCAGATATTCTTAGCCTGTGCTTGCAGACATGACAATGTGAGGTGCAGAAGGGGTGGCTGCCTGGCTTAGGGACACCCAGCCTGGGTGGCAGGGTGGACCTGGACTCCTGGTTGCCATGTGTTTGGAGATGGCGACCTCTGTGGAGGACGAGACTTGTGCACTGCCTGTGAGATGCTTAGACTCTAACTAGCAGTGCCAGATGCATGGAATTGGAGACTGAAATAAGTTGCAAAGAAAGAAATTTTCTTAGAATTCTAAAGAGAAAGAAAATAGTTTGGCCCCAAAGATATTTAAGGGAACATAGTTTTACCACTTTGGAGTGATCAATGACCTATAAGAGAGATTGCCATTGGCCTGAAGAGGTGCTCTCACACAGGAAGTTGGATGGCCTGGCTACTTATCCATTCACTTGATGGTTGAAGGTCACCTAGCACATGTCCAGGACTGGGGACAGCCGTGGCCTAGGACATCGTCCAGTGGGTCATGCCCTGTCTCAGGCTCTGTCTTTGGCCGTCTCTGGGGACCTCTCAATTCCACACCCTTGGTGTACCACTGTGCTTTGTGCACGTGAGGCTCACAATGGGGGGACTTGCAACCTTGATGGCCACTCCTGCTCCACCCCCCCACTCCACCCCGCCCACTCAGTGCCATTGCCACACTGGCTCTGCCTGCTTCTCTACCCCTCCTGGGTCGCTCCCGGCTTCTGCTCTCCCAGGAGCACTGTCCCAGCCTCTCAGCCCAGGCTTCTCCTCCTCTCATCCATTTCCCACAGAGGCCAGGTGAGCCCAGGCCAGCCAAAGCCCCAGTTGGATCACATGACCTCACTCCCTTCAGTAGCTCCCCAGACTCACAGGATAACAGGCCAAGATGGGAGTCTGTCTCCACCTTTGGTCTCTGTCATAACGGGCATGTCAAATCACTCGAGTTGTCCCAGACTTTGATCTTTGTCATCTCTAAGGCTTTGTTTCATGTTAGGTTAGTCTCTTTAGAATCCTGTCCCCTCTCCCTTTTCTCTTTCATCTGGATAATTATCAGATCCCAGCAACACGGGAGGCTGAAGCAGGAGGATGACAAGTTCCAGGCCAACCTCAGCAACTTATCGAGACCCTCAGCAACTCGGTGAGACCCTGTCTCAAAATAAAACATAAAAAGGGCTGGAGATATGACTCAGTGGTTAAGCATCCCTGGGTTCAATCCCCAGTTCCAAAAAATCAAAAACCCTCAGGTAAATGGCTGCCTCTTCCAGGAAGCCTTCTTCCCAGCCCTGTCTTCCTCCCACTGTGGCCAGATCTGTGTCACCATCCCTGCCAATTGTCAGTCTATAACTCACTCCCTCTTCCTCCCCAAGCCATTCCAGGCCTCTCTGAAAACAGGAAATTGTCCATCCTGTCCTCAGTGACTGGCACGATGCCCAATCTGAAGATTTAATAAATGTTTAGATTGTTGGATGACTAGGTGGCAGGATGCCTGCAAAATTCATCTTTCCTTCCTTGCACCTATCCCTGTTGGCACTGAGCAAATAATTCCACATCACCGCTTCTTTTAATCATGGTTAATCTTAGGGCACATTGAAAACAGCGTATGGAGATGGGGAAGAAAGTGAAGTTGTCTGGAGATAATCCTGCCGTGAGGCGTGCAGGGTCTGTCTCCTGGTGCACCGTGGGACCACGATAAATCAGAATTGTGTGTCCAAATCCCTCCGAGCTTTTCTTCCAAATGCAGTGATTAACTTCCGCCGTAAACTTCCTCTTGTCTGGGCTGCAGGCTTTGTGAGGGGCCTGACGGCGCTCAGCTCTGCTGCCCACGTGGGCGATTAGGTTGTCCTTATCCTTTGGTTCCACTGCCTGGTGAAATACTAGATAACGAGGAAAGAGCTTATCTGACGCACGTCTGAGCTGACAAATATGGCAGCCTTTCGGGGGTGGGGGGTGGTGGGAGGCAAATGCAGATGGGGCCCTTCCCTGGCTGGAATAGGAATGAGTCTTGTCTGGCCCCGTTGCCGATGGTCAAATGCACTCCACGCGATTTCCATAGCACCCAGACAGCCTGAGGACCTGACATCTACCTGTCTAGTCAATACATCAGCCTGGCAGGAGAGAGAGCAGGAGTTTGTCACTCAGGTTCATTTCTAATGCATCAGGAACAAATCTGTGACCAGCCCTCTTTATTCTGGCATGAAAACTGTAAGCTCCATTAATTTATTATCTTTGGTAATAAATAACAGGGCCTTCTGGGGCTTTTTCTTTTTTTAAAAAAAGAATTATTCCATTTTTTTTTTAAAGAGATCTTTTCTTTCTAAGCCTTTAAAATTGAGGCGGAGAAAGAGGAGAAGAAATGGATTATGCCTGACCACAGGGATTAGCAGCCTGCTCTGGCTGAAGGGTGTCCACACTTATTAATGCACTAATGAGCAAGAAGGGTCATTTTGATGATTAGTAATTTTGGCAACAATAACTTCTGCCCCAGATCTGATTAAGCCTCCGTGCGGACTTCCTCTCCAGGAGATTATCTTTGGAAAGCACATTCGTTTCCCTCCCCCTTCAAAGCCCATTAGGAAAATGAAAGCATTTAATTTTAGTGATGAATTTTACTGATGCAGACAACTACTCTCCCAGATTTTCTCCAAATGTAAGCACACTTGCTGCATAAACCTAAATACCGGTTAGTTAACACAAACTACTGTTACGTTATATTGAGGTGGCTGGTTCCTGGTAGTAGGTTACAGAATCATGAGCCCTATGTTGGAAGAAAATTATCTTCATATAGAGGTAAGCTGGGAATCAAACAGAGGAACCGAAAGCTAGCTGCCTCTGCAAACTTCTTTCCTCCCAAATGAACCTGTTCAGCAAAACCTCAGGTTTCTCCAGCTTCTTCAAGAAACATCAAAATACATTATAATCGACCAGGGAGCTAATGCTGGACAGCTAGTGAATTGGAGAGAATGTGAGTTGAAAGTGTGGCCAATTCCTCGAGCCTGTCCTTACTGCCCTTAGGATCTGAGAATATACCTAGGGAAGAGGAGAGGCTGAGTGACAGCTAGCGAGCCTCTTCATCCTGCTGACCAAATGAAGTCCGATTATGATAGTGGAATTCTCACTGTAAGGGAAGCCTGGATCCCTGGAAAACACACACACACACACACACACACACACACACCTACCTCGAGGATCTAACTTTTAGAAGTTAATCTCAAAACAGTCTGGATGCCTTAAAAATCAGGGTGGGTCAATATGCATTTGTGTCCTTGAAGCACTGTGGTGTATCTGCACAGGTCTCATCAATACTTCAGCTTTAATAACAGTATAAAAGATTGCAAGACCAGAGTCATGCAAATGAGAGACCCAGAGGACTCAAATGGGCTTGCGAAGTTGGCGATGTCAAAATATTATGAACCTATTCACTTCCTTCTTGGAGATTTCCTGTCCTGAGACACCCTCACCTTCATAGGCAGCAGCACTTAAACTCATTCAGGGCTCTATATAGCCTTGTTTGCTAACCCCCATCCTGGAGCTTCTAATTCACCAAACCAGAGGTCTAACAGGCTCCTGGGTGGGGCTGAGGCTGATGGTCTAGGAGCCACACTTTGAGAACCCTGGCCCCAAAGCATCGCATTTCAGAATTCTAAATGTCGGTCTCACCGTCCTTTATTTAGCAAATATTATTGAGCCCTTTGCAGGTGCCAGGCACTGTACTAGATTCAAGGAGTTTGAGAACCACAGGGTCCCGTCTGTGACTGGGAACTGCCAGCTGGTCAGCATCCCTCACAGAAGGACCACCATCACCAGCAGCCCTCCTGCAGGACCACTAGTTCCTAGTGGATGCTTGGTGTCATGGGGTGGCATGGGTCAAGACACAGAGGGTGCAATAATTACTTCCTTTTCTTTTTTTTTAAAGAGGGAGGGAGGGAGGGAGAGAGAGAGAGAGAGAATTTTAATATTTATTTTGTAGTTATTGGCGGACACAACATCTTTGTTTGTATGTGGTGCTGAGGATTGAACCCGGGCGCACGCATCCCAGGCGAGCACGCTACCGCTTGAGCCACATCCCCAGCCCCAATTACTTCCTTTTCTTAAAGGCCCTTTCCCAGGGCCAGGAAACCTGCATGATGGTAGGTTTTGCACGGTAACGTCTGTCTTGGATGGTCTGTGCCCGGGCCTGGGCCCAAGCCAGGCAGACAGTGGGATCATTTTTCTCCAACCTTTAGCGACTGTTTTTGGTTATCGAGCTCATTCATTGCCCTGTTGAATATGTCAAATTGCATATTTTGTCTATGGACTTACCTTTATAAAAGGCATCTACAAAAAAGGTGGGGGTCACTGTACTCCTTGAAAGTTCAATCCTAAGACCAGTCTAAATGATAGTAGCTGAACTTGGATCTCTTTCACGTGAGGAAGGTGGCTGTTCTCAGAGTTTCTCTATGTGAGACTCATGGGATGCCTCGTGTCAGCGTCCAGAACCTCTTTACCAAGGTGCGTTGGTTTCCAGGTTCCTGTACAGGACGTGGTGGCAGCGACATCTGCCTATGGACACATGTTCTTGCAGGAATGATTTCCTTGCCCACGCCCCCGAACTTAGAGAAGCTTGTGAGAATACTGTGAAGAGACAGATTTGTCCCTGCCAAGGCCACCTCCCAGGTGACATTGACACTAGAACCATGTGGCCCTGTGTGGGGAATGGCCTGTGGCCTCTCACCCCCTCACCCCAGCAGGGGCTTTACCCCCCCCCCCCTTCTCCTTCGCATCTTTTCATCTTGATCTTCTCTGCTCAGAAGAGAAGTATGTTTTCCATCGGAGTTTTATAAATAAAATAATAATCTTCAGAAGCTGGAAAATGGGATTATTTATTGATTTCTTCATTTTCTGGATCTGTTTGAAATTGCATCTTTTGTATTTTGAGTAAGATATTAAAATTAAATACATAGATAGGACTTCAAGAAAAATATATTTTGAAACGTACCATCCAAACGATGCACTGTTTTTAAATTTCTGTTCCCTCCCTTGACCTTAGAAATTGTGAAGTTAGAAGCGCAGCCTGTCGGATTATGACCTCACCAAGTAAAGGAACAAAAAGTGCCTCCTCCCCCGCCACTGCAGCCTCTCGATGTTTTCTTTCTCAGCAGCTTTGGTTCCTGTACACACCGCTGGGTCCTGCTGCCTCCACTCCTGGGGCTGAGCACTGCCATGCTGACCACACGGCCGGTGAGCTGAGCCCGACCCTGTGTGGGGAGTGGCTGCCCCGTCCAAGGCCTGGCAGCATCTGTTCTGCTTCTGGAGCTCTCGATCCGCCATTTGCTCACGCAGGAAGCTCAGCCGCATCACCCATCTCCCTGTGGTCTGGTTCTTTTGTGGTCAGTCCCTGCCTCCAGAATCTTGTAATCTGTTTAAAATAATCTGTGGCGGCAGAAGGCAGGTGACACAAGAGTTTGCTGCCCCTGCAGGCTGCGCTGTTCTGCTAGGAACTTTGTCCATGCGTGTGGTGGCTCCTGAGAGACATCAGGGGACGAACAGCGCCAGCTCCTCTTTATCCAGCTGATCTAGATGGAATTTGTAGAAATGTATTTCTTTTCTTTTCCCTATTTTTTTTTTTGTCCTGGATTCTGAACCCAGAACCCTGCATGTGAACCTAGAGCCTTATTGAGTTCAAGCCCCAGCCCTTTTCATTTTTATTTTGAGACAGGATCTCCATCATTTTGCTGAGGCTGGCCCTGAACTTGTGATCCTCCTGCCTCAGCCTCCTGAGTTGCTGGAATCCTGGGTGTGCACTACCCCACCAGCCTCCTAGTTCTTATTTCTCAATCAGAGTTTCTCCTGCCATCAGTTTGGAGCTTACCAACAGCCTAGCTTCTTGTCATGCCCTTCTTGGGGATAAATAGTGGCACTGTGGCCATGTTCCTTCCCACACCTACCCCAGAGGTCCAGGGGGTTGAGCCAAGGTCGTCGGCAGAGGGAAGACCGTGGGCTGTCGCTGTAGCTGGTTCTAGCTTTGCCTGGGTCAGTCTCTACCCCAGAGTAGGGTCACTCCATCCAGCGGCACTTCAGGCACAAAATGACATTCCAGGCATTGATGAGCTTCGTGTCTGTGATGGAGTGCTCAGAATTCATGCATCCACCCTTCCCAAAGGCCACCTCTGCCACAACACCCTCCTGACCACCACAGAACCCCATCCCTTGTCTTCTTATGGTCGACAGTGTTCATACTCTCCGCACAGCTTCACCCACAACCAGACGCTGGCTGACGAGGCCCCTCTCGTGTGGAGGGCAGGATGGCTTCCAACTGGTCCCTGGCCCAGCCAGCTCCGTCCGTGTCCAGCAGACCTGGAGATGCTCTGTAAGCACAAGAGCACTCGCTGGCCCATGCCCTGGCGACTCAGGCTGAGCTTAGGTTTTCACGTTTCCATTAATGTTACATTTAAAAGTAATTTGCATTGATTTTTAAAAAAATAAATCCAGGGGTCTCATCATTGTTAAGTGGAGGAAAGGAAACAGAACAGAATGAATTGGAGACCTGGGGGTGACACTTACCCGCTCACTGGGATTCAGGGTGCTGCTTGTGTTTAGATGTTTCTCTGAGTATAAGTAAAAAGCAGCAGATGATCCTCACCCCGTAAACTGCGTCTGGGTTCAGTGCTTCTGATCAGATTGTCGTGGGCAGCTTTGTTTCTCTTGAACAGTTGAAGTCCGAAGATGAAAGAGCCCAACTCTGGGCTCACGGTAGGATTCTATTCCTTTTCCTCTGTTGAATACTGCCATCTAATTAATAGAAGAGATCGCCTTAAGAATACGAAAAGTATCATTTTTGTTTAAACCGGAGACTTTCATTTTGGAAACTGGTTTGCTGCCAAGCACTTTTTGAGTTTCACATTTAATATCACTGGATAGGTAGAGGGGGAATGGAGAGGGCAACCAGTAGGCTCCTTTGGTTTTCGCTTCTTCCTGATGTCAGCTGTACCCTGAAGGGAGATGTTCCGTAGGGCCGTGTGTGTCTGCCTGACTGCCTGCCTGCCTGTCTGTTTGTACAAAGAGAGAAGACAGAATATTTAACAAACAAACAAACAAAAACCCAGCAGTCCTCCAGCCTCAGAGCGGCTGTGCGCCCGACGGACACCTGAATCACTTGAGGAGCTTCGAGGCAGGCAGCCTGAGATGAGGCCTAGCAGCGCCTGTGTTGAACCTCATGTTAAGGATCCACAGCCAGTCGAGAACACTGCACCGAAGAATAAATACAGGTCCAACGCAAGGCTTGTGAGCCGTGGAGTCAGCATAGCGCCAAGCCATCCCTCATAGGTGAGGCCAGTGAGATGCAACCCTGTCATTCTGTGGCTCTTGCCACATGTTTCCTCCTCAATCTCACAGCACCCCAGGGCAGGTAGGGGCAATCCAGCCATTTGTATAGGTGCAGAGAACGAGGCTCAGGAGGGTTACTGACTAAGCCAGCCCCACGATTTGCAGGTATCGGCTCAGATCCCAGCTTAGGTCTTCGAACTGCAGACACCGGCCCAGTCCTCAGACAGCCGGAGGTGTGCATGTGTCTCAGTCTTTTAAATCATAATCCTAAATCTTAAAAAGACCTTCATTAGTGTGCGTTTGGTATGTTAACAATGAAGAACTGAGTTTTGTGAAAAGACTGTGATTACCTTGCTTAATAGGGAGATGAAATGTTTAAGCCATTGGTTACTTGTAGAGCTGGTGGCTTTTGAACTTTTTAAACCTGACGCACCACGAGAAATACACCTTCATCATAACTCAGCACAAACACAAACTTATACATGCGAAATCAAAATGGAAATTCCTCACAATACCTGTTTCTTCTTATAAGCACTCAGATATTTCTGTTCTATTGTTTTTTAAAAAGCTGATTAATAGATTGACAGCCCTAATGGGTTGGGGCTCATGCAGTAGAAAATACCACAAAGTTTCCTCTTTACTCTCTGATGGCCAGAAAAAGAGGGAGACGTGATTAGCAGAGCAAATGACTTTTTAAAAATACAACCATAAGAAAAGATCCATCACAGGCCAAAGAATTAGAGCGGAAAGTAATGAAATAGAGAAAATCTACAAAACATAATTTGCTTCTTTGAAAAGATTGAGTTTGACAAACCTTTAGTAGACAAAGGGAACAAAAGAGAACACAGAGCTCAAAAATGAAAGAGGGGACTTTAATACTGTTCTTAGCAGGCTCAGAGGGTTATGATGGGATACCATGGACAATCCATATGCCAGCCAATTAGAGAGCTTAGATGAACAAATCCTAGAAAGGCACCGACTACTGAAATGAAATCAAGAAGAATAGAAAATCCAAATGGATTTACAACTGTCAACTGAGTTCAATCCCTGGTACCAAAAAGAGAGAGAGAGAGAAACAGTTATTTTAAAACTTCCCGCAAGGAAGAGCTCAGGCCCTCAGGCCCTACTGGCGAATCTTACCAATCACTTCAGGAAGAGTGGATCCGAATTCTTCACCAGTCCTTCCAAAAACTAAGAGGAACTTCTTCCTGACTCATTCTGCTGTCACTGTGAGTTCAGTTGGTGAGCGATCCTCAGTGGTGTCTTCAAACTAGGGTTTCTCTTGTTCCCTCCCTAAAGGGATGCTTCTTCACAGCTACATATTAGTGATGGCCTGGCAAGGGGTGGAGCCCCAGATGGCCCCCCACCCACCCAAGCGCCATTCCCCTCACCCAAGCCCAGGGGCACACCCCTGCTATGCCCCAGAGCACCAGTCACTTTTCAAGTCACAGTCCACAGCACCCTACGTGCTCTTTCAGGGAAGGAATTTCCTTGTGACTTCTCTGGCTCATGGGTTTTTTTTAAATGTGTGTGTTATTTCCTGCTGATTTGCGAGTTTTCTCAAATCCTTTCTGTCTTGATTTCTCATTTCCTTCAATTGTGAATGTGAAAGTTGTCAAAATCAAAATGGAGTCATTTTTGTCAAGCCCTCACCTGAAACAGGTAAGTAGACTCACCGGGATTCCAGGAAGGAGGGGATCTCATGTATGAGGGATAGCAGGAGCTTTTCAGAAAAGATGCTGCAGAACCACAGCCTCACACAAAAAATACTTCTGCAAGGACAGCTGCCCGGCAGCTGTCTGTCTAGCGCTGGACTGACTGCCAGAAAACTTGTTGTTAATTCCTGTGGCCAAGGATTGTCATCTCAAATATCCTATGTCATCTCCCGGTCTCACCTTTGCAGACTTCCCTCTGTCCCGGCCTCCCTGAATACGCTCACGGTTTACAATGGCACCTGCTTGTGCTGTTGTAATGTCCTGCTGTTTCCAAGTGAATATCTCCGGTTGTTATGTCGATCAACACGATGATAGAACATGCTTTGTCTGATTTCAGTCCTCCTAGATTTATTCAGACATGATTTCCGTCTTTGAGAAAGCTCCATGTGTACTTGAGGTGACTTCGTAGTCTATGGTTGAAAATGATATTGTTCTGTAGATGTCTGTTAGGCTGATCTGGCTTATAATTTTGGTTAAGTGTTCTATTTCCTTGTTGAACCCAGGCCTTGTTATTTTATCCACTATTGAATTTTGGGTATTGAACTATCCAATTATTATTCTGAACTGGCCTACTTTTCTTTTCAATTCTGTCTGTCTGTTTCTGTGTTTGGGGGCTTTGTTGTTGGGTGTATATATGTTTACAATTGCTATATCTTCCTGGTGAAATGGTCCCTTAATCATTATTAAGTGTTCCTCTTTGTAGCCAGTAACAGTTTTTCTTTGTTCTAAACTCTGTGTGGTCTAATAATAATATAACCACACTGATCTTCGTATTGTTGTTTATCTATCTCTCCATTCTTTTACTTTAAACTTATTTCTATCTTTAAATCTGAAATGTGTTTCCTGTGTATGGCAGATACTTGAATCTTGTTTTCCTATCCAGTCTGCAAATCTCTGCCTTTTGATTGGATTGTTTGATCTATTCACATTGGATGTTATTGATATTATTTGACTTACATTTGCCATTTTACTTTTCATTTATGATGTTTTATATTTTTTTTCTTTCTTCTTGTTTCATTTGCATCAAGTGGATATTTTCTAGTTTAACAGTTTAATTATCTTAATGATTTTTTTCTAGTTTTTAAAATGTTATTTTCTTAGTAGCTGTTTTGGGGCTTAACCTTTACATCTTATCAGAATCTAAGATTTGTCCTTGTATAATGCTGTTTGTTGTTATTGTTGTGGTGCTAGGAACTGAAACTAGGGCGTGGCATGTGTTAAGCAAATGCTCTAGCATTGAGCTACATCTCCAGCCCATCCCTACCTTCATTCTGGTGTTATATAAAAAATTGTATTCAAATACACCTCTATTACTTTCTGTGTTGTTATTGTATGTAATACCTCCACATGTTACAAAACCAACAAGACATTGTTATAATTACTACTTTATGTCATTTTATGGCTTTTTAAAAAGAAGCTGAGGGAAGAAAGGAGAGCAAAGTCTGTATTTTTAGCTTTTTCTATATTCACCTTCTGGTTTACCTTCTCTGGGTCTGTGTGTTCCTGTTAATTTGCGTTACCATCTGGTGTCTTTCCCTCTGTCCCATACAGCTTTTCTCCCAGCCACCTCTTTTGTTCTGTTACTGTGAAATATATCACAGTTAAATGTTATAGGGCCAATCATACAATTGTGTGTTTATACATTGTTTTATATAATTGCTTTTTAAGTCAGTTTAAAAAAGAAAGTAGGAGAAATATGCATTTTACTACCATAAAATTACATAATCACCATTACTGAATCTCTGTTCATGGAAGTTGCATTACTATCACTTGCTTCCAACATAAAGAATTTCCTTTAGTATTTCTTGAGTGAGACCACCAGCAACAAATTCTGTTTTTTGTTTATCTAGGAATACCTTTATTTCATCTTCACTTTTTGTTTGTTTGTTTGTTTTTGCAGGGCTAGGGATAGAATCCAGGGCCTCATGCGTGCTAGGCTTGTGCTCTATCACTGCACTGCATTGCCAGCCCTGTGTGTATGTAGCACACACATACACACAGGTAATTTTGCTGGGTATAAAATTCTTGGATGGCTCTTTTTAAAAACTTTTTGTCAAAGCACATTGAGTGTGTCATACCATTGCCTTCCGGCCTTCATTGTTTCTGATGAGAAGTTGACCATACATCTTATTGGGCTCCCTGTGGACGATGTGTCATTTGTGTTTTACAATTTGCCTTACTTTGACCTTTAACTTTTTTACTAACATGTGCCTGCCTGTTGATCTGTTTGCATTTATCTCACTTAGAGACTGTTGATATTCCTGAGTGCAATCTGGGACATTTTCAGCCATTATTTCTTTGGATTATTTTTCTGCTTATTTTCCTCTCTCCTTTCCTGTGATATTCCTGTACATTGGCATTCTTAATGATGTCCCACATTTATCTCAGGCTTTTCTTATTTTTTTCCCATTTTTCTCTGTTATTCAGAGTACGTCATATCTATCAATCTGTACATTCACAAAACCTATCACCTACCAGTTCAAATCTACTATTGGCTTGTCTAGTGAATTTTTTCATTTGATCATTGTATTCTTGACACCAGGCTTTCCATCTGTTTCTTCCTTTCTTCTCTCCTTCTCCTCTCTCTCTCTCTCCCCCACCCCCCTATAATTTCTGTCTCTTCGTTGATATTTTTCCAGTTGATGCAACATTGTCATCATGCCTTGCTTTGCTTCTTTAATCTTCCTTCCTTCCTTCCTTCCTTCCTTCCTTCCTTCCTTCCTTCCTTCCTTCCCCCATACTTAATGACTGCTCTCAAGTCTTTGTTAAGTCTGACACCTGGATCCTCTCACAGGTGATTTCCTTTGCCCATTTTATTTCTGGCCTTGGGGTTACACTTTTTGTGTTTCTTTGTCTCACATTTACTTTGTTGAAACTGGACATTTTAATAATGGCATATTGGGCTGGGGATGTGGCTCAAGCGGTAGTGCGCTCGCCTGGCATGCGTGTGGCCCGGGTTCGATCCTCAGCACCACATACAAACAAAGATGTTGTGTCTGCTGAAAACTAAAAAAATAAATATTAAAATTCTCTCTCTCTCTCTCTCTCTCTCTCTCTCTCTCTCTCTCTCTCTCTCTCTCTCCCCTCCCTCTCTCCCTCTCTCTTAAAAAAAATAATGGCATATTAATCTGGATTCTGACTCCTCCTCCCAGGGCCCGTTGTTGCTCCCTTGTTTTGTGTAGTGGCTTGGTGGACTGCCCCTGGGCTCTCCTTATCATACACTGTGAAGCCTCTGACACCACTCCTCAAGGACATAGCCTTGGACAAGGCAGTCACCCAAGACTGCAGGGATTTTAGCAGGGCTACCTGGGATAGCCTCTTTCCCTCCTATTTCTGTTAAGCTGTCTGCCTTGGTCACTGTTGCACTCAGATGCTGGCTTCCGCTAACTGCTGACTGGTTGCTTTATTGTTTCCCTCTCTGCCTAGGGCATATGTTACTACTGAGTCTGTTTCAATTAAATTCAGTCCCCTTTGCAGGGGTAGTTTTGAGGCTAGCCTTGAGATTTGTTCAGACCTCAGAGGACTTTTCTTTTTGAGTTTTTTCATTTGTTCTTTTTAGTTATATGACAGTAGACTGTATTTTGACATATTATAAATACATGGAGTAAAATGTCCCATCCTTGTGATTGTACATGATGTGGAGTTACACTGGTCATGTTTTCACTTATGAACATAGGAAAGTTATGTCGGATTCATTCTGCTGTCTTTCCTATTACCATTCCCCCTCACTTTTCTTCATTCTTCTTTATTTAATTCAATGAACTTCTATTTTTCCCTCCCTTGCCCCCTTACCGTGTGTTAGCATCTGCATATTAGAGAAAACATTTTGCCTTTGTTTTTGGGGGGATTGGCTTATTTTCCTTAGCAAGATAGTCTCCAGATTCATCCATTTACTGGCAATGCTGTAATTTCATTCTTCTTTATGGGTGAGTAATAGTCTATTGTGTATATGTACCACATTTTCTTTATTCATTCATATGTTAAGGGCATCTAAGTTGTTTCCATAGTTTAGTTATTGTGAATTGGGCTACTGTAAACATTGATGTGGCTGCGTCACTATGATATGCTGATTTTAAATCCTTTGGTTGTCTATGAGGAGTAGAGTAGCTGGGTCAAATGGTGGCTCCATTCTAAGTTTTCTGAGGAACCTCCATACTGCTTTCCACAGTGGTTGCACCAATTTGCAGTCCCATCAGCAATGTATGATGTACCTTTTCTCCACATTCTCAACGATATTTATTATTATGCCTATTCTTGGTAATTGCCATTCTGACTGGAGTGAGGTGGGATCTCAGTGTCCTTTTAATTTGCATTTCTCAGCTTTGCTTGTCTCTTTCTCTCATTCTCTGTAACACTGCCGACCTGCAGTTAAACGCGTTGCTCTCTTGGAGCTACCAGCCTCCTCTCAATTGCTTACTACCAAAATCACTCCTGTTTTTGCTCTTGCTTCCCCATATGCTATTCTAAATATATGCAGTTTCTTTGAGGGCAGTTTGCAGCTCTCTGTCCTCACAGCCCATCTCTCCCCCTGGGAAGAATCTCTTGAGTCACTGTTCCAGAGCTGGGGTGGGGAAATCCACTGCTTCTCTGAGTGGCCTCACCACTGGCTCTATGAGGTGGACACTGGGCAGGAACGGGAGCACCTGGTCTTCTCCGCCGGTCTCTCCTGCTGTAGAGCTGCCCTGTGAGCAAACCAAGGGCAGATGGGTCCCTGCTGCTCAGACTGCCATGCCTGCTGTATACCTTATTCCCTAAGACTGGGGGCAGGGAGAAGAGGGAAGAGCAGGGAAGCCCTCTTGACAGTAGTCACCTGTAATCTACCTCCAAACAGAGCCTGCTGACGCCTGACCCTCCCAGGAGACGCCAAGCCCTCCCTGGGATCTGGGGGACAAGGAACCTGGTTTTGTCCACAGCCACCCAGAGTGGGGCTTGCATCCTGCTGACCTGCAAGGGAGAGAGGAGGACAGAGCGTGGCTCCCGTGCCCCAGTTGCCCTCTGTTCTTATGGATATTTAGCAGATTTTCTTAAATAAAAGTTTATTAATCTGCTGGGCCCCTTTGGAAAGTTTTCAGAGACGTTGAATGATTTCTTTCTTATAATTTTCACCAGTATGGCTGTTTTCCTGGGGAGTGGGTATGTAGAATGCCTCACCCCACTGTTCTGCAAGTACATCCTCCTGTATTACATTACAATTATGTTCAGTTTTAAACACAATATGTATATAGATAGATCATGATTTCCTTACATTAAAACTGAATTATACAGCAAATATTTCTTTTTAAGTTAGCAAAAGAAAGTCTTCTTTATGAAGAAGAATGAACATTATAGATTGTATTGACATTTAACTTTATTATATTTTTAATTAAAATTTAATGTTACTATATATATATATATTTTTTTTTTTTTTCTATTTTGGCATCTGGGATTGAACCCAGGGGCACTTAAACACTGAGCCACATTCCCAGCCCTTTTTAAATATATTTTATTTAGAGACAGGGTCTCAGTGAGTTCGTTAGTGCCTCACTAAATTATTGAGGCTGGCCTTGAACTCGGCAATCCTCCTGCCTCAACCTCCTGAGCTGCTGGGATTACAGGCGTATACCTACCTAAAAGATGGCTATATTTAGAATCTCTAGCATAGAAGATCTGTTTTCACTCCCTTGTGAAAACTCTGGAATTTTTATTTTATTGTTGTTTCTTTGACCTTTTTTTTTTTTTTTTCAGTCCCGGAGTTTAAATGCAGGGGCTCTTCCACTCCCACTGAGCTATGCCCCCAGGCCTTTTTATTTTTTCATTTTGAGACAGGGTCTTGCTAAGTTGCCAAGGCTGGCCTTGAACTTGCCATCTCCTGTCTCAGCCTCTGGAGTGGCCACGGTCACAGGTGTGCACCACCACTCTTGCTGAGAATAACAGACATGATTAAGGGCACTTTAAACCCAAACAGAAAGGTTCCTGAAGTTAAACTTAAACAAAGAAACCTGACCGACATCATATCACATCTGCGAGTGACCTTTTGGTTCTGATATTTTGCCGGTTCACCAATAAGATCTTGAAGCCACCAGTCCCTCCGGGTGCCCTGCGATTTTGTTTTCGGTGTACAGGCCAGTGAGTCCCTACATGGACAGGGCATTTTGAGTCAGAAAAGAAAAAAGAAAAGGTTGTGGACTCAATGAAGGAGCGCGGTGGGGAAAGTCTGCCTTGTCACTGTGTTGTTTCCTTTTGTTCTGAAAACTCTGATTTTGATAAATATTCAAGTTTATTTTTATCTACCCTCTTGTGCAACTGAGTGAGTCTCCCCTGAGGCGCAGAGACTTCCTTCCCTAATGGCAGAGACAAATGGCCTCCATGCCCTCCCAGCCCTTCCTTGAACCCTGGTCTCCAAGAAGTCATTTGTCCCTTGGGTCTTTTAAATAAGACTTGTAGATTAAACCCCTTCTAGAAATAGGCTTTAGCTCAGGGGTCTGCCTTGGACCTGACACATTTAGCCTGATGTAGTTGTCAGGGACAGATTCTGGGGCCAGATTTCCTCGTTCCAAGTGCCACCATTGCCACTTAGTAGCTGTGTGACTTTGGACAAGGTATTAACTTCTCTGGGCCTCAGGTCTTCCATCTGTGAGACTGGAAAGACAACTAGTACTTACTCCATGGTCGTGGCAAATATTAAATGGCCTCATTAAGTGAGTTGAAGGGCTTTGAATGCTGGCTGGCATGGAGTGAGTCTAATTGTGAAGCTGTGATTGTTCTCTTTGGGGTTAAGTGCTTCTCTTCCATGCTTACGGGACCCCATTCCTTGGTGCGTCCACTTGTTCCGGATGAGCACTGCACTGGGTGCTGCACCCAGTTGTACAGGTGGCTTCAGTAGCTTGCACTAGAGATATGTGAGAGATTTCAGAGGCAAGAACGCTTCCTGGCTTGCTTTTTGGCTCCCAGCTGATCTCAGTGAGTCGCACACAGTAGGTGTCCCAGGTTTGCTGTAGGCAGCTCTGTGCTGACATAAATGAGGACTGACTTCGTGCTGGAAGTTTTGGAGGACCTGACCCCAGAGAGCAGTGAAATCTTGTTTTTAAAGCATCTGTGCTAGGCTAGTTTCACAGTGTGGTTATAGAGCTGTATGTAGGGGGTGGTTTTAGATTCACTGGGTTTAGGGCCCGTGATTTCTCTAGTGTTTGCCTTACTGTATGATCTGATGCAGTAACTGAAACTCTGGAACATGCCCTGATGTATTTCAACTTTAGAAGAAACCCATACTTTGGCCAAAGCTGCAGGATGTCTTGGGCACATCCTGGACACATTCTGGAACTTATAAGGGAGACAAAGAGGAGCTCCAGACATGAGAGCCCATGCCTTGCCCCCAAGTTCAGAGGGTCCAGGAAACACTGGTGTTAGCTAAGAGCCACGTCCCTAAAAGCTGTGAGAGAATGACCACACAGTAGTCCAGCACATTAGCATCAGCATGTACCTTCTGTGTTACCACACGTGTCCAAGAATGCATGACGTTGGCCTGACTATGGTGCTAGTGAAAGTGGGATGTCCATCTCTCAAGAAACAATCCAAGTTTTTTCTTGGTACCAGGGATCGAACCCAGGGGTGCATAGCCACTGAGCCACATCCCCAACCCTTTTTATGTTTTATTTTGAGACAGGGTCTTGCTGAGTTTCTGAGGGTCTCAAGAAGTTGCTGAGGCTGGCCTTGAACTTGTGATCCTCCTGCCTCAGCCTCCCAAGCCACTGGGATTACAGGCATGTGCCACTGTGCCTGGAGCAATCTAAGTTTTTATGGTGTTAAGGACTAAGAACTAGAGTAGCAATGCCTAGGACCTGAGTTACAAACATCTGGAGCCTCGTGGTCTATGTCCTTCCCTGAAATGGGATGAATCACGAAGGGATCCAATCTTCCAGTGTTTGGATAAAATGGAGAAATGGACCATGTTTGAAAAGCAAAAATAAAAATTTCCCAAACAGCCACACCAAGTATTTTAAATATTAAAATATTCAGTGTGTTTTCATATTCACACAGTGTGTGTGTGTGTGTTTCACCTGAAATGTGTGGGGGCGGGGGCACACCTTTTCTACCACTCCTTTAAAGGGGCCCTCCCCTTGATGATGCTCTCAGCCTCACAAACATGCCATCAGTAAGCCTCGTTGGTAGGGAAGCCTCGTGGGGCAAGCCAGCAGCTGCCACGCATGGGCTATGGAAAGCTGCTTCCAGAACTCTCAAGGGCCAGGAGTCTACTCTCCTGGCACGTGACCCTCTCAGGGAGGCAGGGGTGGGGTACGTGGAGAGAGTAAGGCCAGGCTCCTAGAAACAGAGCAGGACACCGTCATAGTTCTGCCTGTAAAGAAGCGTCTGCTCCTGGCCCTGGAGTTTCCCAGAGGGCTCCACTGGAATGCTGTCTTGCATGTGTTGTCCTGAAGTCCTCAGGGACTTTGGGAATTTTTTATGAAGAAGGTCAAATTCCTAGAAGTTGCATCCCAACACCAGATCTCTGTTAGTACAGCCACTTGGCTTTCCTATTCTCGTGGCCCCTGACAACGCCTGTCAACTGCCGGTGCTCCTAAAGGTGCTGGAGGGTGAGGATCACCCATTAGCACAGGTGGGAGGAGATGGGACGCACCTGCCCTGTGGTTCCGGGTTGTGCCCTCGGCCAGGAGGGGGCGCTGTGCTCTTCACACACCCTCACTCACATGCTGAGTACCACCCTTACAATCATTGTTGAACAGCAACCACCAGCAGCAGGAGGCCTGGGTTCTGTTCCCACTTCCTCACTGCAGTGTGGACAAGTCACAGCTTCTCCACGTCCCAGCCTTCCTCACCTGCTCCTTAACTTGCAGGCTCCAGCTCAGAAGGTCTGGGAGGAGCACTCTGGGCCACGCCAGTGCTGCTGGTCCTCGGGCCACCCTCTGAGTACTGAGCATTGAATGTGTCCTTCATCCTCCCAAGCACTGTGGTGTAGACATTCTCAGTCTAATTTTATAGCTAGGAAAGTGTTCCAGCTCCGTCAAGTTAGGTGGCAAGACTAGAAGCCAGACCATGTCCAAGTGGCCCCTGAATTTAGCCACTGTTACTGCCCTCTCTCCTCCTCCGAGGTTTGGGAGACTAACTTTTCAAAGGTGTGTGATCCTCTTGGTGGGAGTAGCTTAGCCATCATGAAAACCTGTACCACCATCAACATAGAATAACATGTAATTCTTTTTTTCCCCTTTAGAAGAAAAAAAAATGCCATCGTGGCGTAGATAATGTGTAAGATCAACTCTAAAACCAGTTAATACAGGGAGTACCACTGCAGATTAGGAAGTTATTAAATAAGGCTCTTTAATAAACTTTCAATCCACCTTGTTGGCTTGCCGGGTCCATAGAGTCGCACTCTTTTGAATTTGCAGGCGTTTCCGCCACACTAAGGCCGGTTGGAAGCACATGCGAACCATTTAGATCTCTCCATAAAGGCTTCTCTGTGTTGTGATTTTTAAAGCACTAAAGATACATTACTAAATTATTCCATGCTATAGGTTAATGTCCACAAATATCAAACTATGCTGTTTGGGGTCTGTGGGAACACAGAGTTTGTGTTCTTTCCAAGTCCTCATTCATGACTGCAAGCATAACAAACTTGCTTAAAATGTACTGTTTTGTTTTCTAAAGGCCAAATTCCAGAGCTTAATTTTTATGTGGAAAATTTCATCTCAGAGCAAAATTTTATAGCATAGCTATAAACCTCAAAGGATGGGAATGTGTAGAGGACAGAGCCATCGATTCTTAACAGGGGTCACATTAGCAGACATTGGAGACACATAAAGTGGTCCCGGGAGCCCGTGGCAATGTGGAGATGTCCACGCTCCATCACAATCGGCAACTTAACACATCCCCTTAGTGTCCCAGAGAAATTGGGCATCAGGCTATAAAAAAAACATTTAAATAAAAAAAATCAAAGTAAGTCCTTATCGGTCCGCTGACACCCTTGGGTTAATTTCGGGGGACTTCACGCTGTTGACTGTTGGCTCAGTCTGAGTTCACTGTGGGTGGGAGCTTCCCAACTCCTGCCCTCTCTTGCCACTGCTTGACTTGGACAAAACACTCACCTTCAGAGCCTCAGTCCTGTCACTTCTAAGGTGAGAATGAGAAAATGTACCCCATGTGTTGGTATGCAGATGAAAGATCCAGTGCTTGCAAGTTCCTGGAACGCAGAGGTCAACCTCCCTAAAGGTCTGCAAACACCGGCCTTCTGATGCATGACCATTGAAAGGTTTTTCTAACTCTTCAAATGCTCTTCTTCTACGAGAACGTCTTGTGCGGGAACACGGCACCCGTCGAGGGCTGGGTGCAGAGGGAGGGAGGGGACAGGTGGGACCCAGAGCCCAGGATGATGAAATCAAGGATGGCGCCAGCCTCGATGCTGCCTGGGTCATATAAGAAAGAGAGAGAGGCAGGTCTAGTAGAGCACCCCTTTGTCCCCAAATGAACTGAGGGCCCTAATTATTTCCCTCCCAGCCCTGGAGCTGGTAGCCCAGCAGCTGTCCTGTGCTGCCCCTGTTGGCCATTCAGGGCACCAAGGCTCCAGCAGCCTCAGCTGGTCCCATTCTGATCCTGGCTGGAAGCCAGTCCTTTGAGCCTGTTGGGTCCCTTAAATAAGCAATGAGCTGTGGATGGAGCCTGAGCCCAGTCAGGCCCCCCAGACAGCTTCTCTGGGGAAGGGCTTTGCAGGTCCAGTGCTCCTCCTCTTAAGGGCCATAAATGGTTAGTAAACATTGGTCAGGTAGATGAAGGAACCAAAGGCCCTTCTAGGCAGTGTCCCTTTGCTGGTGAAGGCAGAGGCTCTCACTGCTAGCAAACCCCTGTGCAAACGTCCATCTCAGGTGACCCCACCCAGCACCCTTTCCCAGGCCTCTGCTGTATACAGGGGAGCCTCATAAAGCTCCGAGACACTGTTAGCCCACAGTAGTAAAATTGGTCAGCCCACCAGGGAGCTTGCCCTTTTAAAGATGTAGTTTCAATGTCCCCCACACCCCTGAGTTGTGCGAGCTGCTGGGTTCTCTGAATGGAGGGGAAAGAAATACCGTTAAAAAGCCCAGTGGTTCTCGTACTGTGGTGGCCAGCCGGAGCGAGGTGTGTGTTGGAGTCTGAACCCCTGCATCGTGGCTTGGCCTTGGAACCTTCTTCCTGAAGCATCCCTTTCAGGTGGTGCTCAGAAAGGGAGGAGACCAGAAGCCAAGAGCATCACCTGGAGAACGAGCCCACCCCTCTGTGCACGTGGCAGAGGGACGCTGTGCCGGTTGGGCCAGGCAGTGTGGTGCGCACCTCTGGACTCAAGCCGAGCCAGGGGTGCCCGTGGACACGTGGGCAGCAAGGGTGCAGGGCCACCCACTGGAATGCGAGGCAGCCGCTGGGGAGGGGTGTGTGTACTCGTGTGTGTGCATATGGCAAGGTGTGCGGAACGGTTTAAAGCTAAACTTTCATCCATGAAGCCAAAAGTTTTACACATGAAGCAGTGAGAACATTCCACCGAATGGACACGGTACTTAATTAAGATGGGCTCCCAGGATCAAAATGCTCAGGGGTGGCCAGTCATGGCAGTGAAAAGCCTGTTGGTTTCTAGAATGCACGATGTCCTCACTGTGAGCAACATCAACCCCAGAGCGGCCTCCTACCATCTGTCTCCAAGTGCAGGTACGTCCACTTGCAAGGGGCAGAAGAGAGTGTTAGAGAACAGGCCTGTGCATGGGTCATGCCATCTGACACCTGGACTGCCATCCTCAGCCGGCCAGGACCCCCTGGGCTCCAGGGACCAGGGAGAGCATGAGACCTAGCAGGCCCTCCTTGAAGTGGAAACAGTTTCCAGCTCTTTTGGAAGCTGGCTTTTCTTTTGAGGAGCCTTCTGTGTGCTGGGGTGGCTCTCCAGCCGACTCCTGAGCACTCTCCTTGTCCACCCAGAAGTGTGACTGAGAAAATGTTGGGAGAAGAACTGGGGAGGGGGCTGCATTTTTAATCTGGAAATTGCTCGAGAACAATTGCACTGTTTTGATTCACCTGTGCAACTGTAGACAGCTATTCATGTTCTTGTTGAAATTCTCCTGTTTCTTTCTTTTTTGGTATCAAGGATTGAACCCAGGGGTGCTTAACCACTGAGCCACATCCCTAACCCTTTGTATATCTCACTTTGAGACAAGGTCTCACTAGGTGTGATGGTGCATGCCTATAATCCCAGCGGCTCCCGAGACTGAGGCAGAAGGATCTTGAGTTCAAAGCTGCCTCAGCAACTGTCTCTAAATAAGATGTTAAAAAAAAAGGGCTGGGGATGTGGCTCAGTGGTTAAAGCCTCTGGGTTCAATCCCTACTACTTCCCCCCCAAAAAAGAGACAAGGACTCACTAAGTTGCTTAGGGCCTTGCTAAGTTGCTGAGGCTGACCTTGAACTTGCAATCCTCCTGCCCCAGCCTCCCGAGCCACTGAGACTGCAGATGTGTATCACCATGCCTGGCAACCTGTTTATTTTAGCTATGTAAACCCCTGAAAAAGTCTCCTTGGTGACTCTCCTGTCTCTTTCCTGCCCTGCTCCCAATTGTTAGGACAGAGTGAGTGATGTCTTCTGGCCACCTGAGGACCCAGTGGTGACATCAATGCCTGGCCCTTGCTGTCATGCCTCCCGGTGACGCGCCCAGGCAACAGCAGGATGGCTGCTGACGTCACTGTCCTCGTTTCTAATGCTGGTAGTAACCAACAGAGTTTAGTTTTGCTTTGACAACTCCTCCTACAGCCAAAACTATTGTTACAGCCCACATGCCATCCCTATTTGCCCTAAATAAGGAAAAACAAAGGCTATTCTGGGCTCGGAGCAGAGCTCGGCTGGGGTTATTTGCAGTGCTACCATGGCGCGCTGCCCCTGCACTGTGGCTGCCCCATGATTTTTCCCCCAAAACTGCGACAGACATACAGCCTGTCCTGAAGTCTCCTTGCACAGCCGGAGCCTCAGGG